>NC_092712.1:38804774-39113536 GCF_047496885.1 Scyliorhinus torazame | reverse complement strand
TCTATTTCTACTTCCATGTTCGTTCTATTTCTAGTTCAGTTTGTGTTCTATTTCTAGTTCAGTGTGTGTTCTATTTCTGGTTCGGAGTCTGTTCTGTTTCCAGTTCAATGTGTGTTCTATTGCTAGTTCAGTGTGTTCTATTTCTAGTTCAGTTTATGTTCTAATCCTAGTTCAGAGTCTGTTCTATTTCTAGTTCAGTTTATGTTCTATTTCTAGTTCAATTTCTGTTTTATTTCTGATCCAGAGTCTTCTATTTCTAGTTCAGTGTGTGTCCTTTTTCTAGTTCAATGTGTTTTCTAATTCTAGTTCAGTATGTGTTCTAATTCTAGTTCAGCGTGTGTTCTATTTCTAGTTTATGGGGGATCGGTTTCGAATTCAGTGGGTGTTCTCTTTCTAGTTCTGTGTCTGTCCTGTTTCTGGTTCAGAGTCTGTTCTATTTCTAGTTCAGTTTGTGTTCTATGTCTGGTTCAGTGTGTACTCTATTTCTAGTTCAGTGCGTGCTCTATTTCTAGTTCAGTTTGTGTTCTATTTCTAGTTCAGTGTATATTCAATTCTTGTTCAGTATGTGTTCTATTTCTAGATCACTGTGCTTTCTATTTCTAGTTCAGTGTGTGTTCTATTTCTAGTTCAGTGTGTGTTCTATTTCTGGTTCAGTGTGTGTTCTTTTCTACTTCTTTGTGTGTTCTATTTCTAGTTCAGTGTGTGTTCTATTTCTGGTTCAGTGTGTGTTCTTTTTCTACTTCTTTGTGTGTTCTATTTCTAGTTCAGTGTGTGTTCTATTTCTATTTCATGTGTGTTCTATTTCTAGTTCAGTGTATGTTCTATTTCTTGTTCAGTGTGTGTTCTATTTCTTGCTCAGTGTGTGTTCTATTTGTTGTTCAGTATGTGTTCTATTTCTGGTTCAGTATGTGCTCTATTTCGAGTTCAGTGTGTAATCTATTTCGAGTTCAGTGTGTGTTCTATTTCTAGTTCAGTGTGGGTTCTATTTCTAGTTGATGGGAGATCGCTTTCTGGGTCACTGGGTGTTCTCTTTCTTGTTCTGTGTCTGTTGTATTTCTAGTTCAGTGTGTGTTCTAATTCTGGTTCAGTGTGTGTTCTATTTCTAGTTCAGTGTTTGCTCTATTTCCAATTCAGTGTGTGTTCCATTTCTGGTTCAGGTTCTGTTCTACATCCAGTTCAGTGTGTGCTATATTTCTAGTTCAGTGTGTTCTCTATTTCTCGTTCAGTGTGTGTTCTATTTCTAGTCCAGTGTGTGTTCTATTTCTAGTTCAGTGTGTGTTCTATTTCTAGTTCAGTGTGTGTTCTATTTCTCGTTCAGTGTGTGTTCTATTTCTAGTTCAGTGTGTGTTCTATTTCTAGTTCAGTGTGTGTTCTATTTCTAGTTCAGTGTGTGTTCTATTTCTCGTTCAGTGTGTGTTCTATTTCTAGTACAGTGTGTGTTCTATTTCTAGTTCAGTGTGTGTTCTATTTCTAGTTCAGTGTGTGTTCTATTTCTAGTTCAGTGTGAGTTCTATTTCTAGTTCAGTGTGTGTTCTATTTCTAGTTCAGTGTGTGTTCTATTTATAGTTCGGTGTGTGTTCTATTTCCAGTTCTGCGTGTGTTCTATTTCATGTTCAGTGTGTCTTTTAATTCTAGTTCAGTGTGTGTTCTATTTCTAGTTCAGTGTTTGTTCTATTTCTAGTTCAGTGTGTGTTCTATTTCTAGTTCAGTGTGTGTTCTATTTATAGTTCAGTGTGTGTTCTATTTCTAGTTCAGTGTGTGTTCTATTTCTAGTTCAGTGTGTGTTCTATTTCTAGTTCAGTGTGTGTTCTATTTCTCGTTCAGTGTGTGTTCTCTTTCTAGTTCAGTGTGCGTTCTATTTCCAATTCAGTGTGTGTTCTATTTCTAGTTCAGTGTGTGTTCTATTCTAGTTCAGTGTGTGTTCTATTTCTAGTTCAGTGTGTGTTCTATTTCTAGTTCAGTGTGTGTTCTATTTCTACTTCAGTGTGTGTTCTATTTCTAGTTCAGTGTGTGTTCTATTTCTACTTCAGTGTGTGTTCTATTTCTACTTCAGTGTGTGTTCTATTTCTAGTTCAGGGTGTGTTCTATTTCTAGTTCACTTTGTGTTCTATTTCTCGTTCAGTGTGTGTTCTATTTTTAGCTCAGTGTGTGTTCTATTTCTAGTTTAGTGTGTGTTATATTTCTAGTTCAGTGTGTGTTCTATTTCTAGTTCATTGTGTGTTCTCTTTCTCGTTCAGTCTGTGTTCTATTTCTAGTTTAGTGTGTGTCCTATTTCCAATTCAGTGTGTGTTCTATTTCTAGTTCAGTGTGTGTTCTATTTCTAGTTCAGTGTGTGTTCTATTTCTCGTTCGGTGTGTGTTCTGTTTCTAGTTCAGTGTGTGTTCTATTTCTAGTTCAGTGTGTGTTCTATTTCTAGTTCAGGGTGTGTTTTATTTCTGGTTCAGTGTGTGATCTATTTCTACTTCAGTGTGTGTTCTATTTCTAGTTCAGTGGGTGTTCTATTTCTCGTTCAGTGTGTTTTCTATTTCTAGTTCAGGGTGTGTTTTATTTTTGGTTCAGTGTGCGTTCTATTTCTAGTTCAGTGTGTGTTCTATTTCTCGTTCAGTGTGTTTTCTATTTCTAGTTCAGGATGTGTTTTATTTTTGGTTCAGTGTGTGTTCTGTTTCTAGTTCAGGCAGTGTTTTATTTCTGGTTCAGTGTGTGATCTATTTCTACTTCAGTGTGTGTTCTATTTCTAGTTCAGTGGGTGTTCTATTTCTAGTTTAGTGGGTGTTCTATTTCTAGTTCAGTGTGTGTTCTATTTCTAGTTCAGTGTGTGTTCTAGTTCTCGTTCAATGTGTGTTCTATTTCTTGTTCAGTATGTGCTCTAATTCCAGTTGTGTGTGTGGTGTCTTTCTAATTCAGAGTGTGTTCCATTTCTAGTTCAGTGTGTGTTTTATTTCTAGTTTACTGTGTGTTCTATTTCTCGTTCAGTGTGTGTTCTATTTCTAGTTCAGTGTGTGTTCTATTTCTTGTTCCGTGTGTGTTCTATTTTTGGTTCTGTGAGTGTTCTATTTCTAGTTCAGTGTGTGTTCTATTTCTAGTTCAGTGTGTGTTCTATTTTTCGTTCAGTGTGTGTTCCATTTCTAGTTCAGTGTGTGTTCTACTTCTCGTTCAATGTGTGTTCTAATTCTTGTTCTGTATGTGCTCTAATTCCAGTTGTGTGTGTGGTGTATTTCTAATTCAGAGTGTGTTCCCTTTCTAGTTCAGTGTGTGTTTTATTTCTAGTTTACTGTGTGTTCTATTTCTCGTTCAGTGTGTGTTATATTTCTAGTTCAGTGTGTGTTCTATTTCCAGTTCAGTGTGTGTTCTATTTCTCGTTCAGTGTGTGTTCTATTTCTAGTTCAGTGTGTATTCTAGTTCTCGTTCAATGTGTGTTCTATTTCTTGTTCAGTATGTGCTCTAATTCCAGTTGTGTGTGTGGTGTATTTCTAATTCAGAGTCTGTTCCCTTTCTAGTTCAGTGTGTGTTTTATTTCTAGTTTACTGTGTGTTCTATTTCTTGTTCAGTGTGTGTTCTATTTCCAGTTCAGAGTGTGTTCTATTTCTCGTTCAGTGTGTGTTCTATTTCTAGTTCAGGGTGTGTTTTATTTTTGGTTCAGTGTGTGTTCTATTTCTAGTTCAGTGTGTGTTTTATTTTTAGTTCAGTGTGTGTTCTATTTCTAGTTCACTTTGTGTTCTATTTCTCGTTCAGTGTGTGTTCTATTTTTAGTTCAGTGTGTGTTCTATTTCTAGTTTAGTGTGTGTTATATTTCTAGTTCAGTGTGTGTTCTATTTCTAGTTCAGTGTGTGTTCTCTTTCTCGTTCAGTCTGTGTTCTATTTCTAGTTTAGTGTGTGTCCTATTTCCAATTCAGTGTGTGTTCTATTTCTAGTTCAGTGTGTGTTCTATTTCTAGTTCAGTGTGTGTTCTATTTCTACTTCAGTGTGTGTTCTATTTCTAGTTCAGTGGGTGTTCTATTTCTAGTTCAGTGTGTGTTCTATTTCTCGTTCGGTGTGTGTTCTGTTTCTAGTTCAGTGTGTGTTCTATTTCTAGTTCAGTGTGTGTTCTATTTCTAGTTCAGTGTGTGTTCTATTTCTAGTTCAGTGTGTGTTCTATTTCTAGTTCAGTGTGTGTTCTATTTCTAGTTCAGTGTGTGTTCTATTTCCATTTCAGTGTGTGTTCGATTTCCATTTCAGTGTGTGTTCGATTTCTAGTTCACTGTGTGTTCTATTTCTAGTTCAGTGTGTGTTCTATTTCTAGTTCAGTGTGTGTTCTATTTCTAGTTCAGTGTGTGTTCTATTTATAGTTCAGTGTGTGTTCTACTTATAGTTCAGTGTGTGTTCTATTTCTAGTTCAGTGTGTGTTCTATTTCTCGTTCAGTGTGTGTTCTCTTTCTCGTTCAGTGTGTGTTCTATTTCTAGTTCAGTGCGTGTTCTATTTCCAATTCAGTGTGTGTTCGATTTCTAGTTAAGTGTGTGTTCTATTTCTACTTCAGTGTGTGTTCTCTTTCTAGTTCAGTGTGTGTTCTATTTCTAGTTCCGTGTGTGTTCTATTTCTAGTTCAGTGTGGGTTCTATTTCTCGTTCAGTGTGTGTTCTCTTTCTAGTTCACGGGGGATCGCTTTCTCGTTCAGTGTGTGTTCTATTTCTAGATCAGCATGTGTTCTATTTCTAGTTCAGTGTGTTTTCTAATTCTAGTTCAGTGTGTGTTCTAATTCTAGTTCAGTGTGTGTTCTATTTCTAGTTCAGAGTGTGTTTTATTTCTAGTTCAGTGTGTGGTCTATTTCTAGTTCAGTGTGTGTTCTATTTCTATTTCAGTGTGTGTTCTATTTCTAGTTCAGTCTGTGTTCTATTTCTAGTTCAGTGTGTGTTCCATGTCTAGTTCTGTGTGTTCTGTTTCTAGTTGAGTGTGTGTTCTATTTCTAATTCAGTGTGTGTTCTATTTTTCGTTCAGTGTGTGTTCCATTTCTAGTTCAGTGTGTGTTCTACTTCTCGTTCAATGTGTGTTCTAATTCTTGTTCTGTATGTGCTCTAATTCCAGTTGTGTGTGTGGTGTATTTCTAATTCAGAGTGTGTTCCCTTTCTAGTTCAGTGTGTGTTATTTTTCTAGTTTACTGTGTGTTCTATTTCTCATTCAGTGTGTGTTATATTTCTAGTTCAGTGTGTGTTCTATTTCCAGTTCAGTGTGTGTTCTATTTCTCGTTCAGTGTGTGTTCTATTTCTAGTTCAGTGTGTATTCTAGTTATCGTTCAATGTGTGTTCTATTTCTTGTTCAGTATGTGCTCTAATTCCAGTTGTGTGTGTGGTGTATTTCTAATTCAGAGTGTGTTCCCTTTCTAGTTCAGTGTGTGTTTTATTTCTAGTTTACTGTGTGTTCTATTTCTCGTTCAGTGTGTGTTCTATTTCCAGTTCAGAGTGTGTTCTATTTCTCGTTCAGTGTGTGTTCTATTTCTAGTTCAGGGTGTGTTTTATTTTTGGTTCAGTGTGTGTTCTATTTCTAGTTCAGTGTGTGTTTTATTTTTAGTTCAGTGTGTGTTCTATTTCTAGTTCACTTTGTGTTCTATTTCTCGTTCAGTGTGTGTTCTATTTTTAGTTCAGTGTGTGTTCTATTTCTAGTTTAGTGTGTGTTATATTTCTAGTTCAGTGTGTGTTCTATTTCTAGTTCAGTGTGTGTTCTCTTTCTCGTTCAGTCTGTGTTCTATTTCTAGTTTAGTGTGTGTCCTATTTCCAATTCAGTGTGTGTTCTATTTCTAGTTCAGTGTGTGTTCTATTTCTAGTTCAGTGTGTGTTCTATTTCTACTTCAGTGTGTGTTCTATTTCTAGTTCAGTGGGTGTTCTATTTCTAGTTCAGTGTGTGTTCTATTTCTCGTTCGGTGTGTGTTCTGTTTCTAGTTCAGTGTGTGTTCTATTTCTAGTTCAGTGTGTGTTCTATTTCTAGTTCAGTGTGTGTTCTATTTCTAGTTCAGTGTGTGTTCTATTTCTAGTTCAGTGTGTGTTCTATTTCTAGTTCAGTGTGTGTTCTATTTCCATTTCAGTGTGTGTTCGATTTCCATTTCAGTGTGTGTTCGATTTCTAGTTCACTGTGTGTTCTATTTCTAGTTCAGTGTGTGTTCTATTTCTAGTTCAGTGTGTGTTCTATTTCTAGTTCAGTGTGTGTTCTATTTATAGTTCAGTGTGTGTTCTACTTATAGTTCAGTGTGTGTTCTATTTCTAGTTCAGTGTGTGTTCTATTTCTAGTTCATTGTGTGTTCTGTTTCCAGTTCAGTGGGTGTTCTATTTCCAATTCAGTGTGTGTTCTGTTTCCAGTTCAGTGTGTGTTCTATTTCCAATTCAGTGTGTGTTCTATTTCTACTTCAGTGTGTGTTCTATTTCTAGTTCAGAGTGTGTTCTATTTCTCGTTCAGTGTGTGTTCTCTTTCTCGTTCAGTGTGTGTTCTATTTCTAGTTCAGTGTGTGTTCTATTTCCAATTCAGTGTGTGTTCGATTTCTAGTTAAGTGTGTGTTCTATTTCTACTTCAGTGTGTGTTCTCTTTCTAGTTCAGTGTGTGTTCTATTTCTAGTTCAGTGTGTGTTCTATTTCTAGTTCAGTGTGGGTTCTATTTCTCGTTCAGTGTGTGTTCTCTTTCTAGTTCACGGGGGATCGCTTTCTCGTTCAGTGTGTGTTCTATTTCTAGATCAGCATGTGTTCTATTTCTAGTTCAGTGGGTTTTCTAATTCTAGTTCAGTGTGTGTTCTATTTCTAGTTCAGTGTGTGTTCTATTTCTAGTTCAGTGTGTGTTTTATTTCTAGTTCAGTGTGTGGTCTATTTCTAGTTCAGTGTGTGTTCTATTTCTAGTTCAGTGTGTGTTCTATTTCTAGTTCAGTCTGTGTTCTATTTCTAGTTCAGTGTGTGTTCCATGTCTAGTTCTGTGTGTTCTGTTTCTAGTTGAGTGTGTGTTCTATTTCTAATTCAGTGTGTGTTCTATTTCTAGTTCATGGGGGATTGCCTTCTCGTCAGTGTGTGTTCTATTTCTAGTTAACTGTGTGTTCTATTTCTTGTTCAGTGTGTGTTCTATTTCTCATTCAGTTTGTGTTCTATTTCTAGTTCAGTGTGTGTTCTATTTCTTGTTCTGCGTGTGTTCTATTTCTAGTTCAGGGTGTGTTTTATTTTTGGTTCAGTGGGCGTTCTATTTCTGGTTCAGTGTGTGTTCTATTTCTCGTTCAGTGTGTGTTCTATTTCTAGTTCAGTGTGTGTTCTATTTCTAGTTCAGTGTGTGTTCTATTTCTAGTTCAGTGTGTGTTCTATTTCTCGTTCAGTGTGTGTTCTATTTCTAGTTCAGTGTGTGTTCTATTTCTAGTTCAGTGTGTGTTCTATTTCTCGTTCAGGGTGTGTTCTATTTCTAGTTCAGTGTGTGTTCTGTTTCTAGTTCAGTGTGTGTTCTATTTCTAGTTCAGTGTGTGTTCTATTCCTAGTTCAGTGTGTGTTCTATTTCTAGTTCAGTGTGTGTTCTATTTCTAGTTCAGTGTGTGTTCTATTTCTAGTTCGGTGTGTTCTATTTCTAGTTCAGTGTGTGTTCTATTTCTAGTTCAGTGTGTGTTCTATTTCTATTTTAGTGTGTGTTATATTTCTAGTTCAGTGAGTTTTCTATTTCTAGTTCAGTGTGTGTTCTCTTTCTCGTTCAGTGTGTGTTCTATTTCTAGTTCAGTGTGTGTTCTATTTCTAGTTCAGTGTGTGTTCTATTTCTAGTTCAGTGTGTGATCTATTTCTAGTTCAGTGTGTGTTCTATTTCTAGTTCAGTGTTTGTTCTATTTCTAGTTCAGTGTGTGTTCTATTTATAGTTCAGTGTGTGTTCTATTTCTAGTTCAGTGTGTGTTCTATTTATAGTTCAGTGTGTGTTCTATTTCTAGTTCAGTGTTTGTTCTATTTCTAGTTCAGTGTGTGTTCTATTTCTAGTTCAGTGTGTGTTCTATTTCTAGTTCAGTGTGTGGTCTATTTCTAGTTCAGTGTGTGTTCTATTTCTCGTTCAGTATGTGTTCTCTTTCTAGTTCAGTGTGCGTTCTATTTCCAATTCAGTGTGTGTTCTATTTCTAGCTCAGTGTGTGTTCTATTCTAGTTCAGTGTGTGTTCTGTTTCTAGTTCAGGGTGTGTTTTATTTTTGGTTCAGTGTGTGTTCTATTTCTAGTTCAGTGTGTGTTCTATTTCTCGTTCAGTGTGTTTTCTATTTCTAGTTCAGGATGTGTTTTATTTTTGGTTCAGTGTGTGTTCTGTTTCTAGTTCAGGGTGTGTTTTATTTCTGGTTCAGTGTGTGATCTATTTCTACTTCAGTGTGTGTTCTATTTCTAGTTCAGTGTGTGCTCTAGTTCTCGTTCAATGTGTGTTCTATTTCTTGTTCAGTATGTGCTCTAATTCCAGTTGTGTGTGTGGTGTCTTTCTAATTCAGAGTGTGTTCCATTTCTAGTTCAGTGTGTGTTTTATTTCTAGTTTACTGTGTGTTCTATTTCTCGTTCAGTGTGTGTTCTATTTCTAGTTCAGTGTGTGTTCTATTTCTAGTTCAGTGTGTGTTCTATTTCTTGTTCCGTGTGTGTTCTATTTTTGGTTCTATGAGTGTTCTATTTCTAGTTCAGTGTGTGTTCTATTTCTAGTTCAGTGTGTGTTCTATTTTTCGTTCAGTGTGTGTTCCATTTCTAGTTCAGTGTGTGTTCTACTTCTCGTTCAATGTGTGTTCTAATTCTTGTTCTGTATGTGCTCTAATTCCAGTTGTGTGTGTGGTGTATTTCTAATTCAAAGTGTGTTCCCTTTCTAGTTCAGTGCGTGTTTTATTTCTAGTTTACTGTGTGTTCTATTTCTCGTTCAGTGTGTGTTATATTTCTAGTTCAGTGTGTATTCTATTTCCAGTTCAGTGTGTGTTCTATTTCTCGTTCAGTGTGTGTTCTATTTCTAGTTCAGTGTGTATTCTAGTTCTCGTTCAATGTGTGTTCTATTTCTTGTTCAGTATGTGCTCTAATTCCAGTTGTGTGTGTGGTGTATTTCTAATTCAGAGTGTGTTCCCTTTCTAGTTCAGTGTGTGTTTTATTTCCAGTTCAGAGTGTGTTCTATTTCTCGTTCAGTGTGTGTTCTATTTCTAGTTCAGTGTGTGTTGTATTTCTACTTCAGTGTGTGTTCTATTTCTAGTTCAGTGGGTGTTCTATTTCTAGTTCAGTGTGTGTTCTATTTATAATTCAGTGTGTTTTCTATTTCTAGTTCAGTGTGTTCTCTATTTCTCGTTCAGTGTGTTTTCTATTTCTAGTTCTGTGTGTGTTCTATTTCTAGTTCATTGTGTTTTCTATTTCTAGTTCAGTGTGTGTTCTATTACTAGTTCAGTGTGTGTTCTATTTCAAATTCAGTTTGTGTTCTCTTTCTAGTTCACGGGGGATCGCTTTCTCGTTCAGTGTGTGTTCTATTTCTAGATCAGCATGTGTTCTATTTGTAGTTCAGTGTGTTTTCTAATTCTAGTTCAGTGTGTGTTCTATTTCTAGTTCAGTGTGTGTTCTATTTCTAGTTCAGTGTGTGTTTTATTTCTAGTTCAGTGTGTGGTCTATTTCTAGTTCAGTGTGTGTTCTATTTCTAGTTCAGTGTGTGTTCTATTTCTAGTTCAGTCTGTGTTCTATTTCTAGTTCAGTGTGTGTTCCATGTCTAGTTCTGTGTGTTCTGTTTCTAGTTGAGTGTGTGTTCTATTTCTAATTCAGTGTGTGTTCTATTTCTAGTTCATGGGGGATTGCCTTCTCGTCAGTGTGTGTTCTATTTCTAGTTAACTGTGTGTTCTATTTCTTGTTCAGTGTGTGTTCTATTTCTCATTCAGTTTGTGTTCTATTTCTAGTTCAGTGTGTGTTCTATTTCTAGTTTAGTGTGTGTTATATTTCTAGTTCAGTGTGTGTTCTATTTCTAGTTCATTGTGTGTTCTCTTTCTCGTTCAGTCTGTGTTCTATTTCTAGTTTAGTGTGTGTCCTATTTCCAATTCAGTGTGTGTTCTATTTCTAGTTCAGTGTGTGTTCTATTTCTAGTTCAGTGTGTGTTCTATTTCTCGTTCGGTGTGTGTTCTGTTTCTAGTTCAGTGTGTGTTCTATTTCTAGTTCAGTGTGTGTTCTATTTCTAGTTCAGGGTGTGTTTTATTTCTGGTTCAGTGTGTGATCTATTTCTACTTCAGTGTGTGTTCTATTTCTAGTTCAGTGGGTGTTCTATTTCTCGTTCAGTGTGTTTTCTATTTCTAGTTCAGGGTGTGTTTTATTTTTGGTTCAGTGTGTGTTCTATTTCTAGTTCAGTGTGTGTTCTATTTCTCGTTCAGTGTGTTTTCTATTTCTAGTTCAGGATGTGTTTTATTTTTGGTTCAGTGTGTGTTCTGTTTCTAGTTCAGGCAGTGTTTTATTTCTGGTTCAGTGTGTGATCTATTTCTACTTCAGTGTGTGTTCTATTTCTAGTTCAGTGGGTGTTCTATTTCTAGTTTAGTGGGTGTTCTATTTCTAGTTCAGTGTGTGTTCTATTTCTAGTTCAGTGTGTGTTCTAGTTCTCGTTCAATGTGTGTTCTATTTCTTGTTCAGTATGTGCTCTAATTCCAGTTGTGTGTGTGGTGTCTTTCTAATTCAGAGTGTGTTCCATTTCTAGTTCAGTGTGTGTTTTATTTCTAGTTTACTGTGTGTTCTATTTCTCGTTCAGTGTGTGTTCTATTTCTAGTTCAGTGTGTGTTCTATTTCTTGTTCCGTGTGTGTTCTATTTTTGGTTCTGTGAGTGTTCTATTTCTAGTTCAGTGTGTGTTCTATTTCTAGTTCAGTGTGTGTTCTATTTTTCGTTCAGTGTGTGTTCCATTTCTAGTTCAGTGTGTGTTCTACTTCTCGTTCAATGTGTGTTCTAATTCTTGTTCTGTATGTGCTCTAATTCCAGTTGTGTGTGTGGTGTATTTCTAATTCAGAGTGTGTTCCCTTTCTAGTTCAGTGTGTGTTTTATTTCTAGTTTACTGTGTGTTCTATTTCTCGTTCAGTGTGTGTTATATTTCTAGTTCAGTGTGTGTTCTATTTCCAGTTCAGTGTGTGTTCTATTTCTCGTTCAGTGTGTGTTCTATTTCTAGTTCAGTGTGTATTCTAGTTCTCGTTCAATGTGTGTTCTATTTCTTGTTCAGTATGTGCTCTAATTCCAGTTGTGTGTGTGGTGTATTTCTAATTCAGAGTCTGTTCCCTTTCTAGTTCAGTGTGTGTTTTATTTCTAGTTTACTGTGTGTTCTATTTCTCGTTCAGTGTGTGTTCTATTTCCAGTTCAGAGTGTGTTCTATTTCTCGTTCAGTGTGTGTTCTATTTCTAGTTCAGGGTGTGTTTTATTTTTGGTTCAGTGTGTGTTCTATTTCTAGTTCAGTGTGTGTTTTATTTTTAGTTCAGTGTGTGTTCTATTTCTAGTTCACTTTGTGTTCTATTTCTCGTTCAGTGTGTGTTCTATTTTTAGTTCAGTGTGTGTTCTATTTCTAGTTTAGTGTGTGTTATATTTCTAGTTCAGTGTGTGTTCTATTTCTAGTTCAGTGTGTGTTCTCTTTCTCGTTCAGTCTGTGTTCTATTTCTAGTTTAGTGTGTGTCCTATTTCCAATTCAGTGTGTGTTCTATTTCTAGTTCAGTGTGTGTTCTATTTCTAGTTCAGTGTGTGTTCTATTTCTACTTCAGTGTGTGTTCTATTTCTAGTTCAGTGGGTGTTCTATTTCTAGTTCAGTGTGTGTTCTATTTCTCGTTCGGTGTGTGTTCTGTTTCTAGTTCAGTGTGTGTTCTATTTCTAGTTCAGTGTGTGTTCTATTTCTAGTTCAGTGTGTGTTCTATTTCTAGTTCAGTGTGTGTTCTATTTCTAGTTCAGTGTGTGTTCTATTTCCATTTCAGTGTGTGTTCGATTTCCATTTCAGTGTGTGTTCGATTTCTAGTTCACTGTGTGTTCTATTTCTAGTTCAGTGTGTGTTCTATTTCTAGTTCAGTGTGTGTTCTATTTCTAGTTCAGTGTGTGTTCTATTTATAGTTCAGTGTGTGTTCTACTTATAGTTCAGTGTGTGTTCTATTTCTAGTTCAGTGTGTGTTCTATTTCTCGTTCAGTGTGTGTTCTCTTTCTCGTTCAGTGTGTGTTCTATTTCTAGTTCAGTGCGTGTTCTATTTCCAATTCAGTGTGTGTTCGATTTCTAGTTAAGTGTGTGTTCTATTTCTACTTCAGTGTGTGTTCTCTTTCTAGTTCAGTGTGTGTTCTATTTCTAGTTCCGTGTGTGTTCTACTTCTCGTTTAATGTGTGTTCTAATTCTTGTTCTGTATGTGCTCTAATTCCAGTTGTGTGTGTGGTGTATTTCTAATTCAGAGTGTGTTCCCTTTCTAGTTCAGTGTGTGTTTTATTTCTAGTTTACTCTGTGTTCTATTTCTCGTTCAGTGTGTGTTATATTTCTAGTTCAGTGTGTGTTCTATTTCCAGTTCAGTGTGTGTTCTATTTCTCGTTCAGTGTGTGTTCTATTTCTAGTTCAGTGTGTATTCTAGTTCTCGTTCAATGTGTGTTCTATTTCTTGTTCAGTATGTGCTCTAATTCCAGTTGTGTGTGTGGTGTATTTCTAATTCAGAGTGTGTTCCCTTTCTAGTTCAGTGTGTGTTTTATTTCTAGTTTACTCTGTGTTCTATTTCTCGTTCAGTGTGTGTTATATTTCTAGTTCAGTGTGTGTTCTATTTCCAGTTCAGAGTGTGTTCTATTTCTAGTTCAGTGTGTGTTCTATTTCTAGTTCAGGGTGTGTTTTATTTTTGGTTCAGTGTGTGTTCTATTTCTAGTTCAGTGTGTGTTTTATTTTTAGTTCAGTGTGTGTTCTATTTCTAGTTCACTTTGTGTTCTATTTCTCGTTCAGTGTGTGTTTTATTTTTAGTTCAGTGTGTGTTCTATTTCTAGTTCACTTTGTGTTCTATTTCTAGTTCAGTGTGTGTTCTCTTTCTCGTTCAGTCTGTGTTCTATTTCTAGTTTAGTGTGTGTCCTATTTCCAATTCAGTGTGTGTTCTATTTCTAGTTCAGTGTGTGTTCTATTTCTAGTTCAGTGTGTGTTCTATTTCTACTTCAGTGTGTGTTCTATTTCTAGTTCAGTGGGTGTTCTATTTCTAGTTCAGTGTGTGTTCTATTTCTCGTTCGGTGTGTGTTCTGTTTCTAGTTCAGTGTGTGTTCTATTTCTAGTTCAGTGTGTGTTCTATTTCTAGTTCAGTGTGTGTTCTATTTCTAGTTCAGTGTGTGTTCTATTTCTAGTTCAGTGTGTGTTCTATTTCTAGTTCAGTGTGTGTTCTATTTCCATTTCAGTGTGTGTTCGATTTCCATTTCAGTGTGTGTTCGATTTCTAGTTCACTGTGTGTTCTATTTCTAGTTCAGTGTGTGTTCTATTTCTAGTTCAGTGTGTGTTCTATTTATAGTTCAGTGTGTGTTCTACTTATAGTTCAGTGTGTGTTCTATTTCTAGTTCAGTGTGTGTTCTATTTCTAGTTCATTGTGTGTTCTGTTTCCAGTTCAGTGGGTGTTCTATTTCCAATTCAGTGTGTGTTCTATTTCCAATTCAGTGTGTGTTCTATTTCCAATTCAGTGTGTGTTCTATTTCTACTTCAGTGTGTGTTCTATTTCTAGTTCAGTGTGTGTTCTATTTCTCGTTCAGTGTGTGTTCTCTTTCTCGTTCAGTGTGTGTTCTATTTCTAGTTCAGTGTGTGTTCTATTTCTAGTTCAGTGTGTGTTCTATTTCCAATTCAGTGTGTGTTCGATTTCTAGTTAAGTGTGTGTTCTATTTCTACTTCAGTGTGTGTTCTCTTTCTAGTTCAGTGTGTGTTCTATTTCTAGTTCAGTGTGTGTTCTATTTCTAGTTCAGTGTGGGTTCTATTTCTCGTTCAGTGTGTGTTCTCTTTCTAGTTCACGGGGGATCGCTTTCTCGTTCAGTGTGTGTTCTATTTCTAGATCAGCATGTGTTCTATTTCTAGTTCAGTGTGTTTTCTAATTCTAGTTCAGTGTGTGTTCTATTTCTAGTTCAGTGTGTGTTCTATTTCTAGTTCAGTGTGTGTTCTATTTCTAGTTCAGTGTGTGTTCTATTTCTAGTTCAGTCTGTGTTCTATTTCTAGTTCAGTGTGTGTTCCATGTCTAGTTCTGTGTGTTCTGTTTCTAGTTGAGTGTGTGTTCTATTTCTAATTCAGTGTGTGTTCTATTTCTAGTTCATGGGGGATCGCCTTCTCGTCAGTGTGTGTTCTATTTCTAGTTAACTGTGTGTTCTATTTCTTGTTCAGTGTGTGTTCTATTTCTCATTCAGTTTGTGTTCTATTTCTAGTTCAGTGTGTGTTCTATTTCTTGTTCTGCGTGTGTTCTATTTCTAGTTCAGGGTGTGTTTTATTTTTGGTTCAGTGGGTGTTCTATTTCTGGTTCAGTGTGTGTTCTATTTCTCGTTCAGTGTGTGTTCTATTTCTAGTTCAGTGTGTGTTCTATTTCTAGTTCAGTGTGTGTTCTATTTCTAGTTCAGTGTGTGTTCTATTTCTAGTTCAGTGTGTGTTCTATTTCTCGTTCAGTGTGTGTTCTATTTCTAGTTCAGTGTGTGTTCTATTTCTAGTTCAGTGTGTGTTCTATTTCTAGTTCAGTGTGTGTTCTATTTCAAGTTCAGTGTGTGTTCTATTTCTAGTTCAGTGTGTGTTCTGTTTCTAGTTCAGTGTGTGTTCTATTCCTAGTTCAGTGTGTGTTCTATTTCTAGTTCAGTGTGTGTTCTATTTCTAGTTCAGTGTGTGTTCTATTTCTAGTTCGGTGTGTTCTATTTCTAGTTCAGTGTGTGTTCTATTTCTAGTTCAGTATGTGTTCTATTTCTATTTTAGTGTGTGTTATATTTCTAGTTCAGTGAGTTTTCTATTTCTAGTTCAGTGTGTGTTCTCTTTCTCGTTCAGTGTGTGTTCTATTTCTAGTTCAGTGTGTGTTCTATTTCTAGTTCAGTGTGTGTTCTATTTCTAGTTCAGTGTGTGCTCTATTTCTAGTTCAGTGTGTGTTCTATTTCTAGTTCAGTGTTTGTTCTATTTCTAGCTCAGTGTGTGTTCTATTTATAGTTCAGTGTGTGTTCTATTTCTAGTTCAGTGTGTGTTCTATTTATAGTTCAGTGTGTGTTCTATTTCTAGTTCAGTGTGTGTTCTATTTCTAGTTCAGTGTTTGTTCTATTTCTAGTTCAGTGTGTGTTGTATTTCTAGTTCAGTGGGTGTTCTATTTCTAGTTCAGTGTGTGTTCTATTTCTAGTTCAGTGTGTGTTCTATTTCTCGTTCAGTATGTGTTCTCTTTCTAGTTCAGTGTGCGTTCTATTTCCAATTCAGTGTGCGTTCTATTTCCAATTCAGTGTGTGTTCTATTCTAGTTCAGTGTGTGTTCTGTTTCTAGTTCAGTGTGTGTTCTATTTCTAGTTCAGTGTGTGTTCTATTTCTACTTCAGTGTGTGTTCTATTTCTAGTTCAGTGTGTGTTCTATTTATACTTCAGTGTGTGTTCTATTTCTCGTTCAGTGGGTGTTGTATTTCTCGTTCAGTGTGTTTTCTATTTCTAGTTCAGGATGTGTTTTATTTTTGGTTCAGTGTGTGTTCTGTTTCTAGTTCAGGGTGTGTTTTATTTCTAGTTCAGTGTGTGTTCTATTTCTAGTTCAGTGTGTGTTCTATTTCTAGTTCAGTGTGTGTTCTATTTCTACTTCAGTGTGTGTTCTATTTCTAGTCCAGTGTGTGTTCTATTTATACTTCAATGTGTGTTCTATTTCTAGTACAGTGTGTGTTCTATTTCTCGTTCAGTGTGTTTTCTATTTCTAGTTCAGGATGTGTTTTATTTTTGGTTCAGTGTGTGTTCTGTTTCTAGTTCAGGGTGTGTTTTATTTCTGGTTCAGTGTGTGATCTATTTCTACTTCAGTGTGCGTTCTATTTCTAGTTCAGTGGGTGTTCTATTTCTAGTTCAGTGGGTGTTCTATTTCTAGTTCAGTGTATGTTCTATTTATAGTTCAGTGTATGTTCTATTTCCAGTTCAGTGTGTGTTCTATTTCTAGTTCAGTGTGTGTTCTATTTATAGTTCAGTGTATGTTCTATTTCCTTTTCAGTATGTGCTCTAATTCCAGTTGTGTGTGTGGTGTATTTCTAATTCAGAGTGTGTTCCATTTCTAGTTCAGTGTGTGTTTTATTTTTAGTTTACTGTGTGTGCTATTTCTCGTTCAGTGTGTGTTCTATTTCTAGTTCAGTGTGTGTTCTATTTCTAGTTCAGTGTGTGTTCTATTTCTTGTTCAGTGTGTGTTCTATTTTTGGTTCTGTGAGTGTTCTGTTTCTAGTTCATTGTGTGTTCTATTTCTAGTTCTGTGTGTGTTCTATTTTTCGTTCAGTGTGTGTTCCATTTCTAGTTCAGTGTGTGTTCTAGTTCTCGTTCAATGTGTGTTCTATTTCTTGTTCAGTATGTGCTCTAATTCCAGTTGTGTGTGTGGTGTCTTTCTAATTCAGAGTGTGTTCTATTTCTAGTTCAGTGTGTGTTATATTTCTAGTTCAGTGTGTGTTCTATTTCCAGTTCAGTGTGTGTTCTATTTCTCGTTCAGTGTGTGTTCTATTTATAGTTCAGTGTGTGCTCTATTTCTCGTTCAGTGGGTGTTGTATTTCTCGTTCAGTGTGTTTTCTATTTCTAGTTCAGGATGTGTTTTATTTTTGGTTCAGTGTGTGTTCTGTTTCTAGTTCAGGGTGTGTTTTATTTCTAGTTCAGTGTGTGTTCTATTTCTAGTTCAGTGTGTGTTCTATTTCTAGTTCAGTGTGTGTTCTATTTCTACTTCAGTGTGTGTTCTATTTCTAGTCCAGTGTGTGTTCTATTTATACTTCAATGTGTGTTCTATTTCTAGTACAGTGTGTGTTCTATTTCTCGTTCAGTGTGTTTTCTATTTCTAGTTCAGGATGTGTTTTATTTTTGGTTCAGTGTGTGTTCTGTTTCTAGTTCAGGGTGTGTTTTATTTCTGGTTCAGTGTGTGATCTATTTCTACTTCAGTGTGCGTTCTATTTCTAGTTCAGTGGGTGTTCTATTTCTAGTTCAGTGGGTGTTCTATTTCTAGTTCAGTGTATGTTCTATTTATAGTTCAGTGTATGTTCTATTTCCAGTTCAGTGTGTGTTCTATTTCTAGTTCAGTGTGTGTTCTATTTATAGTTCAGTGTATGTTCTATTTCCTTTTCAGTATGTGCTCTAATTCCAGTTGTGTGTGTGGTGTATTTCTAATTCAGAGTGTGTTCCATTTCTAGTTCAGTGTGTGTTTTATTTTTAGTTTACTGTGTGTGCTATTTCTCGTTCAGTGTGTGTTCTATTTCTAGTTCAGTGTGTGTTCTATTTCTAGTTCAGTGTGTGTTCTATTTCTTGTTCAGTGTGTGTTCTATTTTTGGTTCTGTGAGTGTTCTGTTTCTAGTTCATTGTGTGTTCTATTTCTAGTTCTGTGTGTGTTCTATTTTTCGTTCAGTGTGTGTTCCATTTCTAGTTCAGTGTGTGTTCTAGTTCTCGTTCAATGTGTGTTCTATTTCTTGTTCAGTATGTGCTCTAATTCCAGTTGTGTGTGTGGTGTCTTTCTAATTCAGAGTGTGTTCTATTTCTAGTTCAGTGTGTGTTATATTTCTAGTTCAGTGTGTGTTCTATTTCCAGTTCAGTGTGTGTTCTATTTCTCGTTCAGTGTGTGTTCTATTTATAGTTCAGTGTGTGCTCTAATTCCAGTTGTGTGTGTGGTGTATTTCTAATTCAGAGTGTGTTCCCTTTCTAGTTCAGCGTGTGTTTTATTTCTAGTTTACTGTGTGTTCTATTTCTCGTTCAGTGTGTGTTCTATTTCTAGTTCAGAGTGTTTTCTTTTTCTAGTCCAGTGTGTGTTCTATTTCTAGTTCAGGGTGTGTTTTATTTTTGGTTCAGTGTGTGTTCTATTTCTAGTTCAGGGTGTGTTTTATTTTTAGTTCAGTGTGTGTTCTATTTCTAGTTCAGTGTGTGTTCTATTTCTAGTTCACTGTGTGTTCTATTTCTCGTTCAGTCTGTGTTCTATTTTTAGTTCAGTGTGTGTTCTATTTCTAGTTTAGTGTGTATCCTATTTCCAATTCAGTGTGTGTTCTATTTCTAGTTCAGTGTGTGTTCTATTTCTAGTTCAGTTTGTGTTCTATTTCTACTTCAGTGTGTGTTCTATTTCTAGTTCAGTGGGTGTTCTATTTCTAGTTCAGTGTGCGTTCTATTTCTCGTTCGGTGTGTGTTCTGTTTCTAGTTCAGTGTGTGTTCTATTTCTAGTTCAGTGTGTGTTCTATTTCTCGTTCATTGTGTGTTCTATTTCTAGTTCAGTGTGTGTTCTCTTTCTCGTTCAGTGTGTGTTCTATTTCTAGTTCAGTGTGTGTTCTATTTCCAATTCAGTGTGTGTTCGATTTCCTGTTCAGTGTGTGTTCTATTTCTACTTCAGTGTGTGTTCTATTTCTAGTTCAGTGTGTGTTCTATTTCTAGTTCAGTGTGTGTTCTATTTCTAGTTCAGTCTGTGTTCTATTTATAGGTCAGTGTGTGTTCTATTTATAGTTCAGTGTGTGTTCTATTTCTAGTTCAGTGTGTGTTCTATTTCTAGTTCAGTGTGTGTTCTATTTCTAGTTCATTGTGTGTTCTGTTTCCAGTTCAGTGTGTGTTCTATTTCCAATTCAGTGTGTGTTCTGTTTCCAGTTCAGTGTGTGTTCTATTTCCAATTCAGTGTGTGTTCTATTTCGACTTCAGTGTGTGTTCTATTTCTAGTTCAGTGTGTATTCTATTTCTAGTTCAGTGTGTGTTCTATTTCTCGTTCAGTGTGTGTTCTCTTTCTCGTTCAGTGTGTGTTCTATTTCTAGTTCAGTGTGTGTTCTATTTCTAGTTCATTGTGTGTTCTGTTTCCAGTTCAGTGTGTGTTCTGTTTCCAATTCAGTGTGTGTTCTGTTTCCAGTTCAGTGTGTGTTCTATTTCCAATTCAGTGTGTGTTCTATTTCGACTTCAGTGTGTGTTCTATTTCTAGTTCAGTGTGTATTCTATTTCTAGTTCAGTGTGTGTTCTATTTATAGTTCAGTGTATGTTCTATTTCTTGTTCAGTATGTGCTCTAATTCCAGTTGTGTGTGTGGTGTATTTCTTATTCAGAGTGTGTTCCATTTCTAGTTCAGTGTGTGTTTTATTTCTAGTTTACTGTGTGTTCTATTTCTCGTTCAGTGTGTGTTCTATTTCTAGTTCAGTGTGTGTTCTATTTCTAGTTCAGTTTGTGTTCTATTTCTTGTTCGGTGTGTGTTCTATTTTTGGTTCTGTGAGTGTTCTGTTTCTAGTTCAGTGTGTGTTCTATTTCTAGTTCAGTGTGTGTTCTATTTTTCGTTCAGTGTGTGTTCCATTTCTAGTTCAGTGTGTGTTCTAGTTCTCGTTCAATGTGTGTTTTATTTCTTGTTCAGTATGTGCTCTAATTCCAGTTGTGTGTGTGGTGTCTTTCTAATTCAGAGTGTGTTCCCTTTCTAGTTCAGCGTGTGTTTTATTTCTAGTTTACTGTGTGTTCTATTTCTCGTTCAGTGTGTATTCTATTTCTAGTTCAGAGTGTGTTCTATTTCTAGTTCAGTGTGTGTTCTAGTTCTCGTTCAATGTGTGTTCTATTTCTTGTTCAGTATGTGCTCTAATTCCAGTTGTGTGTGTGGTGTCTTTCTCATTCAGAGTGTGTTCCCTTTCTAGTTCAGCGTGTGTTTTATTTCTAGTTTACTGTGTGTTCTATTTCTCGTTGAGTGTGTGTTCTATTTCTAGTTCAGAGTGTGTTCTATTTCTAGTTCAGTGTGTGTTCTATTTCTAGTTCAGTGTGTGTTCTATTTCTCGTTCAGTGTGTGTTCTATTTCTAGTTCAGTGTGTGTTCTATTTCTAGTTCAGTGTGTGTTCTGTTTCTAGTTCAGTGTGTGTTCTATTTCTAGTTCAGTGTGTGTTCTATTTCTAGTTCAGTGTGTGTTCTATTTCTCGTTCAGTGTGTGTTCTATTTCTAGTTCAGTGTGTGTTCTATTTCTAGTTCAGTGTGTGTTCTGTTTCTAGTTCAGTGTGTGTTCTATTTCTAGTTCAGTGTGTGTTCTATTTCTACTTCAGTGTGTGTTCTATTTCTAGTTCAGTGTGTGTTCTATTTCTCGTTTAGTGTGTGTTCTATTTCTCGTTCAGTGTGTGTTCTATTTCTAGTTCAGTGTGTGTTCTATTTCTAGTTCAGTGTGTGTTCTATTTCTCGTTCAGTGTGTTTTCTATTTCTAGTTCAGTGTGTGTTCTATTTCTAGTTCAGTGTGTGTTCTATTTCTAGTTCAGTGTGTGTTCTATTTCTAGTTCAGTGTGTGTTCTATTTCTCGTTCAGTGTGTGTTCTATTTCTAGTTCAGTGTGTGTTCTATTTCTAGTTCAGTGTGTGTTCTATTTCTCGTTCAGTGTGTGTTCTATTTCTAGTTCAGTGTGTGTTCTACTTCTACTTCAGTGTGTGTTCTATTTCTAGTTCAGTGTGTGTTCTATATCTAGTTCAGTGTGTGTTCTATTTCTAGTTCAGTGTGTGTTCTATTTCTCGTTCAGTGTGTTTTCTATTTCTAGTTCAGTGTGTGTTCTGTTTCTAGTTCAGTGTGTGTTCTATTTCTAGTTCAGTGTGTGTTCTATTTATACTTCAGTGTGTGTTCTATTTCTCGTTCAGTGGGTGATCTATTTCTCGTTCATTGTGTTTTCTATTTCTAGTTCAGTGTGTGTTCTATTTCTAGTTCAGTGTGTGTTCTATTTCTAGTTCAGGATGTGTTGTATTTTTGGTTCAGTGTGTGTTCTGTTTCTAGTTCAGGGTGTGTTTTATTTCCGGTTCAGTTTGTGATCTATTTCTACTTCAGTGTGCGTTCTATTTCTAGTTCAGTGGGTGTTCTATTTCTAGTTCAGTGGGTGTTCTATTTCTAGTTCAGTGTATGTTCTATTTATAGTTCAGTGTATGTTCTATTTCCAGTTCAGTGTGTGTTCTATTTCTAGTTCAGTGTGTGTTCTATTTATAGTTCAGTGTATGTTCTATTTCCTTTTCAGTATGTGCTCTAATTCCAGTTGTGTGTGTGGTGTATTTCTAATTCAGAGTGTGTTCCATTTCTAGTTCAGTGTGTGTTCTATTTCTAGTTCAGTGTGTGTTCTATTTCTTGTTCAGTGTGTGTTCTATTTTTGGTTCTGTGAGTGTTCTGTTTCTAGTTCATTGTGTGTTCTATTTCTAGTTCTGTGTGTGTTCTATTTTTCGTTCAGTGTGTGTTCCATTTCTAGTTCAGTGTGTGTTCTAGTTCTCGTTCAATGTGTGTTCTATTTCTTGTTCAGTATGTGCTCTAATTCCAGTTGTGTGTGTGGTGTCTTTCTAATTCAGAGTGTGTTCTATTTCTAGTTCAGTGTGTGTTATATTTCTAGTTCAGTGTGTGTTCTATTTCCAGTTCAGTGTGTGTTCTATTTCTCGTTCAGTGTGTGTTCTATTTCTAGTTCAGTGTGTGCTCTAATTCCAGTTGTGTGTGTGGTGTATTTCTAATTCAGAGTGTGTTCCCTTTCTAGTTCAGCGTGTGTTTTATTTCTAGTTTACTGTGTGTTCTATTTCTCGTTCAGTGTGTGTTCTATTTCTAGTTCAGTGTGTGTTCTATTTCTAGTTCAGTCTGTGTTCTATTTCTACTTCAGTGTGTGTTCTATTTCTAGTTCAGTGGGTGTTCTATTTCTAGTTCAGTGTGTGTTCTATTTCTCGTTCGGTGTGTGTTCTGTTTCTAGTTCAGTGTGTGTTCTATTTCTAGTTCAGTGTGTGTTCTATTTCTAGTTCATTGTGTGTTCTATTTCTAGTTCAGTGTGTGTTCTCTTTCTCGTTCAGTGTGTGTTCTATTTCTAGTTCAGTGTGTGTTCTATTTCCAATTCAGTGTGTGTTCGATTTCTTGTTCAGTGTGTGTTCTATTTCTACTTCAGTGTGTGTTCTATTTCTAGTTCAGTGTGTGTTCTATTTCTAGTTCAGTGTGTGTTCTATTTCTAGTTCAGTCTGTGTTCTATTTATAGGTCAGTGTGTGTTCTATTTCTAGTTCAGTGTGTGTTCTATTTCTAGTTCAGTGTGTGTTCTATTTCTAGTTCATTGTGTGTTCTGTTTCCAGTTCAGTGTGTGTTCTATTTCCAATTCAGTGTGTGTTCTGTTTCCAGTTCAGTGTGTGTTCTATTTCCAATTCAGTGTGTGTTCTATTTCGACTTCAGTGTGTGTTCTATTTCTAGTTCAGTGTGTATTCTATTTCTAGTTCAGTGTGTGTTCTATTTCTCGTTCAGTGTGTGTTCTCTTTCTCGTTCAGTGTGTGTTCTATTTCTAGTTCAGTGTGTGTTCTATTTCTAGTTCATTGTGTGTTCTGTTTCCAGTTCAGTGTGTGTTGTGTTTCCAATTCAGTGTGTGTTCTGTTTCCAGTTCAGTGTGTGTTCTATTTCCAATTCAGTGTGTGTTCTATTTCGACTTCAGTGTGTGTTCTATTTCTAGTTCAGTGTGTATTCTATTTCTAGTTCAGTGTGTGTTCTATTTATAGTTCAGTGTATGTTCTATTTCTTGTTCAGTATGTGCTCTAATTCCAGTTGTGTGTGTGGTGTATTTCTAATTCAGAGTGTGTTCCATTTCTAGTTCAGTGTGTGTTTTATTTCTAGTTTACTGTGTGTTCTATTTCTCGTTCAGTGTGTGTTCTATTTCTAGTTCAGTGTGTGTTCTATTTCTAGTTCAGTGTGTGTTCTGTTTCTAGTTCAGTGTGTGTTCTATTTCTTGTTTAGTGTGTGTTCTATTTTTGGTTCTGTGAGTGTTCTGTTTCTAGTTCAGTGTGTGTTCTATTTCTAGTTCAGTGTGTGTTCTATTTCTTGTTCGGTGTGTGTTCTATTTTTGGTTCTGTGAGTGTTCTGTTTCTAGTTCAGTGTGTGTTCTATTTCTAGTTCAGTGTGTGTTCTATTTTTCGTTCAGTGTGTGTTCCATTTCTAGTTCAGTGTGTGTTCTAGTTCTCGTTCAATGTGTGTTCTATTTCTTGTTCAGTATGTGCTCTAATTCCAGTTGTGTGTGTGGTGTCTTTCTAATTCAGAGTGTGTTCCCTTTCTAGTTCAGCGTGTGTTTTGTTTCTAGTTTACTGTGTGTTCTATTTCTCGTTCAGTGTGTGTTCTATTTCTAGTTCAGAGTGTGTTCTATTTCTAATTCAGTGTGTGTTCTAGTTCTCGTTCAATGTGTGTTCTATTTCTTGTTCAGTATGTGCTCTAATTCCAGTTGTGTGTGTGGTGTCTTTCTAATTCAGAGTGTGTTCCCTTTCTAGTTCAGCGTGTGTTTTATTTCTAGTTTACTGTGTGTTCTATTTCTCGTTCAGTGTGAGTTCTATTTCTAGTTCAGAGTGTGTTCTATTTCTAGTTCAGTGTGTGTTCTATTTCTAGTTCAGGGTGTGTTTTATTTTTGGTTCAGTGTGTGTTCTATTTCTAGTTCAGGGTGTGTTTTATTTTTAGTTCAGTGTGTGTTCTATTTCTAGTTCAGTGTGTGTTCTATTTCTAGTTCACTTTGTGTTCTATTTCTCGTTCAGTGTGTGTTCTATTTTTAGTTCAGTGTGTGTTCTATTTCTAGTTTAGTGTGTGTTATATTTCTAGTTCAGTGTGTGTTCTATTTCTAGTTCAGTGTGTGTTCTCTTTCTCGTTCAGTCTGTGTTCTATTTCTAGTTTAGTGTGTGTCCTATTTCCAATTCAGTGTGTGTTCTATTTCTAGTTCAGTGTGTGTTCTATTTCTAGTTCAGTGTGTGTTCTATTTCTACTTCAGTGTGTGTTCTATTTCTAGTTCAGTGGGTGTTCTATTTCTAGTTCAGTGCGTGTTCTATTTCTCGTTCGGTGTGTTTTCTGTTTCTAGTTCAGTGTGTGTTCTATTTCTAGTTCAGGGTGTGTTCTATTTCTAGTTCAGTGTGTGTTCTCTTTCTCGTTCAGTGTGTGTTCTATTTCTAGTTCAGTGTGTGTTCTATTTCCAATTCAGTGTGTGTTCGATTTCTAGTTCAGTGTGTGTTCTATTTCTAGTTCAGTGTGTGTTCTATTTCTAGTTCATTGTGTGTTCTATTAATAGTTCAGTGTGTGTTCTCTTTCTAGTTCAGTGTGTGTTCTATTTATAGTTCAGTGTATGTTCTATTTCTTGTTCAGTATGTGCTCTAATTCCAGTTGTGTGTGTGGTGTATTTCTAATTCAGAGTGTGTTCCATTTCTAGTTCAGTGTGTGTTTTATTTCTAGTTTACTGTGTGTTCTATTTCTCGTTCAGTGTGTATTCTATTTCTAGTTCAGAGTGTGTTCTATTTCTAGTTCAGTGTGTGTTCTAGTTCTCGTTCAATGTGTGTTTTATTTCTTGTTCAGTATGTGCTCTAATTCCAGTTGTGTGTGTGGTGTCTTTCTAATTCAGAGTGTGTTCCCTTTCTAGTTCAGCGTGTGTTTTATTTCTAGTTTACTGTGTGTTCTATTTCTCGTTCAGTGTGTATTCTATTTCTAGTTCAGAGTGTGTTCTATTTCTAGTTCAGTGTGTGTTCTAGTTCTCGTTCAATGTGTGTTCTATTTCTTGTTCAGTATGTGCTCTAATTCCAGTTGTGTGTGTGGTGTCTTTCTCATTCAGAGTGTGTTCCCTTTCTAGTTCAGCGTGTGTTTTATTTCTAGTTTACTGTGTGTTCTATTTCTCGTTGAGTGTGTGTTCTATTTCTAGTTCAGAGTGTGTTCTATTTCTAGTTCAGTGTGTGTTCTATTTCTAGTTCAGTGTGTGTTCTATTTCTCGTTCAGTGTGTGTTCTATTTCTAGTTCAGTGTGTGTTCTATTTCTAGTTCAGTGTGTGTTCTGTTTCTAGTTCAGTGTGTGTTCTATTTCTAGTTCAGTGTGTGTTCTATTTCTAGTTCAGTGTGTGTTCTATTTCTCGTTCAGTGTGTGTTCTATTTCTAGTTCAGTGTGTGTTCTATTTCTAGTTCAGTGTGTGTTCTGTTTCTAGTTCAGTGTGTGTTCTATTTCTACTTCAGTGTGTGTTCTATTTCTAGTTCAGTGTGTGTTCTATTTCTCGTTTAGTGTGTGTTCTATTTCTCGTTCAGTGTGTGTTCTATTTCTAGTTCAGTGTGTGTTCTATTTCTAGTTCAGTGTGTGTTCTATTTCTCGTTCAGTGTGTTTTCTATTTCTAGTTCAGTGTGTGTTCTATTTCTAGTTCAGTGTGTGTTCTATTTCTAGTTCAGTGTGTGTTCTATTTCTAGTTCAGTGTGTGTTCTATTTCTAGTTCAGTGTGTGTTCTATTTCTAGTTCAGTGTGTGTTCTATTTCTCGTTCAGTGTGTTTTCTATTTCTAGTTCAGTGTGTGTTCTATTTCTAGTTCAGTGTGTGTTCTATTTCTAGTTCAGTGTGTGTTCTATTTCTAGTTCAGTGTGTGTTCTATTTCTAGTTCAGTGTGTGTTCTATTTCTCGTTCAGTGTGTGTTCTATTTCTAGTTCAGTGTGTGTTCTATTTCTAGTTCAGTGTGTGTTCTATTTCTCGTTCAGTGTGTGTTCTATTTCTAGTTCAGTGTGTGTTCTACTTCTACTTCAGTGTGTGTTCTATTTCTAGTTCAGTGTGTGTTCTATATCTAGTTCAGTGTGTGTTCTATTTCTAGTTCAGTGTGTGTTCTATTTCTCGTTCAGTGTGTTTTCTATTTCTAGTTCAGTGTGTGTTCTGTTTCTAGTTCAGTGTGTGTTCTATTTCTAGTTCAGTGTGTGTTCTATTTATACTTCAGTGTGTGTTCTATTTCTCGTTCAGTGGGTGTTCTATTTCTCGTTCATTGTGTTTTCTATTTCTAGTTCAGTGTGTGTTCTATTTCTAGTTCAGTGTGTGTTCTATTTCTAGTTCAGGATGTGTTGTATTTTTGGTTCAGTGTGTGTTCTGTTTCTAGTTCAGGGTGTGTTTTATTTCCGGTTCAGTGTGTGATCTATTTCTACTTCAGTGTGCGTTCTATTTCTAGTTCAGTGGGTGTTCTATTTCTAGTTCAGTGTATGTTCTATTTCCAGTTCAGTGTGTGTTCTATTTCTAGTTCAGTGTGTGTTCTATTTCTAGTTCAGTGTGTGTTCTATTTCTTGTTCGGTGTGTGTTCTATTTTTGGTTCTGTGAGTGTTCTGTTTCTAGTTCAGTGTGTGTTCTATTTCTAGTTCAGTGTGTGTTCTATTTTTCGTTCAGTGTGTGTTCCATTTCTAGTTCAGTGTGTGTTCTAGTTCTCGTTCAATGTGTGTTTTATTTCTTGTTCAGTATGTGCTCTAATTCCAGTTGTGTGTGTGGTGTCTTTCTAATTCAGAGTGTGTTCCCTTTCTAGTTCAGCGTGTGTTTTATTTCTAGTTTACTGTGTGTTCTATTTCTCGTTCAGTGTGTATTCTATTTCTAGTTCAGAGTGTGTTCTATTTCTAGTTCAGTGTGTGTTCTAGTTCTCGTTCAATGTGTGTTCTATTTCTTGTTCAGTATGTGCTCTAATTCCAGTTGTGTGTGTGGTGTCTTTCTCATTCAGAGTGTGTTCCCTTTCTAGTTCAGCGTGTGTTTTATTTCTAGTTTACTGTGTGTTCTATTTCTCGTTGAGTGTGTGTTCTATTTCTAGTTCAGAGTGTGTTCTATTTCTAGTTCAGTGTGTGTTCTATTTCTAGTTCAGTGTGTGTTCTATTTCTCGTTCAGTGTGTGTTCTATTTCTAGTTCAGTGTGTGTTCTATTTCTAGTTCAGTGTGTGTTCTGTTTCTAGTTCAGTGTGTGTTCTATTTCTAGTTCAGTGTGTGTTCTATTTCTAGTTCAGTGTGTGTTCTATTTCTCGTTCAGTGTGTGTTCTATTTCTAGTTCAGTGTGTGTTCTATTTCTAGTTCAGTGTGTGTTCTGTTTCTAGTTCAGTGTGTGTTCTATTTCTACTTCAGTGTGTGTTCTATTTCTAGTTCAGTGTGTGTTCTATTTCTCGTTTAGTGTGTGTTCTATTTCTCGTTCAGTGTGTGTTCTATTTCTAGTTCAGTGTGTGTTCTATTTCTAGTTCAGTGTGTGTTCTATTTCTCGTTCAGTGTGTTTTCTATTTCTAGTTCAGTGTGTGTTCTATTTCTAGTTCAGTGTGTGTTCTATTTCTAGTTCAGTGTGTGTTCTATTTCTAGTTCAGTGTGTGTTCTATTTCTAGTTCAGTGTGTGTTCTATTTCTCGTTCAGTGTGTTTTCTATTTCTAGTTCAGTGTGTGTTCTATTTCTAGTTCAGTGTGTGTTCTATTTCTAGTTCAGTGTGTGTTCTATTTCTAGTTCAGTGTGTGTTCTATTTCTCGTTCAGTGTGTGTTCTATTTCTAGTTCAGTGTGTGTTCTATTTCTAGTTCAGTGTGTGTTCTATTTCTCGTTCAGTGTGTGTTCTATTTCTAGTTCAGTGTGTGTTCTACTTCTACTTCAGTGTGTGTTCTATTTCTAGTTCAGTGTGTGTTCTATATCTAGTTCAGTGTGTGTTCTATTTCTAGTTCAGTGTGTGTTCTATTTCTCGTTCAGTGTGTTTTCTATTTCTAGTTCAGTGTGTGTTCTGTTTCTAGTTCAGTGTGTGTTCTATTTCTAGTTCAGTGTGTGTTCTATTTATACTTCAGTGTGTGTTCTATTTCTCGTTCAGTGGGTGTTCTATTTCTCGTTCATTGTGTTTTCTATTTCTAGTTCAGTGTGTGTTCTATTTCTAGTTCAGTGTGTGTTCTATTTCTAGTTCAGGATGTGTTGTATTTTTGGTTCAGTGTGTGTTCTGTTTCTAGTTCAGGGTGTGTTTTATTTCCGGTTCAGTGTGTGATCTATTTCTACTTCAGTGTGCGTTCTATTTCTAGTTCAGTGGGTGTTCTATTTCTAGTTCAGTGGGTGTTCTATTTCTAGTTCAGTGTATGTTCTATTTATAGTTCAGTGTATGTTCTATTTCCAGTTCAGTGTGTGTTCTATTTCTAGTTCAGTGTGTGTTCTATTTATAGTTCAGTGTATGTTCTATTTCCTTTTCAGTATGTGCTCTAATTCCAGTTGTGTGTGTGGTGTATTTCTAATTCAGAGTGTGTTCCATTTCTAGTTCAGTGTGTGTTCTATTTCTAGTTCAGTGTGTGTTCTATTTCTTGTTCAGTGTGTGTTCTATTTTTGGTTCTGTGAGTGTTCTGTTTCTAGTTCATTGTGTGTTCTATTTCTAGTTCTGTGTGTGTTCTATTTTTCGTTCAGTGTGTGTTCCATTTCTAGTTCAGTGTGTGTTCTAGTTCTCGTTCAATGTGTGTTCTATTTCTTGTTCAGTATGTGCTCTAATTCCAGTTGTGTGTGTGGTGTCTTTCTAATTCAGAGTGTGTTCTATTTCTAGTTCAGTGTGTGTTATATTTCTAGTTCAGTGTGTGTTCTATTTCCAGTTCAGTGTGTGTTCTATTTCTCGTTCAGTGTGTGTTCTATTTCTAGTTCAGTGTGTGCTCTAATTCCAGTTGTGTGTGTGGTGTATTTCTAATTCAGAGTGTGTTCCCTTTCTAGTTCAGCGTGTGTTTTATTTCTAGTTTACTGTGTGTTCTATTTCTCGTTCAGTGTGTGTTCTATTTCTAGTTCAGTGTGTGTTCTATTTCTAGTTCAGTCTGTGTTCTATTTCTACTTCAGTGTGTGTTCTATTTCTAGTTCAGTGGGTGTTCTATTTCTAGTTCAGTGTGTGTTCTATTTCTCGTTCGGTGTGTGTTCTGTTTCTAGTTCAGTGTGTGTTCTATTTCTAGTTCAGTGTGTGTTCTATTTCTAGTTCATTGTGTGTTCTATTTCTAGTTCAGTGTGTGTTCTCTTTCTCGTTCAGTGTGTGTTCTATTTCTAGTTCAGTGTGTGTTCTATTTCCAATTCAGTGTGTGTTCGATTTCTTGTTCAGTGTGTGTTCTATTTCTACTTCAGTGTGTGTTCTATTTCTAGTTCAGTGTGTGTTCTATTTCTAGTTCAGTGTGTGTTCTATTTCTAGTTCAGTCTGTGTTCTATTTATAGGTCAGTGTGTGTTCTATTTATAGTTCAGTGTGTGTTCTATTTCTAGTTCAGTGTGTGTTCTATTTCTAGTTCAGTGTGTGTTCTATTTCTAGTTCATTGTGTGTTCTGTTTCCAGTTCAGTGTGTGTTCTATTTCCAATTCAGTGTGTGTTCTGTTTCCAGTTCAGTGTGTGTTCTATTTCCAATTCAGTGTGTGTTCTATTTCGACTTCAGTGTGTGTTCTATTTCTAGTTCAGTGTGTATTCTATTTCTAGTTCAGTGTGTGTTCTATTTCTCGTTCAGTGTGTGTTCTCTTTCTCGTTCAGTGTGTGTTCTATTTCTAGTTCAGTGTGTGTTCTATTTCTAGTTCATTGTGTGTTCTGTTTCCAGTTCAGTGTGTGTTGTGTTTCCAATTCAGTGTGTGTTCTGTTTCCAGTTCAGTGTGTGTTCTATTTCCAATTCAGTGTGTGTTCTATTTCGACTTCAGTGTGTGTTCTATTTCTAGTTCAGTGTGTATTCTATTTCTAGTTCAGTGTGTGTTCTATTTATAGTTCAGTGTATGTTCTATTTCTTGTTCAGTATGTGCTCTAATTCCAGTTGTGTGTGTGGTGTATTTCTAATTCAGAGTGTGTTCCATTTCTAGTTCAGTGTGTGTTTTATTTCTAGTTTACTGTGTGTTCTATTTCTCGTTCAGTGTGTGTTCTATTTCTAGTTCAGTGTGTGTTCTATTTCTAGTTCAGTGTGTGTTCTGTTTCTAGTTCAGTGTGTGTTCTATTTCTTGTTTAGTGTGTGTTCTATTTTTGGTTCTGTGAGTGTTCTGTTTCTAGTTCAGTGTGTGTTCTATTTCTAGTTCAGTGTGTGTTCTATTTTTCGTTCAGTGTGTGTTCCATTTCTAGTTCAGTGTGTGTTCTAGTTCTCGTTCAATGTGTGTTCTATTTCTTGTTCAGTATGTGCTCTAATTCCAGTTGTGTGTGTGGTGTCTTTCTAATTCAGAGTGTGTTCCCTTTCTAGTTCAGCGTGTGTTTTGTTTCTAGTTTACTGTGTGTTCTATTTCTCGTTCAGTGTGTGTTCTATTTCTAGTTCAGAGTGTGTTCTATTTCTAATTCAGTGTGTGTTCTAGTTCTCGTTCAATGTGTGTTCTATTTCTTGTTCAGTATGTGCTCTAATTCCAGTTGTGTGTGTGGTGTCTTTCTAATTCAGAGTGTGTTCCCTTTCTAGTTCAGCTTGTGTTTTATTTCTAGTTTACTGTGTGTTCTATTTCTCGTTCAGTGTGAGTTCTATTTCTAGTTCAGAGTGTGTTCTATTTCTAGTTCAGTGTGTGTTCTATTTCTAGTTCAGGGTGTGTTTTATTTTTGGTTCAGTGTGTGTTCTATTTCTAGTTCAGGGTGTGTTTTATTTTTAGTTCAGTGTGTGTTCTATTTCTAGTTCAGTGTGTGTTCTATTTCTAGTTCACTTTGTGTTCTATTTCTCGTTCAGTGTGTGTTCTATTTTTAGTTCAGTGTGTGTTCTATTTCTAGTTTAGTGTGTGTTATATTTCTAGTTCAGTGTGTGTTCTATTTCTAGTTCAGTGTGTGTTCTCTTTCTCGTTCAGTCTGTGTTCTATTTCTAGTTTAGTGTGTGTCCTATTTCCAATTCAGTGTGTGTTCTATTTCTAGTTCAGTGTGTGTTCTATTTCTAGTTCAGTGTGTGTTCTATTTCTACTTCAGTGTGTGTTCTATTTCTAGTTCAGTGGGTGTTCTATTTCTAGTTCAGTGCGTGTTCTATTTCTCGTTCGGTGTGTTTTCTGTTTCTAGTTCAGTGTGTGTTCTATTTCTAGTTCAGGGTGTGTTCTATTTCTAGTTCAGTGTGTGTTCTCTTTCTCGTTCAGTGTGTGTTCTATTTCTAGTTCAGTGTGTGTTCTATTTCCAATTCAGTGTGTGTTCGATTTCTAGTTCAGTGTGTGTTCTATTTCTAGTTCAGTGTGTGTTCTATTTCTAGTTCAGTCTGTGTTCTATTTCTACTTCAGTGTGTGTTCTATTTCTAGTTCAGTGGGTGTTCTATTTCTAGTTCAGTGTGTGTTCTATTTCTCGTTCGGTGTGTGTTCTGTTTCTAGTTCAGTGTGTGTTCTATTTCTAGTTCAGTGTGTGTTCTATTTCTAGTTCATTGTGTGTTCTATTTCTAGTTCAGTGTGTGTTCTCTTTCTCGTTCAGTGTGTGTTCTATTTCTAGTTCAGTGTGTGTTCTATTTCCAATTCAGTGTGTGTTCGATTTCTTGTTCAGTGTGTGTTCTATTTCTACTTCAGTGTGTGTTCTATTTCTAGTTCAGTGTGTGTTCTATTTCTAGTTCAGTGTGTGTTCTATTTCTAGTTCAGTCTGTGTTCTATTTATAGGTCAGTGTGTGTTCTATTTATAGTTCAGTGTGTGTTCTATTTCTAGTTCAGTGTGTGTTCTATTTCTAGTTCAGTGTGTGTTCTATTTCTAGTTCATTGTGTGTTCTGTTTCCAGTTCAGTGTGTGTTCTATTTCCAATTCAGTGTGTGTTCTGTTTCCAGTTCAGTGTGTGTTCTATTTCCAATTCAGTGTGTGTTCTATTTCGACTTCAGTGTGTGTTCTATTTCTAGTTCAGTGTGTATTCTATTTCTAGTTCAGTGTGTGTTCTATTTCTCGTTCAGTGTGTGTTCTCTTTCTCGTTCAGTGTGTGTTCTATTTCTAGTTCAGTGTGTGTTCTATTTCTAGTTCATTGTGTGTTCTGTTTCCAGTTCAGTGTGTGTTGTGTTTCCAATTCAGTGTGTGTTCTGTTTCCAGTTCAGTGTGTGTTCTATTTCCAATTCAGTGTGTGTTCTATTTCGACTTCAGTGTGTGTTCTATTTCTAGTTCAGTGTGTATTCTATTTCTAGTTCAGTGTGTGTTCTATTTATAGTTCAGTGTATGTTCTATTTCTTGTTCAGTATGTGCTCTAATTCCAGTTGTGTGTGTGGTGTATTTCTAATTCAGAGTGTGTTCCATTTCTAGTTCAGTGTGTGTTTTATTTCTAGTTTACTGTGTGTTCTATTTCTCGTTCAGTGTGTGTTCTATTTCTAGTTCAGTGTGTGTTCTATTTCTAGTTCAGTGTGTGTTCTGTTTCTAGTTCAGTGTGTGTTCTATTTCTTGTTTAGTGTGTGTTCTATTTTTGGTTCTGTGAGTGTTCTGTTTCTAGTTCAGTGTGTGTTCTATTTCTAGTTCAGTGTGTGTTCTATTTTTCGTTCAGTGTGTGTTCCATTTCTAGTTCAGTGTGTGTTCTAGTTCTCGTTCAATGTGTGTTCTATTTCTTGTTCAGTATGTGCTCTAATTCCAGTTGTGTGTGTGGTGTCTTTCTAATTCAGAGTGTGTTCCCTTTCTAGTTCAGCGTGTGTTTTGTTTCTAGTTTACTGTGTGTTCTATTTCTCGTTCAGTGTGTGTTCTATTTCTAGTTCAGAGTGTGTTCTATTTCTAATTCAGTGTGTGTTCTAGTTCTCGTTCAATGTGTGTTCTATTTCTTGTTCAGTATGTGCTCTAATTCCAGTTGTGTGTGTGGTGTCTTTCTAATTCAGAGTGTGTTCCCTTTCTAGTTCAGCGTGTGTTTTATTTCTAGTTTACTGTGTGTTCTATTTCTCGTTCAGTGTGAGTTCTATTTCTAGTTCAGAGTGTGTTCTATTTCTAGTTCAGTGTGTGTTCTATTTCTAGTTCAGGGTGTGTTTTATTTTTGGTTCAGTGTGTGTTCTATTTCTAGTTCAGGGTGTGTTTTATTTTTAGTTCAGTGTGTGTTCTATTTCTAGTTCAGTGTGTGTTCTATTTCTAGTTCACTTTGTGTTCTATTTCTCGTTCAGTGTGTGTTCTATTTTTAGTTCAGTGTGTGTTCTATTTCTAGTTTAGTGTGTGTTATATTTCTAGTTCAGTGTGTGTTCTATTTCTAGTTCAGTGTGTGTTCTCTTTCTCGTTCAGTCTGTGTTCTATTTCTAGTTTAGTGTGTGTCCTATTTCCAATTCAGTGTGTGTTCTATTTCTAGTTCAGTGTGTGTTCTATTTCTAGTTCAGTGTGTGTTCTATTTCTAGTTCAGTGTGTGTTCTATTTCTAGTTCAGTGGGTGTTCTATTTCTAGTTCAGTGCGTGTTCTATTTCTCGTTCGGTGTGTTTTCTGTTTCTAGTTCAGTGTGTGTTCTATTTCTAGTTCAGGGTGTGTTCTATTTCTAGTTCAGTGTGTGTTCTCTTTCTCGTTCAGTGTGTGTTCTATTTCTAGTTCAGTGTGTGTTCTATTTCCAATTCAGTGTGTGTTCGATTTCTAGTTCAGTGTGTGTTCTATTTCTAGTTCAGTGTGTGTTCTATTTCTAGTTCATTGTGTGTTCTATTAATAGTTCAGTGTGTGTTCTCTTTCTCGTTCAGTGTGTGTTCTATTTCTAGTTCAGTGTGTGTTCTATTTCCAATTCAGTGTGTGTTCGATTTCTAGTTCAGTGTGTGTTCTATTTCTACTTCAGTGTGTGTTCTATTTCTAGTTCAGTGTGTGTTCTATTTCTAGTTCAGTGTGTGTTCTATTTCTAGTTCAGTCTGTGTTCTATTTATAGGTCAGTGTGTGTTCTATTTATAGTTCAGTGTGTGTTCTATTTCTAGTTCAGTGTGTGTTCTATTTCTAGTTCAGTGTGTGTTCTATTTCTAGTTCAGTCTGTGTTCTATTTATAGGTCAGTGTGTGTTCTATTTATAGTTCAGTGTGTGTTCTATTTCTAGTTCAGTGTGTGTTCTATTTCTAGTTCAGTGTGTGTTCTATTTCCAATTCAGTGTGTGTTCTGTTTCCAGTTCAGTGTGTGTTCTATTTCCAATTCAGTGTGTGTTCTATTTCGACTTCAGTGTGTGTTCTATTTCTAGTTCAGTGTGTATTCTATTTCTAGTTCAGTGTGTGTTCTATTTCTAGTTCAGTGTGTGTTCTATTTCCAATTCAGTGTGTGTTCGATTTCTAGTTCAGTGTGTGTTCTATTTCGACTTCAGTGTGTGTTCTATTTCTAGTTCAGTGTGTATTCTATTTCTAGTTCCTTGTGTGTTCTATTTCTAGTTCAGTCTGTGTTCCATTTATAGTTCAGTGTGTGTTCTATTTATAGTTCAGTGGGTGTTCTATTTCCAATTCAGTGTGTGTTCTATTTCTACTTCAGTGTGTGTTCTATTTCTAGTTCAGTGTGTGTTCTATTTCTCGTTCAGTGTGTGTTCTCTTTCTCGTTCAGTGTGTGTTCTATTTCTAGTTCAGTGTGTGTTCTATTTCCAATTCAGTGTGTGTTCGATTTCTAGTTAAGTGTGTGTTCTATTTCTACTTCAGTGTGTGTTCTCTTTCTAGTTCAGTGTGTGTTCTATTTCTAGTTCAGTGTGTGTTCTATTTCTAGTTCAGTGTGGGTTCTATTTTTCGTTCAGTGTGTGTTCTCTTTCTAGTTCACGGGGGATCGCTTTCTCGTTCAGTGTGTGTTCTATTTCTAGATCAGCATGTGTTCTATTTCTAGTTCAGTGTGTTTTCTAATTCTAGTTCAGTGTGTGTTCTATTTCTAGTTCAGTGTGTGTTCTATTTCTAGTTCAATGTGTGTTTTATTTCTAGTTCAGTGTGTGGTCTATTTCTAGTTCAGTGTGTGTTCTATTTCTAGTTCAGTGTGTGTTCTATTTCTAGTTCAGTCTGTGTTCTATTTCTAGTTCAGTGTGTGTTCCATGTCTAGTTCTGTGTGTTCTATTTCTTGTTCAGTGTGTGTTCTATTTCTCATTCAGTTTGTGTTCTATTTCTAGTTCAGTGTGTGTTCTATTCCTTGTTCTGCGTGTGTTCTATTTCTAGTTCAGGGTGTGTTTTATTTTTGGTTCAGTGGGTGTTCTATTTCTGGTTCAGTGTGTGTTCTATTTCTCGTTCAGTGTGTGTTCTATTTCTAGTTCAGTGTGTGTTCTATTTCTAGTTCAGTGTGTGTTCTATTTCTAGTTCAGTGTGTGTTCTATTTCTAGTTCAGTGTGTGTTCTATTTCTCGTTCAGTGTGTGTTCTATTTCTAGTTCAGTGTGTGTTCTCTTTCTCGTTCAGTGTGTGTTCTATTTCTAGTTCAGTGTGTGTTCTATTTCCAATTCAGTGTGTGTTCGATTTCTTGTTCAGTGTGTGTTCTATTTCTACTTCAGTGTGTGTTCTATTTCTAGTTCAGTGTGTGTTCTATTTCTAGTTCAGTGTGTGTTCTATTTCTAGTTCAGTCTGTGTTCTATTTATAGGTCAGTGTGTGTTCTATTTCTAGTTCATTGTGTGTTCTGTTTCCAGTTCAGTGTGTGTTCTATTTCCAATTCAGTGTGTGTTCTGTTTCCAGTTCAGTGTGTGTTCTATTTCCAATTCAGTGTGTGTTCTATTTCGACTTCAGTGTGTGTTCTATTTCTAGTTCAGTGTGTATTCTATTTCTAGTTCAGTGTGTGTTCTATTTCTCGTTCAGTGTGTGTTCTCTTTCTCGTTCAGTGTGTGTTCTATTTCTAGTTCAGTGTGTGTTCAATTTCTAGTTCATTGTGTGTTCTGTTTCCAGTTCAGTGTGTGTTGTGTTTCCAATTCAGTGTGTGTTCTGTTTCCAGTTCAGTGTGTGTTCTATTTCCAATTCAGTGTGTGTTCTATTTCGACTTCAGTGTGTGTTCTATTTCTAGTTCAGTGTGTATTCTATTTCTAGTTCAGTGTGTGTTCTATTTATAGTTCAGTGTATGTTCTATTTCTTGTTCAGTATGTGCTCTAATTCCAGTTGTGTGTGTGGTGTATTTCTAATTCAGAGTGTGTTCCATTTCTAGTTCAGTGTGTGTTTTATTTCTAGTTTACTGTGTGTTCTATTTCTCGTTCAGTGTGTGTTCTATTTCTAGTTCAGTGTGTGTTCTATTTCTAGTTCAGTGTGTGTTCTATTTCTTGTTCGGTGTGTGTTCTATTTTTGGTTCTGTGAGTGTTCTGTTTCTAGTTCAGTGTGTGTTCTATTTCTAGTTCAGTGTGTGTTCTATTTTTCGTTCAGTGTGTGTTCCATTTCTAGTTCAGTGTGTGTTCTAGTTCTCGTTCAATGTGTGTTCTATTTCTTGTTCAGTATGTGCTCTAATTCCAGTTGTGTGTGTGGTGTCTTTCTAATTCAGAGTGTGTTCCCTTTCTAGTTCAGCGTGTGTTTTGTTTCTAGTTTACTGTGTGTTCTATTTCTCGTTCAGTGTGTGTTCTATTTCTAGTTCAGAGTGTGTTCTATTTCTAGTTCAGTGTGTGTTCTAGTTCTCGTTCAATGTGTGTTCTATTTCTTGTTCAGTATGTGCTCTAATTCCAGTTGTGTGTGTGGTGTCTTTCTAATTCAGAGTGTGTTCCCTTTCTAGTTCAGCGTGTGTTTTATTTCTAGTTTACTGTGTGTTCTATTTCTCGTTCAGTGTGTGTTCTATTTCTAGTTCAGAGTGTGTTCTATTTCTAGTTCAGTGTGTGTTCTATTTCTAGTTCAGGGTGTGTTTTATTTTTGGTTCAGTGTGTGTTCTATTTCTAGTTCAGGGTGTGTTTTATTTTTAGTTCAGTGTGTGTTCTATTTCTAGTTCAGTGTGTGTTCTATTTCTAGTTCACTGTGTGTTCTATTTCTCGTTCAGTGTGTGTTCTATTTTTAGTTCAGTGTGTGTTCTATTTCTAGTTTAGTGTGTGTTATATTTCTAGTTCAGTGTGTGTTCTATTTCTAGTTCAGTGTGTGTTCTCTTTCTCGTTCAGTCTGTGTTCTATTTCTAGTTTAGTGTGTGTCCTATTTCCAATTCAGTGTGTGTTCTATTTCTAGTTCAGTGTGTGTTCTATTTCTAGTTCAGTGTGTGTTCTATTTCTACTTCAGTGTGTGTTCTATTTCTAGTTCAGTGGGTGTTCTATTTCTAGTTCAGTGCGTGTTCTATTTCTCGTTCGGTGTGTGTTCTGTTTCTGGTTCAGTGTGTGTTCTATTTCTAGTTCAGGGTGTGTTCTATTTCTAGTTCAGTCTGTGTTCTATTTATAGGTCAGTGTGTGTTCTATTTATAGTTCAGTGTGTGTTCTATTTCTAGTTCAGTGTGTGTTCTATTTCTAGTTCAGTGTGTGTTCTATTTCCAATTCAGTGTGTGTTCTGTTTCCAGTTCAGTGTGTGTTCTATTTCCAATTCAGTGTGTGTTCTATTTCGACTTCAGTGTGTGTTCTATTTCTAGTTCAGTGTGTATTCTATTTCTAGTTCAGTGTGTGTTCTATTTCTAGTTCAGTGTGTGTTCTATTTCCAATTCAGTGTGTGTTCGATTTCTAGTTCAGTGTGTGTTCTATTTCGACTTCAGTGTGTGTTCTATTTCTAGTTCAGTGTGTATTCTATTTCTAGTTCCTTGTGTGTTCTATTTCTAGTTCAGTCTGTGTTCCATTTATAGTTCAGTGTGTGTTCTATTTATAGTTCAGTGGGTGTTCTATTTCCAATTCAGTGTGTGTTCTATTTCTACTTCAGTGTGTGTTCTATTTCTAGTTCAGTGTGTGTTCTATTTCTCGTTCAGTGTGTGTTCTCTTTCTCGTTCAGTGTGTGTTCTATTTCTAGTTCAGTGTGTGTTCTATTTCCAATTCAGTGTGTGTTCGATTTCTAGTTAAGTGTGTGTTCTATTTCTACTTCAGTGTGTGTTCTCTTTCTAGTTCAGTGTGTGTTCTATTTCTAGTTCAGTGTGTGTTCTATTTCTAGTTCAGTGTGGGTTCTATTTTTCGTTCAGTGTGTGTTCTCTTTCTAGTTCACGGGGGATCGCTTTCTCGTTCAGTGTGTGTTCTATTTCTAGATCAGCATGTGTTCTATTTCTAGTTCAGTGTGTTTTCTAATTCTAGTTCAGTGTGTGTTCTATTTCTAGTTCAGTGTGTGTTCTATTTCTAGTTCAATGTGTGTTTTATTTCTAGTTCAGTGTGTGGTCTATTTCTAGTTCAGTGTGTGTTCTATTTCTAGTTCAGTGTGTGTTCTATTTCTAGTTCAGTCTGTGTTCTATTTCTAGTTCAGTGTGTGTTCCATGTCTAGTTCTGTGTGTTCTATTTCTTGTTCAGTGTGTGTTCTATTTCTCATTCAGTTTGTGTTCTATTTCTAGTTCAGTGTGTGTTCTATTCCTTGTTCTGCGTGTGTTCTATTTCTAGTTCAGGGTGTGTTTTATTTTTGGTTCAGTGGGTGTTCTATTTCTGGTTCAGTGTGTGTTCTATTTCTCGTTCAGTGTGTGTTCTATTTCTAGTTCAGTGTGTGTTCTATTTCTAGTTCAGTGTGTGTTCTATTTCTAGTTCAGTGTGTGTTCTATTTCTAGTTCAGTGTGTGTTCTATTTCTCGTTCAGTGTGTGTTCTATTTCTAGTTCAGTGTGTGTTCTCTTTCTCGTTCAGTGTGTGTTCTATTTCTAGTTCAGTGTGTGTTCTATTTCCAATTCAGTGTGTGTTCGATTTCTTGTTCAGTGTGTGTTCTATTTCTACTTCAGTGTGTGTTCTATTTCTAGTTCAGTGTGTGTTCTATTTCTAGTTCAGTGTGTGTTCTATTTCTAGTTCAGTCTGTGTTCTATTTATAGGTCAGTGTGTGTTCTATTTCTAGTTCATTGTGTGTTCTGTTTCCAGTTCAGTGTGTGTTCTATTTCCAATTCAGTGTGTGTTCTGTTTCCAGTTCAGTGTGTGTTCTATTTCCAATTCAGTGTGTGTTCTATTTCGACTTCAGTGTGTGTTCTATTTCTAGTTCAGTGTGTATTCTATTTCTAGTTCAGTGTGTGTTCTATTTCTCGTTCAGTGTGTGTTCTCTTTCTCGTTCAGTGTGTGTTCTATTTCTAGTTCAGTGTGTGTTCAATTTCTAGTTCATTGTGTGTTCTGTTTCCAGTTCAGTGTGTGTTGTGTTTCCAATTCAGTGTGTGTTCTGTTTCCAGTTCAGTGTGTGTTCTATTTCCAATTCAGTGTGTGTTCTATTTCGACTTCAGTGTGTGTTCTATTTCTAGTTCAGTGTGTATTCTATTTCTAGTTCAGTGTGTGTTCTATTTATAGTTCAGTGTATGTTCTATTTCTTGTTCAGTATGTGCTCTAATTCCAGTTGTGTGTGTGGTGTATTTCTAATTCAGAGTGTGTTCCATTTCTAGTTCAGTGTGTGTTTTATTTCTAGTTTACTGTGTGTTCTATTTCTCGTTCAGTGTGTGTTCTATTTCTAGTTCAGTGTGTGTTCTATTTCTAGTTCAGTGTGTGTTCTATTTCTTGTTCGGTGTGTGTTCTATTTTTGGTTCTGTGAGTGTTCTGTTTCTAGTTCAGTGTGTGTTCTATTTCTAGTTCAGTGTGTGTTCTATTTTTCGTTCAGTGTGTGTTCCATTTCTAGTTCAGTGTGTGTTCTAGTTCTCGTTCAATGTGTGTTCTATTTCTTGTTCAGTATGTGCTCTAATTCCAGTTGTGTGTGTGGTGTCTTTCTAATTCAGAGTGTGTTCCCTTTCTAGTTCAGCGTGTGTTTTGTTTCTAGTTTACTGTGTGTTCTATTTCTCGTTCAGTGTGTGTTCTATTTCTAGTTCAGAGTGTGTTCTATTTCTAGTTCAGTGTGTGTTCTAGTTCTCGTTCAATGTGTGTTCTATTTCTTGTTCAGTATGTGCTCTAATTCCAGTTGTGTGTGTGGTGTCTTTCTAATTCAGAGTGTGTTCCCTTTCTAGTTCAGCGTGTGTTTTATTTCTAGTTTACTGTGTGTTCTATTTCTCGTTCAGTGTGTGTTCTATTTCTAGTTCAGAGTGTGTTCTATTTCTAGTTCAGTGTGTGTTCTATTTCTAGTTCAGGGTGTGTTTTATTTTTGGTTCAGTGTGTGTTCTATTTCTAGTTCAGGGTGTGTTTTATTTTTAGTTCAGTGTGTGTTCTATTTCTAGTTCAGTGTGTGTTCTATTTCTAGTTCACTGTGTGTTCTATTTCTCGTTCAGTGTGTGTTCTATTTTTAGTTCAGTGTGTGTTCTATTTCTAGTTTAGTGTGTGTTATATTTCTAGTTCAGTGTGTGTTCTATTTCTAGTTCAGTGTGTGTTCTCTTTCTCGTTCAGTCTGTGTTCTATTTCTAGTTTAGTGTGTGTCCTATTTCCAATTCAGTGTGTGTTCTATTTCTAGTTCAGTGTGTGTTCTATTTCTAGTTCAGTGTGTGTTCTATTTCTACTTCAGTGTGTGTTCTATTTCTAGTTCAGTGGGTGTTCTATTTCTAGTTCAGTGCGTGTTCTATTTCTCGTTCGGTGTGTGTTCTGTTTCTGGTTCAGTGTGTGTTCTATTTCTAGTTCAGGGTGTGTTCTATTTCTAGTTCAGTGTGTGTTCTCTTTCTCGTTCAGTGTGTGTTCTATTTCTAGTTCAGTGTGTGTTCTATTTCCAATTCAGTGTGTGTTCGATTTCTAGTTCAGTGTGTGTTCTATTTCTAGTTCAGTGTGTGTTCTATTTCTAGTTCATTGTGTGTTCTATTTCTAGTTCAGTGTGTGTTCTCTTTCTCGTTCAGTGTGTGTTCTATTTCTAGTTCAGTGTGTGTTCTATTTCCAATTCAGTGTGTGTTCGATTTCTAGTTCAGTGTGTGTTCTATTTCTACTTCAGTGTGTGTTCTATTTCTAGTTTACTGTGTGTTCTATTTCTCGTTCAGTGTGTGTTCTATTTCTAGTTCAGAGTGTGTTCTATTTCTAGTTCAGTGTGTGTTCTAGTTCTCGTTCAATGTGTGTTCTATTTCTTGTTCAGTATGTGCTCTAATTCCAGTTGTGTGTGTGGTGTCTTTCTAATTCAGAGTGTGTTCCCTTTCTAGTTCAGCGTGTGTTTTATTTCTAGTTTACTGTGTGTTCTATTTCTCGTTCAGTGTGTGTTCTATTTCTAGTTCAGAGTGTGTTCTATTTCTAGTTCAGTGTGTGTTCTATTTCTAGTTCAGGGTGTGTTTTATTTTTGGTTCAGTGTGTGTTCTATTTCTAGTTCAGGGTGTGTTTTATTTTTAGTTCAGTGTGTGTTCTATTTCTAGTTCAGTGTGTGTTTTATTTCTAGTTCACTGTGTGTTCTATTTCTCGTTCAGTGTGTGTTCTATTTTTAGTTCAGTGTGTGTTCTATTTCTAGTTTAGTGTGTGTTATATTTCTAGTTCAGTGTGTGTTCTATTTCTAGTTCAGTGTGTGTTCTCTTTCTCGTTCAGTCTGTGTTCTATTTCTAGTTTAGTGTGTGTCCTATTTCCAATTCAGTGTGTGTTCTATTTCTAGTTCAGTGTGTGTTCTATTTCTAGTTCAGTGTGTGTTCTATTTCTACTTCAGTGTGTGTTCTATTTCTAGTTCAGTGGGTGTTCTATTTCTAGTTCAGTGCGTGTTCTATTTCTCGTTCGGTGTGTGTTCTGTTTCTGGTTCAGTGTGTGTTCTATTTCTAGTTCAGGGTGTGTTCTATTTCTAGTTCAGTGTGTGTTCTCTTTCTCGTTCAGTGTGTGTTCTATTTCTAGTTCAGTGTGTGTACTATTTCCAATTCAGTGTGTGTTCGATTTCTAGTTCAGTGTGTGTTCTATTTCTAGTTCAGTGTGTGTTCTATTTCTAGTTCATTGTGTGTTCTATTTCTAGTTCAGTGTGTGTTCTCTTTCTCGTTCAGTGTGTGTTCTATTTCTAGTTCAGTGTGTGTTCTATTTCCAATTCAGTGTGTGTTCGATTTCTAGTTCAGTGTGTGTTCTATTTCTACTTCAGTGTGTGTTCTATTTCTAGTTCAGTGTGTGTTCTATTTCTAGTTCAGTGTGTGTTCTATTTCTAGTTCAGTCTGTGTTCTATTTATAGGTCAGTGTGTGTTCTATTTATAGTTCAGTGTGTGTTCTATTTCTAGTTCAGTGTGTGTTCTATTTCTAGTTCAGTGTGTGTTCTATTTCTAGTTCATTGTGTGTTCTGTTTCCAGTTCAGTGTGTGTTCTATTTCCAATTCAGTGTGTGTTCTGTTTCCAGTTCAGTGTGTGTTCTATTTCCAATTCAGTGTGTGTTCTATTTCGACTTCAGTGTGTTTTCTATTTCTAGTTCAGTGTGTATTCTATTTCTAGTTCAGTGTGTGTTCTATTTCTAGTTCAGTGTGTGTTCTATTTCCAATTCAGTGTGTGTTCGATTTCTAGTTCAGTGTGTGTTCTATTTCTACTTCAGTGTATGTTCTATTTCTAGTTCAGTGTGTGTTCTATTTCCAGTTCCATGTGTGTTCTATTTCTAGTTCAGTCTGTGTTCCATTTATAGTTCAGTGTGTGTTCTATTTATAGTTCAGTGGGTGTTCTATTTCCAATTCAGTGTGTGTTCTGTTTCCAGTTCAGTGTGTGTTCTATTTCCAATTCAGTGTGTGTTCTATTTCTACTTCAGTGTGTGTTCTATTTCTAGTTCAGTGTGTGTTCTATTTCTCGTTCAGTGTGTGTTCTATTTCTAGTTCAGTGTGTGTTCTATTTCCAATTCAGTGTGTGTTCGATTTCTAGTTAAGTGTGTGTTCTATTTCTACTTCAGTGTGTGTTCTCTTTCTAGTTCAGTGTGTGTTCTATTTCTAGTTCAGTGTGTGTTCTATTTCTAGTTCAGTGTGGGTTCTATTTCTCGTTCAGTGTGTGTTCTCTTTCTAGTTCACGGGGGATCGCTTTCTCGTTCAGCATGTGTTCTATTTCTAGTTCAGTTTGTTTTCTAATTCTAGTTCAGTGTGTGTTCCATTTCTAGTTCAGTGTGTGTTCTATTTCTAGTTCAGTGTGTGTTTTATTTCTAGTTCAGTGTGTGGTCTATTTCTAGTTCAGTGTGTGTTTTATTTTTGGTTCAGTGTGTGTTCTATTTCTAGTTCAGGGTGTGTTTTATTTTTAGTTCAGTGTGTGTTCTATTTCTAGTTCAGTGTGTGTTTTATTTCTAGTTCACTGTGTGTTCTATTTCTCGTTCAGTGTGTGTTCTATTTTTAGTTCAGTGTGTGTTCTATTTCTAGTTTAGTGTGTGTTATATTTCTAGTTCAGTGTGTGTTCTATTTCTAGTTCAGTGTGTGTTCTCTTTCTCGTTCAGTCTGTGTTCTATTTCTAGTTTAGTGTGTGTCCTATTTCCAATTCAGTGTGTGTTCTATTTCTAGTTCAGTGTGTGTTCTATTTCTAGTTCAGTGTGTGTTCTATTTCTACTTCAGTGTGTGTTCTATTTCTCGTTCAGTGGGTGTTCTATTTCTAGTTCAGTGCGTGTTCTATTTCTCGTTCGGTGTGTGTTCTGTTTCTGGTTCAGTGTGTGTTCTATTTCTAGTTCAGGGTGTGTTCTATTTCTAGTTCAGTGTGTGTTCTCTTTCTCGTTCAGTGTGTGTTCTATTTCTAGTTCAGTGTGTGTTCTATTTCCAATTCAGTGTGTGTTCGATTTCTAGTTCAGTGTGTGTTCTATTTCTAGTTCAGTGTGTGTTCTATTTCTAGTTCATTGTGTGTTCTATTTCTAGTTCAGTGTGTGTTCTCTTTCTCGTTCAGTGTGTGTTCTATTTCTAGTTCAGTGTGTGTTCTATTTCCAATTCAGTGTGTGTTCGATTTCTAGTTCAGTGTGTGTTCTATTTCTAGTTCAGTGTGTGTTCTATTTCTAGTTCAGTGTGTGTTCTATTTCTAGTTCAGTCTGTGTTCTATTTATAGGTCAGTGTGTGTTCTATTTATAGTTCAGTGTGTGTTCTATTTCTAGTTCAGTGTGTGTTCTATTTCTAGTTCAGTGTGTGTTCTATTTCTAGTTCATTGTGTGTTCTGTTTCCAGTTCAGTGTGTGTTCTATTTCCAATTCAGTGTGTGTTCTGTTTCCAGTTCAGTGTGTGTTCTATTTCCAATTCAGTGTGTGTTCTATTTCGACTTCAGTGTGTTTTCTATTTCTAGTTCAGTGTGTATTCTATTTCTAGTTCAGTGTGTGTTCTATTTCTAGTTCAGTGTGTGTTCTATTTCCAATTCAGTGTGTGTTCGATTTCTAGTTCAGTGTGTGTTCTATTTCTACTTCAGTGTATGTTCTATTTCTAGTTCAGTGTGTGTTCTATTTCCAGTTCCATGTGTGTTCTATTTCTAGTTCAGTCTGTGTTCCATTTATAGTTCAGTGTGTGTTCTATTTATAGTTCAGTGGGTGTTCTATTTCCAATTCAGTGTGTGTTCTGTTTCCAGTTCAGTGTGTGTTCTATTTCCAATTCAGTGTGTGTTCTATTTCTACTTCAGTGTGTGTTCTATTTCTAGTTCAGTGTGTGTTCTATTTCTCGTTCAGTGTGTGTTCTATTTCTAGTTCAGTGTGTGTTCTATTTCCAATTCAGTGTGTGTTCGATTTCTAGTTAAGTGTGTGTTCTATTTCTACTTCAGTGTGTGTTCTCTTTCTAGTTCAGTGTGTGTTCTATTTCTAGTTCAGTGTGTGTTCTATTTCTAGTTCAGTGTGGGTTCTATTTCTCGTTCAGTGTGTGTTCTCTTTCTAGTTCACGGGGGATCGCTTTCTCGTTCAGTGTGTGTTCTATTTCTAGATCAGCATGTGTTCTATTTCTAGTTCAGTGTGTGTTCTATTTCTAGTTCAGTGTGTGTTCTATTTCTAGTTCAGTGTGTGTTTTATTTCTAGTTCAGTGTGTGGTCTATTTCTAGTTCAGTGTGTGTTCTATTTCTAGTTCAGTGTGTGTTCTATTTCTAGTTCAGTCTGTGTTCTATTTCTAGTTCAGTGTGTGTTCCATGTCTAGTTCTGTGTGTTCTATTTCTTGTTCAGTGTGTGTTCTATTTCTCATTCAGTTTGTGTTCTATTTCTAGTTCAGTGTGTGTTCTATTTCTTGTTCTACGTGTGTTCTATTTCTAGTTCAGGGTGTGTTTTATTTTTGGTTCAGTGGGTGTTCTATTTCTGGTTCAGTGTGTGTTCTATTTCTCGTTCAGTGTGTGTTCTATTTCTAGTTCAGTGTGTGTTCTATTTCTAGTTCAGTGTGTGTTCTATTTCTAGTTCAGTGTGTGTTCTATTTCTCGTTCAGTGTGTGTTCTATTTCTCGTTCAGTGTGTGTTCTATTTCTAGTTCAGTGTGTGTTCTATTTCTAGTTCAGTGTGTGTTCTATTTCTCGTTCAGTGTGTGTTCTATTTCTAGTTCAGTGTGTGTTCTATTTCTAGTTCAGTGTGTGTTCTATTTCTAGTTCAGTGTATGTTCTATTCCTAGTTCAGTGTGTGTTCTATTTCTAGTTCAGTGTGTGTTCTATTTCTAGTTCAGTGTGTGTTCTATTTCTAGTTCGGTGTGTTCTATTTCTAGTTCAGTGTGTGTTCTATTTCTAGTTCAGTGTGTGTTCTATTTCTATTTTAGTGTGTGTTATATTTCTAGTTCAGTGAGTTTTCTATTTCTAGTTCAGTGTGTGTTCTCTTTCTCGTTCAGTGTGTGTTCTATTTCTAGTTCAGTGTGTGTTCTATTTCTAGTTCAGTGTGTGATCTATTTCTAGTTCAGTGTTTGTTCTATTTCTAGTTCAGTGTGTGTTCTATTTATAGTTCAGTGTGTGTTCTATTTCTAGTTCAGTGTGTGTTCTATTTCTAGTTCAGTGTGTGTTCTATTTCTAGTTCAGTGGTTGTTCTATTTCTAGTTCAGTGTGTGTTCTATTTCTAGTTCAGTGGGTGTTCTATTTCTAGTTCAGTGGGTGTTCTATTTCTAGTTCAGTGTATGTTCTATTTATAGTTCAGTGTATGTTCTATTTCCAGTTCAGTGTGTGTTCTATTTCTAGTTCAGTGTGTGTTCTATTTATAGTTCAGTGTATGTTCTATTTCTTGTTCAGTATGTGTTCTATTTCTAGTTCAGTGGGTGTTCTATTTCAAGTTCAGTGCGTGTTCTATTTCTCGTTCGGTGTGTGATCTATTTCTACTTCAGTGTGCGTTCTATTTCTAGTTCAGTGGGTGTTCTATTTCTAGTTCAGTGGGTGTTCTATTTCTAGTTCAGTGTATGTTCTATTTATAGTTCAGTGTATGTTCTATTTCCAGTTCAGTGTGTGTTCTATTTCTAGTTCAGTGTGTGTTCTATTTATAGTTCAGTGTATGTTCTATTTCTTGTTCAGTATGTGCTCTAATTCCAGTTGTGTGTGTGGTGTATTTCTAATTCAGAGTGTGTTCCATTTCTAGTTCAGTGTGTGTTTTATTTTTAGTTTACTGTGTGTGCTATTTCTCGTTCAGTGTGTGTTCTATTTCTAGTTCAGTGTGTGTTCTATTTCTAGTTCAGTGTGTGTTCTATTTCTTGTTCAGTGTGTGTTCTATTTTTGGTTCTGTGAGTGTTCTGTTTCTAGTTCATTGTGTGTTCTATTTCTAGTTCTGTGTGTGTTCTATTTTTCGTTCAGTGTGTGTTCTATTTCTAGTTCAGTGTGTGTTCTATTTCTAGTTCAGTGTGTGATCTATTTCTAGTTCAGTGTTTGTTCTATTTCTAGTTCAGTGTGTGTTCTATTTATAGTTCAGTGTGTGTTCTATTTCTAGTTCAGTGTGTGTTCTATTTATAGTTCAGTGTGTGTTCTATTTCTAGTTCAGTGTGTGTTCTATTTCTAGTTCAGTGTTTGTTCTATTTCTAGTTCAGTGGGTGTTCTATTTCTAGTTCAGTGGGTGTTCTTTTTCTAGTTCAGTGTATGTTCTATTTATAGTTCAGTGTATGTTCTATTTCCAGTCCAGTGTGTGTTCTATTTCTAGTTCAGTGTGTGTTCTATTTATAGTTGAGTTTATGTTCTATTTCTTGTTCAGTATGTGTTCTATTTCTACTTCAGTGGGTGTTCTATTTCTAGTTCAGTGGGTGTTCTATTTCTAGTTCAGTGTATGTTCTATTTATAGTTCAGTGTATGTTCTATTTCCAGTTCAGTGTGTGTTCTATTTCTAGTTCAGTGTGTGTTCTATTTATAGTTCAGTGTATGTTCTATTTCTTGTTCAGTATGTGCTCTAATTCCAGTTGTGTGTGTGGTGTATTTCTAATTCAGAGTGTGTTCCATTTCTAGTTCAGTGTGTGTTTTATTTTTAATTTACTGTGTGTGCTATTTCTCGTTCAGTGTGTGTTCTATTTCTAGTTCAGTGTGTGTTCTATTTCTAGTTCAGTGTGTGTTCTATTTCTTGTTCAGTGTGTGTTCTATTTTTGGTTCTGTGAGTGTTCTGTTTCTAGTTCATTGTGTGTTCTATTTCTAGTTCTGTGTGTGTTCTATTTTTCGTTCAGTGTGTGTTCCATTTCTAGTTCAGTGTGTGTTCTAGTTCTCGTTCAATGTGTGTTCTATTTCTTGTTCAGTATGTGCTCTAATTCCAGTTGTGTGTGTGGTGTCTTTCTAATTCAGAGTGTGTTCTATTTCTAGTTCAGTGTGTGTTATATTTCTAGTTCAGTGTGTGTTCTATTTCCAGTTCAGTGTGTGTTCTATTTCTCGTTCAGTGTGTGTTCTATTTCTAGTTCAGTGTGTGCTCTAATTCCAGTTGTGTGTGTGGTGTATTTCTAATTCAGAGTGTGTTCCCTTTCTAGTTCAGCATGTGTTTTATTTCTAGTTTACTGTGTGTTCTATTTCTCGTTCAGTGTGTGTTCTATTTCTAGTTCAGAGTGTGTTCTATTTCTAGTTCAGTGTGTGTTCTATTTCTAGTTCAGTGTATGTTCTATTTCCAGTTCAGTGTGTGTTCTATTTCTAGTTCAGTGTGTGTTCTATTTATAGTTCAGTGTATGTTCTATTTCTTGTTCAGTATGTGTTCTATTTCTAGTTCAGTGGGTGTTCTATTTCAAGTTCAGTGCGTGTTCTATTTCTCGTTCGGTGTGTGATCTATTTCTACTTCAGTGTGCGTTCTATTTCTAGTTCAGTGGGTGTTCTATTTCTAGTTCAGTGGGTGTTCTATTTCTAGTTCAGTGTATGTTCTATTTATAGTTCAGTGTATGTTCTATTTCCAGTTCAGTGTGTGTTCTATTTCTAGTTCAGTGTGTGTTCTATTTATAGTTCAGTGTATGTTCTATTTCTTGTTCAGTATGTGCTCTAATTCCAGTTGTGTGTGTGGTGTATTTCTAATTCAGAGTGTGTTCCATTTCTAGTTCAGTGTGTGTTTTATTTTTAGTTTACTGTGTGTGCTATTTCTCGTTCAGTGTGTGTTCTATTTCTAGTTCAGTGTGTGTTCTATTTCTAGTTCAGTGTGTGTTCTATTTCTTGTTCAGTGTGTGTTCTATTTTTGGTTCTGTGAGTGTTCTGTTTCTAGTTCATTGTGTGTTCTATTTCTAGTTCTGTGTGTGTTCTATTTTTCGTTCAGTGTGTGTTCTATTTCTAGTTCAGTGTGTGTTCTATTTCTAGTTCAGTGTGTGATCTATTTCTAGTTCAGTGTTTGTTCTATTTCTAGTTCAGTGTGTGTTCTATTTATAGTTCAGTGTGTGTTCTATTTCTAGTTCAGTGTGTGTTCTATTTATAGTTCAGTGTGTGTTCTATTTCTAGTTCAGTGTTTGTTCTATTTCTAGTTCAGTGTGTGTTCTATTTCTAGTTCAGTGGGTGTTCTTTTTCTAGTTCAGTGTATGTTCTATTTATAGTTCAGTGTATGTTCTATTTCCAGTTCAGTGTGTGTTCTATTTCTAGTTCAGTGTGTGTTCTATTTATAGTTCAGTGTATGTTCTATTTCTTGTTCAGTATGTGTTCTATTTCTAGTTCAGTGGGTGTTCTATTTCAAGTTCAGTGCGTGTTCTATTTCTCGTTCGGTGTGTGATCTATTTCTACTTCAGTGTGCGTTCTATTTCTAGTTCAGTGGGTGTTCTATTTCTAGTTCAGTGGGTGTTCTATTTCTAGTTCAGTGTATGTTCTATTTATAGTTCAGTGTATGTTCTATTTCCAGTTCAGTGTGTGTTCTATTTCTAGTTCAGTGTGTGTTCTATTTATAGTTCAGTGTATGTTCTATTTCTTGTTCAGTATGTGCTCTAATTCCAGTTGTGTGTGTGGTGTATTTCTAATTCAGAGTGTGTTCCATTTCTAGTTCAGTGTGTGTTTTATTTTTAGTTTACTGTGTGTGCTATTTCTCGTTCAGTGTGTGTTCTATTTCTAGTTCAGTGTGTGTTCTATTTCTAGTTCAGTGTGTGTTCTATTTCTTGTTCAGTGTGTGTTCTATTTTTGGTTCTGTGAGTGTTCTGTTTCTAGTTCATTGTGTGTTCTATTTCTAGTTCTGTGTGTGTTCTATTTTTCGTTCAGTGTGTGTTCCATTTCTAGTTCAGTGTGTGTTCTAGTTCTCGTTCAATGTGTGTTCTATTTCTTGTTCAGTATGTGCTCTAATTCCAGTTGTGTGTGTGGTGTCTTTCTAATTCAGAGTGTGTTCTATTTCTAGTTCAGTGTGTGTTATATTTCTAGTTCAGTGTGTGTTCTATTTCCAGTTCAGTGTGTGTTCTATTTCTAGTTCAGTGTGTGCTCTAATTCCAGTTGTGTGTGTGGTGTATTTCTAATTCAGAGTGTGTTCCCTTTCTAGTTCAGCATGTGTTTTATTTCTAGTTTACTGTGTGCTCTATTTCTCGTTCAGTGTGTGTTCTATTTCTAGTTCAGAGTGTGTTCTATTTCTAGTTCAGTGTGTGTTCTGTTTCTAGTTCAGGGTGTGTTTTATTTTTGGTTCAGTGTGTGTTCTATTTCTAGTTCAGGGTGTGTTTTATTTTTAGTTCAGTGTGTGTTCTATTTCTAGTTCAGTCTGTGTTCTATTTCTAGTTCACTGTGTGTTCTATTTCTCGTTCAGTGTGTGTTCTATTTTTAGTTCAGTTTATGTTCTATTTCTAGTTTAGTGTGTGTTATATTTCTAGTTCAGTGTGTGTTCTATTTCTAGTTCAGTGTGTGTTCTCTTTCTCGTTAAGTGTGTGTTCTATTTCTAGTTTAGTGTGTGTCCTATTTCCAATTCAGTGTGTGTTCTATTTCTAGTTCAGTGTGTGTTCTATTTCTAGTTCAGTCTGTGTTCTATTTCTAGTTCAGTGTGTGTTCTATTTCTCGTTCAGTGTGTGTTCTCTTTCTCGTTCAGTGTGTGTTCTATTTCTAGTTCAGTGTGTGTTCTATTTCTAGTTCAGTGTGTGTTCTATTTCTAGTTCATTGTGTGTTCTATTTCTAGTTCAGTGTGTGTTCTCTTTCTCGTTCAGTGTGTGTTCTATTTCTAGTTCAGTGTGTGTTCTATTTCCAATTCAGTGTGTGTTCGATTTCTTGTTCAGTGTGTGTTCTATTTCTACTTCAGTGTGTGTTCTATTTCTAGTTCAGTGTGTGTTCTATTTCTAGTTCAGTGTGTGTTCTATTTCTAGTTCAGTCTGTGTTCTATTTATAGGTCAGTGTGTGTTCTATTTATAGTTCAGTGTGTGTTCTATTTCTAGTTCAGTGTGTGTTCTATTTCTCGTTCAGTGTGTGTTCTATTTCTAGTTCATTGTGTGTTCTGTTTCCAGTTCAGTGTGTGTTCTATTTCCAATTCAGTGTGTGTTCTGTTTCCAGTTCAGTGTGTGTTCTGTTTCCAATTCAGTGTGTGTTCTATTTCGACTTCAGTGTGTGTTCTATTTCTAGTTCAGTGTATATTCTATTTCTAGTTCAGTGTGTGTTCTATTTATAGTTCAGTGTATGTTCTATTTCTTGTTCAGTATGTGCTCTAATTCCAGTTGTGTGTGTGGTGTATTTCTAATTCAGAGTGTGTTCCATTTCTCGTTCAGTGTGTGTTCTCTTTCTCGTTCAGTGTGTGTTCTATTTCTAGTTCAGTGTGTGTTCTATTTCTAGTTCATTGTGTGTTCTGTTTCCAGTTCAGTGTGTGTTCTGTTTCCAATTCAGTGTGTGTTCTGTTTCCAGTTCAGTGTGTGTTCTATTTCCAATTCAGTGTGTGTTCTATTTCGACTTCAGTGTGTGTTCTATTTCTAGTTCAGTGTGTATTCTATTTCTAGTTCAGTGTGTGTTCTATTTATAGTTCAGTGTATGTTCTATTTCTTGTTCAGTTTGTGCTCTAATTCCAGTTGTGTGTGTGGTGTATTTCTAATTCAGAGTGTGTTCCATTTCTAGTTCAGTGTGTGTTTTATTTCTAGTTTACTGTGTGTTCTATTTCTCGTTCAGTGTGTGTTCTATTTCTAGTTCAGTGTGTGTTCTATTTCTAGATCAGTGTGTGTTCTATTTCTTGCTCGGTGTGTGTTCTATTTTTGGTTCTGTGAGTGTTCTGTTTCTAGTTCAGTGTGTGTTCTATTTCTAGTTCAGTGTGTGTTCTATTTTTCGTTCAGTGTGTGTTCCATTTCTAGTTCAGTGTGTGTTCTATTTCTAGTTCAGAGTGTGTTCTATTTCTAGTTCAGTGTGTGTTCTAGTTCTAGTTCAATGTGTGTTCTATTTCTTGTTCAGTATGTGCTCTAATTCCAGTTGTGTGTGTGGTGTCTTTCTAATTCAGAGTGTGTTCCCTTTCTAGTTCAGCGTGTGTTTTATTTCTAGTTTACTGTGTGTTTTATTTTTAGTTCAGTGTGTGTTCTATTTCTAGTTCAGTGTGTGTTCTATTTCTAGTTCACTGTGTGTTCTATTTCTAGTTCAGTGTGTGTTCTATTTCTAGTTCAGTGGGTGTTCTATTTCTAGTTCAGTGCGTGTTCTATTTCTCGTTCGGTGTGTGTTCTGTTTCTAGTTCAGTGTGTGTTCTATTTCTAGTTCAGTGTGTGTTCTATTTCTAGTTCATTGTGTGTTCTATTTCTAGTTCAGTGTGTGTTCTCTTTCTCGTTCAGTGTGTGTTCTATTTCTAGTTCAGTGTGTGTTCTATTTCCAATTCAGTGTGTGTTCGATTTCTTGTTCAGTGTGTGTTCTATTTCTACTTCAGTGTGTGTTCTATTTCTTGTTCAGTGTGTGTTCTATTTCTAGTTCAGTGTGTGTTCTATTTCTAGTTCAGTCTGTGTTCTATTTATAGGTCAGTGTGTGTTCTATTTCTAGTTCAGTGTGTGTTCTATTTCTAGTTCAGTGTGTGTTCTATTTCTAGTTCATTGTGTGTTCTGTTTCCAGTTCAGTGTGTGTTCTATTTCCAATTCAGTGTGTGTTCTGTTTCCAGTTCAGTGTGTGTGTTCTATTTCCAATTCAGTGTGTGTTCTATTTCGACTTCAGTGTGTGTTCTATTTCTAGTTCAGTGTGTATTCTATTTCTAGTTCAGTGTGTGTTCTATTTCTAGTTCAGTGTGTGTTCTATTTCCAATTCAGTGTGTGTTCGATTTCTAGTTCAGTGTGTCTTCTATTTCTACTTCAGTGTATGTTCTATTTCTAGTTCAGTGTGTGTTCTATTTCCAGTTCCATGTGTGTTCTATTTCTAGTTCAGTCTGTGTTCTATTTATAGTTCAGTGTGTGTTCTATTTATAGTTCAGTGTGTGTTCTATTTATAGTTCAGTGTGTGTTCTATTTATAGTTCAGTGTGTGTTCTATTTCTAGTTCAGTGTGTGTTCTATTTCTAGTCAGTGTGTGTTCTATGTGTTCTATTTCCAGTTCAGTGTGTGTTCTATTTCTAGTTCAGTGTGTGTTCTATTTCTAGTTCAGTGTGTGTTCTATTTCTAGTTCAGTGTGTGTTCTATTTCTAGTCAATGTGTGTTCTATTTCTAGTTCAGTGTGTGTTCTATTTCTAGTTCAGTGTGTGTTCTATTTCTAGTCAATGTGTGTTCTATTTCTAGTTCAGTGTGTGTTCTATTTCTAGTTCAGTGTGTGTTCTCTTTCTAGTTCAGTGTGTGTTCTATTTCTAGTTCAGTGTGTGTTCTATTTCTAGTCAATGTGTGTTCTATTTCTAGTTCAGTGTGTGTTCTATTTCTAGTCAATGTGTGTTCTATTTCTAGTTCTGTGTGTGTTCTATTTCTCGTTCAGTGTGTTTTCTATTTCTAGTTCAGGGTGTGTTTTATTTTTAGTTCAGTGTGTGTTGTATATCTAGTTCAGTGTGTGTTCTATTTCTAGTTCAGTGTGTGTTCTATTTCTAGTTCAGTGTGAGTTCTATTTCTAGTTCAGTGTGTGTTCTATTTCCAGTTCAGTGTGTGTTCTATTTCTGGTTCAGTGTGTGTTCTATTTCTAGTTCAGTGTGTGTTCTATTTCTAGTTCAGTGTGAGTTCTATTTCTAGTTCAGTGTGTGTTCTATTTCTAGTTCAGTGTGTGTTCTATTTCTAGTCAATGGGTGTTCTATTTCTAGTTCAGTGTGTGTTCTATTTCTAGTTCAGTGTGTGTTCTATTTCTCGTTCAGTGTGTTTTCTATTTCTAGTTCAGGGTGTGTTTTATTTTTAGTTCAGTGTGTGTTGTATATCTAGTTCATTGTGTGTTCTATTTCTAGTTCAGTGTGTGTTCTATTTCTAGTTCAGTGTGAGTTCTATTTCTAGTTCAGTGTGTGTTCTATTTCCAGTTCAGTGTGTGTTCTATTTCTGGTTCAGTGTGTGTTCTATTTCTAGTTCAGTGTGTGTTCTATTTCTAGTTCAGTGTGTGTTCTATTTCTAGTTCAGTGTGTGTTCTATTTCTAGTTCAGTGTGTTTTCTATTTCTAGTTCAGGGTGTGTTTTATTTTTGGTTCAGTGTGTGTTCTATTTCTAGTCAGTGTGTGTTCTATTTCTAGTTCAGTGTGTGTTCTGTTTCTAGTTCAGTGTGTTTTCTATTTGTAGTTCAGGGTGTGTTTTATTTTTGGTTCAGTGAGTGTTCTATTTCTAGTTCAGTGTGTGTTCTATTTCTAGTTCAGTCTGTGTTCTATTTCTAGTTCAGTGTGTTTTCTATTTCTAGTTCAGGGTGTGTTTTATTTTAGGTTCAGTGTGCATTCTATTTCTAGTCAGTGTGTGTTCTATTTCTAGTTCAGTGTGTGTTCTATTTCTAGTTCAGTGTGTGTTCTATTTCTAGTTCAGTGTGTTTTCTATTTCTAGTTCAGGGTGTGTTTTATTTTAGGTTCAGTGTGCATTCTATTTCTAGTCAGTGTGTGTTCTATTTCTAGTTCAGTGTGTGTTCTCTTTCTAGTTCAGTGTGTGTTCTATTTCTAGTTCAGTGTGTGTTCTATTTCTAGTCAATGTGTGTTCTATTTCTAGTTCAGTGTGTGTTCTATTTCTAGTTCAGTGTGTGTTCTATTTCTAGTTCAGTGTGTGTTCTATTTCTAGTTCAGTGTGTGTTCTATTTCTAGTTCAGTGTGTGTTCTCTTTCTAGTTCAGTGCGTGTTCTATTTCTAGTTCAGTGTGTGTTCTATTTCTAGTCAATGTGTGTTCTATTTCTAGTTCAGTGTGTGTTCTATTTCTAGTCAATGTGTGTTCTATTTCTAGTTCTGTGTGTGTTCTATTTCTCGTTCAGTGTGTTTTCTATTTCTAGTTCAGGGTGTGTTTTATTTTTAGTTCAGTGTGTGTTGTATATCTAGTTCAGTGTGTGTTCTATTTCTAGTTCAGTGTGTGTTCTATTTCTAGTTCAGTGTGAGTTCTATTTCTAGTTCAGTGTGTGTTCTATTTCCAGTTCAGTGTGTGTTCTATTTCTGGTTCAGTGTGTGTTCTATTTCTAGTTCAGTGTGTGTTCTATTTCTAGTTCAGTGTGAGTTCTATTTCTAGTTCAGTGTGTGTTCTATTTCTAGTTCAGTGTGTGTTCTATTTCTAGTCAATGGGTGTTCTATTTCTAGTTCAGTGTGTGTTCTATTTCTAGTTCAGTGTGTGTTCTATTTCTAGTTCAGTGTGTGTTCTATTTCTCGTTCAGTGTGTGTTCTAGTTCTCGTTCAGTGTGTGTTCTATTTCTCGTTCAGTGTGTTTTCTATTTCTAGTTCAGGGTGTGTTTTATTTTTAGTTCAGTGTGTGTTGTATATCTAGTTCAGTGTGTGTTCTATTTCTAGTTCAGTGTGTGTTCTATTTCTAGTTCAGTGTGAGTTCTATTTCTAGTTCAGTGTGTGTTCTATTTCCAGTTCAGTGTGTGTTCTATTTCTGGTTCAGTGTGTGTTCTATTTCTAGTTCAGTGTGTGTTCTATTTCTAGTTCAGTGTGTGTTCTATTTCTAGTTCAGTGTGTGTTCTATTTCTAGTTCAGTGTGTGTTCTGTTTCTAGTTCAGTGTGTTTTCTATTTGTAGTTCAGGGTGTGTTTTATTTTTGGTTCAGTGAGTGTTCTATTTCTAGTTCAGTGTGTGTTCTATTTCTCGTTCAGTGTGTGTTCTATTTCTAGTTCAGGGTGTGTTTTATTTTTGGTTCAGTGTGTGTTCTATTTCTAGTTTAGTGTGTGTTCTATTTCTAGTTCACTGTGTGTTCTATTTCTAGTTCAGTGTGTGTTCTATTTCTAGTTCAGTGTGTGTTCTATTTCTAGTTCAGGGTGTGTTCTATTTCTCGTTCAGGGTGTGTTTTATTTTTGGTTCAGTTCTTGTTCTATTTCTAGTCAGTGTGTGTTCTGTTTCTAGTTCAGTCTGTTTTCTATTTGTAGTTCAGGGTGTGTTTTATTTTTGGTTCAGTGTGTGTTCTATTTCTAGTTCAGTGTGTGTTCTATTTCTAGTTCACTGTGTGTTCTATTTCTATTTCAGTGTGTGTTCTATTTCTAGTTCAGTGTGTGTTCTATTCCTGGGTCAGGGTGTGTTTTATTTTTGGTTCAGGGTGTGTTCTATTTCGAGTTCAGTGTGTGTTCTATTTCTAGTTCACTGTGTTTTCTATTTCTTGTTTAGTGTGTGTTCTATTTCTAGTTCAGTGTGTGTTCTATTTCTAGTTCAGTATGTGTTCTATTTCTAGTCAGTGTGTGTTCTATGTGTTCTATTTCTACTTCAGTGTGTGTTCTATTTCTAGTTCATGGGGGATCGCCTTCCAGTCAGTGTGTGTTCTATTTCTAGTTCAATGTGTGTTCTGTTTCTAGTTCAGTGTGTGTTCTGTTTCTAGTTCAGTGTGTGTTCTATTTCTAGTTCAGTGTGTGTTCTATTTTTCGTTCAGTGTGTGTTCCATTTCTAGTTCAGTGTGTGTTCTAGTTCTCGTTCAATGTGTGTTCTATTTCTTGTTCAGTACGTGCTCTAATTCCAGTTGTGTGTGTGGTGTCTTTCTAATTCAGAGTGTGTTCCCTTTCTAGTTCAGCGTGTGTTTTGTTTCTAGTTTACTGTGTGTTCTATTTCTCGTTCAGTGTGTGTTCTATTTCTAGTTCAGAGTGTGTTCTATTTCTAGTTCAGTGTGTGTTCTAGTTCTCGTTCAATGTGTGTTCTATTTCTTGTTCAGTATGTGCTCTAATTCCAGTTGTGTGTGTGGTGTCTTTCTAATTCAGAGTGTGTTCCCTTTCTAGTTCAGCGTGTGTTTTATTTCTAGTTTACTGTGTGTTCTATTTCTCGTTCAGTGTGAGTTCTATTTCTAGTTCAGAGTGTGTTCTATTTCTAGTTCAGTGTGTGTTCTATTTCTAGTTCAGGGTGTGTTTTATTTTTGGTTCAGTGTGTGTTCTATTTCTAGTTCAGGGTGTGTTTTATTTTTAGTTCAGTGTGTGTTCTATTTCTAGTTCAGTGTGTGTTCTATTTCTAGTTCACTTTGTGTTCTATTTCTCGTTCAGTGTGTGTTCTATTTTTAGTTCAGTGTGTTTTCTATTTGTAGTTCAGGGTGTGTTTTATTTTTAGTTCAGTGTGTGTTATATTTCTAGTTCAGTGTGTGTTCTATTTCTAGTTCAGTGTGTGTTCTATTTCTAGTTCAGTGTGAGTTCTATTCCTAGTTCAGTGTGTGTTCTAATTCTAGTTCTGTGTGTGTTCTATTTCTCGTTCAGTGTGTTTTCTATTTCTAGTTCAGGGTGTGTTTTATTTTTAGTTCAGTGTGTGTTATATTTCTAGTTCAGTGTGTGTTCTATTTCTAGTTCAGTGTGTGTTCTATTTCTAGTTCAGTGTGAGTTCTATTTCTAGTTCAGTGTGTGTTCTAATTCCAGTTCATTGTGTGTTCTATTTCTGGTTCAGTGTGTGTTCTATTTCTAGTTCAGTGTGTGTTCTATTTCTAGTTCAGTGTGAGTTCTATTTCTAGTTCAGTGTGTGTTCTATTTCTAGTTCAGTGTGTGTTCTATTTCTAGTCAATGTGTGTTCTATTTCTAGTTCAGTGTGTGTTCTATTTCTAGTTCAGTGTGTGTTCTATTTCTAGTTCATTGTGTGTTCTATTTCTCGTTCAGTGTGTGTTCTAGTTCTCGTTCAGTGTGTTTTCTATTTCTAGTTCAGGGTGTGTTTTATTTTTAGTTCAGTGTGTGTTGTATATCTAGTTCAGTGTGTGTTCTATTTCTAGTTCAGTGTGTGTTCTATTTCTAGTTCAGTGTGAGTTCTATTTCTAGTTCAGTGTGTGTTCTATTTCCAGTTCAGTGTGTGTTCTATTTCTGGTTCAGTGTGTGTTCTATTTCTAGTTCAGTGTGTGTTCTATTTCTAGTTCAGTGTGAGTTCTATTTCTAGTTCAGTGTGTGTTCTATTTCTAGTTCAGTGTGTGTTCTATTTCTAGTTCAGTGTGTTTTCTATTTCTAGTTCAGGGTGTGTTTTATTTTTGGTTCAGTGTGTGTTCTATTTCTAGTCAGTGTGTGTTCTATTTCTAGTTCAGTGTGTGTTCTGTTTCTAGTTCAGCGTGTTTTCTATTTGTAGTTCAGGGTGTGTTTTATTTTTGGTTCAGTGAGTGTTCTATTTCTAGTTCAGTGAGTGTTCTATTTCTAGTTCAGTGCGTGTTCTATTTCTAGTCAGTGTGTGTTCTGTTTCTAGTTCAGTGTGTTTTCTATTTGTAGTTCAGGGTGTGTTTTATTTTTGGTTCAGTGTGTGTTCTATTTCTAGTTCAGTGTGTGTTCTATTTCTAGTTCAGTGTGTGTTCTATTTCTAGTTCATTGTGTGTTCTATTTCTAGTTCACTGTGTGTTCTATTTCTATTTCAGTGTGTGTTCTATTTCTAGTTCAGTGTGTGTTCTATTCCTGGGTCAGGGTGTGTTTTATTTTTGGTTCAGGGTGTGTTCTATTTCGAATTCAGTGTGTGTTCTATTTCTAGTTCACTGTGTTTTCTATTTCTTGTTTAGTGTGTGTTCTATTTCTAGTTCAGTGTGTGTTCTATTTCTAGTTCAGTATGTGTTCTATTTCTAGTCAGTGTGTGTTCTATGTGTTCTATTTCTACTTCAGTGTGTGTTCTATTTCTAGTTCATGGGGGATCGCCTTCTAGTCAGTGTGTGTTCTATTTCTAGTTCATTGTGTGTTCTGTTTCTAGTTCAGTGTGTGTTCTGTTTCTAGTTCAGTGTGTGTTCTATTTCTAGTTCAGTGTGTGTTCTATTTTTCGTTCAGTGTGTGTTCCATTTCTAGTTCAGTGTGTGTTCTAGTTCTCGTTCAATGTGTGTTCTATTTCTTGTTCAGTATGTGCTCTAATTCCAGTTGTGTGTGTGGTGTCTTTCTAATTCAGAGTGTGTTCCCTTTCTAGTTCAGCGTGTGTTTTATTTCTAGTTTACTGTGTGTTCTATTTCTAGTTCAGTGTGTGTTCTATTTCTAGTCAGTGTGTGTTCTGTTTCTAGTTCAGTGTGTTTTCTATTTGTAGTTCAGGGTGTGTTTTATTTTTGGTTCAGTGTGTGTTCTATTTCTAGTTCAGTGTGTGTTCTATTTCTAGTTCAGTGTGTGTTCTATTTCTAGTTCATTGTGTGTTCTATTTCTAGTTCACTGTGTGTTCTATTTCTATTTCAGTGTGTGTTCTATTTCTAGTTCAGTGTGTGTTCTATTCCTGGGTCAGGGTGTGTTTTATTTTTGGTTCAGGGTGTGTTCTATTTCGAATTCAGTGTGTGTTCTATTTCTAGTTCACTGTGTTTTCTATTTCTTGTTTAGTGTGTGTTCTATTTCTAGTTCAGTGTGTGTTCTATTTCTAGTTCAGTATGTGTTCTATTTCTAGTCAGTGTGTGTTCTATGTGTTCTATTTCTACTTCAGTGTGTGTTCTATTTCTAGTTCATGGGGGATCGCCTTCTAGTCAGTGTGTGTTCTATTTCTAGTTCATTGTGTGTTCTGTTTCTAGTTCAGTGTGTGTTCTGTTTCTAGTTCAGTGTGTGTTCTATTTCTAGTTCAGTGTGTGTTCTATTTTTCGTTCAGTGTGTGTTCCATTTCTAGTTCAGTGTGTGTTCTAGTTCTCGTTCAATGTGTGTTCTATTTCTTGTTCAGTATGTGCTCTAATTCCAGTTGTGTGTGTGGTGTCTTTCTAATTCAGAGTGTGTTCCCTTTCTAGTTCAGCGTGTGTTTTATTTCTAGTTTACTGTGTGTTCTATTTCTCGTTCAGTGTGTGTTCTATTTCTAGTTCAGAGTGTGTTCTATTTCTAGTTCAGTGTGTGTTCTACTTCTCGTTCAATGTGTGTTCTATTTCTTGTTCAGTATGTGCTCTAATTCCAGTTGTGTGTGTGGTGTCTTTCTAATTCAGAGTGTGTTCCCTTTCTAGTTCAGCGTGTGTTTTATTTCTAGTTTACTGTGTGTTCTAATTCTCGTTCAGTGTGTGTTCTATTTCTAGTTCAGCGTGTGTTCTATTTCTAGTTCAGTGTGTGTTCTATTTCTAGTTCAGGGTGTGTTTTATTTTTGGTTCAGTGTGTGTTCTATTTCTAGTTCAGGGTGTGTTTTATTTTTAGTTCAGTGTGTGTTCTATTTCTAGTTCAGTGTGTGTTCTATTTCTAGTTCACTGTGTGTTCTATTTCTCGTTCAGTGTGTGTTCTATTTTTAGTTCAGTGTGTGTTCTATTTCTAGTTTAGTGTGTGTTAATATTCTAGTTCAGTGTGTGTTCTATTTCCAATTAAGTGTGTGTTCTCTTTCTCGTTCAGTCTGTGTTCTATTTCTAGTTTAGTGTGTGTCCTATTTCCAATTCAGTGTGTGTTCTATTTCTAGTTCAGTGTGTGTTCTATTTCTAGTTCAGTGTGTGTTCTATTTCTACTTCAGTGTGTGTTCTATTTCTAGTTCAGTGTGTGTTCTATTTCTCGTTCGGTGTGTGTTCTGTTTCTAGTTCAGTGTGTGTTCTATTTCTAGTTCAGTGTGTGTTCTCTTTCTCGTTCAGTGTGTGTTCTATTTCTAGTTCAGTGTGTGTTCTATTTCCAATTCAGTGTGTGTTCGATTTCTAGTTCAGTGTGTGTTCTATTTCTACTTCAGTGTGTGTTCTATTTCTAGTTCAGTGTGTGTTCTATTTCTAGTTCAGTGTGTGTTCTATTTCTAGTTCAGTCTGTGTTCTATTTATAGGTCAGTGTGTGTTCTATTTATAGGTCAGTGTGTGTTCTATTTCTAGTTCAGTGTGTGTTCTATGTCTAGTTCAGTGTGTGTTCTATTTCTAGTTCAGTGTGTGTTCTGTTTCAGTTCAGTGTGTGTTCTATTTCCAATTCAGTGTGTTCTGTTTCCAGTTCAGTGTGTGTTCTATTTCCAATTCAGTGTGTGTTCTATTTCGACTTCAGTGTGTGTTCTATTTCTAGTTCAGTGTGTATTCTATTTCTAGTTCAGTGTGTGTTCTATTTCTAGTTCAGTGTGTGTTCTATTTCCAATTCAGTGTGTGTTCGATTTCTAGTTCAGTGTGTGTTCTATTTCTACTTCAGTGTATGTTCTATTTCTAGTTCAGTGTGTGTTCTATTTCCAGTTCCATGTGTGTTCTATTTCTAGTTCAGTCTGTGTTCTATTTATAGTTCAGTGTGTGTTCTATTTATAGTTCAGTGTGTGTTCTATTTCTAGTTCAGTGTGTGTTCTATTTCTAGTTCAGTGTGTGTTCTATTTCTAGTTCAGTGTGTGTTCTATTTCTAGTCAGTGTGTGTTCTATGTGTTCTATTTCCAGTTCAGTGTGTGTTCTATTTCTAGTTCAGTGTGTGTTCTATTTCTAGTTCAGTGTGTGTTCTATTTCTAGTTCAGTGTGTGTTCTATTTCTAGTTCAGTGTGAGTTCTATTTCTAGTTCAGTGTGTGTTCTATTTCTAGTTCAGTGTGTGTTCTATTTCTAGTTCAGTGTGTGTTCTATTTCTAGTTCAGTGTGTGTTCTATTTCTTGTTCAGTGTGTTTTCTATTTGTAGTTCAGGGTGTGTTTTATTTTTGGTTCAGTGTGTGTTCTATTTCTAGTTCAGTGTGTGTTCTATTTCTAGTTCAGTGTGTGTTCTGTTTCTAGTTCACTGTGTGTTCTATTTCTAGTTCAGTGTGTGTTCTATTTCTAGTTCAGTGTGTGTTCTATTCCTGGGTCAGGGTGTGTTTTATTTTTGGTTCAGGGTGTGTTCTATTTCGAGTTCAGTGTGTGTTCTGTTTCTAGTTCACTGTGTGTTCTATTTCTTGTTTAGTGTTTGTTCTATTTCTAGTTCAGTGTGTGTTCTATTTGTAGTCAGTGTGTGTTCTATGTGTTCTATTTCTACTTCAGTGTGTGTTCTATTTCTAGTTCAAGGGGGATCGCCTTCTAGTCAGTGTGTGTTCTATTTCTAGTTCAATGTGTGTTCCGTTTCTAGTTCAGTGTGTGTTCTGTTTCTAGTTCAGTGTGTGTTCTATTTCTAGTCAGTGTGTGTTCTATTTCTAGTTTACTGTGTGTTCTATTTCTCGTTCAGTGTGTGTTCTATTTCTCGTTCAGTGTGTTCTATTTCTTGTTACGTATGTGCTCTAAATCCAGTTGTGTTTGTGGTGTATATCTATTTCAGAGTGTGTTCCCTTTCTAGTTCAGTGTGTGTTTGATTTCTAGTTTACTGTGTGTTCTATTTCTAGTTCAGTGTGTGTTCTATTTCCAGTTCAGTGTGCGTTCTATTTCTAGTTCAGTGTGTGTTATATTTCTAGTTCATGGGGTTCGGTTTCTAGTTGAGTGGGTGTTCTCTTTCTAGTGCATGAGCCATCGCTTTCTCGTTCAGTGTGTGTTATCTTTCTAGTTCAGTGTGTGTTCTATTTCTACTTCAGTGTGTTTTCTATTTCTAGTTCAGTGTGTGTTCTTTTTCTACTTCAGTGTGTGTTCTATTTCTCTTTCAGTGTGTGTTCTATTTCTCTTTCAGTGTGTGTTCTATTTCTAGTTCAGTGTGTGTTCTATTTCTCGTTCAGTGTGTGTTCTATTTCTAGTTCAGTGTGTGTTCTATTTCTAGTTCAGTGTGTGTTCTATTTCTAGTTCAGTGTGTGTTCTATTTCTAGTTCACTGTGTGTTCTATTTCTTGTTCATTGTGTGTCCTATTTCTAGTTCAGTGAGTGTTCTATTTCTAGTTCAGTGTGTGTTCTATTTCTAGTTCAGTGTGTGTTTTATTTCTAGATCAGTGTGTGTTCTATTTCTAGTTCAGGGTGTGTTTTATTTTAGGTTCAGTGTGTGTTCTATTTCTAGTCAGGGTGTGTTCTATTTCTAGTTCAGTGTGTGTTCTATTTCTAGTTCAGTGTGTGTTCTATTTCTAGTCAGTGTGTGTTCTATGTGTTCTATTTCTAGTTCAGGGTGTGTTTTATTTTAGGTTCAGTGTGCATTCTATTTCTAGTTCAGTGTGTCTTCTATTTCTAGTTCAGTGTGTGTTCTATTTCTAGTTCAGGGTGTGTTTTATTTTAGGTTCAGTGTGCATTCTATTTCTAGTTCAGTGTGTGTTCTATTTCTAGTTCAGTGTGTGTTCTATTTCTAGTCAGTGTGTGTTCTATTTCTAGTTCAGTGTGTGTTCTATTTCTCGTTCAGTGTGTGTTCTATTTCTAGTTCAGTGTGTGTTTGATTTCTAGTTTACTGTGTGTTCTATTTCTAGTTCAGTGTGTGTTCTATTTCTAGTTCAGTGTGTGTTCTATTTCTAGTTCAGTGTGTGTTTGATTTCTAGTTTACTGTGTGTTCTATTTCTAGTTCAGTGTGTGTTCTATTTCTAGTTCACTGTGTTTTCTATTTCTAGTTCAGGGTGTGTTTTATTTTAGGTTCAGTGTGCATTCTATTTCTAGTCAGTGTGTGTTCTATTTCTAGTTCAGGGTGTGTTCTATTTCTAGTTCAGTGTGTATTCTATTTCTAGTTCAGTGTGTGTTTGATTTCTAGTTTACTGTGTGTTCTATTTCTAGTTCAGTGTGTGTTCTATTTCTAGTTCAGTGTGTTTTCTATTTCTAGTTCAGGGTGTGTTTTATTTTAGGTTCAGTGTGCATTCTATTTCGAGTCACTGTGTGTTCTATTTCTAGTTCAATGTGTGTTCTATTTCTAGTTCAGTGTGTGTTCTATTTCTAGTTCAGTGTGTGTTCTATTTCTTGTTCAGTGTGTTTTCTATTTCTAGTTCAGGGTGTGTTTTATTTTAGGTTCAGTGTGCATTCTATTTCTAGTCAGTGTGTGTTCTATTTCTAGTTCAGTGTGTGTTCTATTTCTAGTTCAGTGTGTGTTCTATTTCTAGTTCAGTGTGTTTTCTATTTCTAGTTCAGTGTGTGTTCTATTTCTAGTTCAGTGTGTGTTCTATTTCTCGTTCAGTGTGTGTTCTATTTCTAGTTCAGTGTGTGTTCTATTTCTAGTTCAGTGTGTGTTCTAGTTCTCGTTCAGTGTGTGTTCTATTTCTCGTTCAGTCTGTGTTCTATTTCTAGTTCAGGGTGTGTTTTATTTTTGGTTCAGTGCGTGTTCTATTTCTAGTTCAGTGTGTTTTCTATTTCTAGTTCAGGGTGTGTTTTATTTTTAGTTCAGTGTGTGTTCTATATCTAGTTCAGTGTGTGTTCTATTTCTAGTCAGTGTGTGTTCTATTTCTAGTTCAGTGTGTGTTCTATTTCTAGTTCAGTGTTTGTTCTATTTCTAGTTCAGTGTGTGTTCTATTTCTAGTTCAGGGTGTGTTTTATTTTAGGTTCAGTGTGCATTCTATTTCTAGTTCATTGTGTGTTCTATTTCTAGTTCAGTGTGTGTTCTATTTCTAGTTCAGAGTGTGTTCTATTTGTAGTTCAGGGTGTGTTTTATTTTTGGTTCAGTGTGTGTTCTATTTCTAGTTCAGTGTGTGTTCTATTTCTAGTTCAGTGTGTGTTCTATTTCTAGTTCAGGGTGTGTTTTATTTTTGGTTCAGTGTGTGTTCTATTTCTAGTTCAGTGTGTGTTCTATTTCTAGTTCACTGTGTGTTCTATTTCTAGTTCAGTGTGCGTTCTATTTCTAGTTCAGTGTGTGTTCTACTTCTCGTTCAGTGTGTGTTCTATTTCTAGTTCAGTGTGAGTTCTATTTCTAGTTCAATGTGTGTTCTATTCCTAGTTCAGTATGTGTTCTATTTCTAGTTCAGTGTGTGTTCTATTTCTAGTTCAGTGTGTTTTCTATTTCTAGTTCAGGGTGTGTTTTATTTTTGGTTCAGTGTGTGTTCTATTTCTAGTCAGTGTGTGTTCTATTTCTAGTTCAGTGTGTGTTCTGTTTCTAGTTCAGTGTGTTTTCTATTTGTAGTTCAGTGTGTGTTCTATTTCTAGTTCAGGGTGTGTTTTATTTTTGGTTCAGTGTGTGTTCTATTTCTAGTTCAGTGTGTGTTCTATTTCTAGTTCAGTGTGTGTTCTATTTCTAGTTCAGGGTGTGTTTTATTTTTGGTTCAGGGTGTGTTCTATTTCTAGTTCAGTGTGTGTTCTATTTCTAGTTCAGTGTGTGTTCTATTTCTAGTTCAGTGTGAGTTCTATTTCTAGTTCAGTGTGTGTTCTATTTCCAGTTCAGTGTGTGTTCAATTTCTGGTTCAGTGTGTGTTCTATTTCTAGTTCAGTGTGTGTTCTATTTCTAGTTCAGTGTGAGTTCTATTTCTAGTTCAGTGTGTGTTCTATTTCTAGTTCAGTGTGTGTTCTATTTCTAGTTCAGTGTGTTTTCTATTTCTAGTTCAGGGTGTGTTTTATTTTTGGTTCAGTGTGTGTTCTATTTCTAGTCAGTGTGTGTTCTATTTCTAGTTCAGTGTGTGTTCTATTTCTAGTTCAGAGTGTGTTCTATTTCTAGTTCAGTGTGTGTTCTATTTCTAGTTCAGTGTGTGTTCTGTTTCTAGTTCAGTGTGTTTTCTATTTGTAGTTCAGGGTGTGTTTTATTTTTGGTTCAGTGTGTGTTCTATTTCTCGTTCAGTGTGTGTTCTATTTCTAGTTCAGTGTGTGTTCTATTTCTAGTTCAGGGTGTGTTTTATTTTTGGTTCAGTGTGTGTTCTATTTCTAGTTCAGTGTGTTTTCTATTTCTAGTTCAGGGTGTGTTTTATTTTAGGTTCAGTGTGCATTCTATTTCGAGTCACTGTGTGTTCTATTTCTAGTTCAATGTGTGTTCTATTTCTAGTTCAGTGTGTGTTCTATTTCTAGTTCAGTGTGTGTTCTATTTCTTGTTCAGTGTGTTTTCTATTTCTAGTTCAGGGTGTGTTTTATTTTAGGTTCAGTGTGCATTCTATTTCTAGTCAGTGTGTGTTCTATTTCTAGTTCAGTGTGTGTTCTATTTCTAGTTCAGTGTGTGTTCTATTTCTAGTTCAGTGTGTTTTCTATTTCTAGTTCAGTGTGTGTTCTATTTCTAGTTCAGTGTGTGTTCTATTTCTCGTTCAGTGTGTGTTCTATTTCTAGTTCAGTGTGTGTTCTATTTCTAGTTCAGTGTGTGTTCTAGTTCTCGTTCAGTGTGTGTTCTATTTCTCGTTCAGTCTGTGTTCTATTTCTAGTTCAGGGTGTGTTTTATTTTTGGTTCAGTGCGTGTTCTATTTCTAGTTCAGTGTGTTTTCTATTTCAAGTTCAGGGTGTGTTTTATTTTTAGTTCAGTGTGTGTTCTATATCTAGTTCAGTGTGTGTTCTATTTCTAGTCAGTGTGTGTTCTATTTCTAGTTCAGTGTGTGTTCTATTTCTAGTTCAGTGTTTGTTCTATTTCTAGTTCAGTGTGTGTTCTATTTCTAGTTCAGGGTGTGTTTTATTTTAGGTTCAGTGTGCATTCTATTTCTAGTTCATTGTGTGTTCTATTTCTAGTTCAGTGTGTGTTCTATTTCTAGTTCAGAGTGTGTTCTATTTGTAGTTCAGGGTGTGTTTTATTTTTGGTTCAGTGTGTGTTCTATTTCTAGTTCAGTGTGTGTTCTATTTCTAGTTCAGTGTGTGTTCTATTTCTAGTTCAGGGTGTGTTTTATTTTTGGTTCAGTGTGTGTTCTATTTCTAGTTCAGTGTGTGTTCTATTTCTAGTTCACTGTGTGTTCTATTTCTAGTTCAGTGTGCGTTCTATTTCTAGTTCAGTGTGTGTTCTACTTCTCGTTCAGTGTGTGTTCTATTTCTAGTTCAGTGTGAGTTCTATTTCTAGTTCAATGTGTGTTCTATTCCTAGTTCAGTATGTGTTCTATTTCTAGTTCAGTGTGTGTTCTATTTCTAGTTCAGTGTGTTTTCTATTTCTAGTTCAGGGTGTGTTTTATTTTTGGTTCAGTGTGTGTTCTATTTCTAGTCAGTGTGTGTTCTATTTCTAGTTCAGTGTGTGTTCTGTTTCTAGTTCAGTGTGTTTTCTATTTGTAGTTCAGTGTGTGTTCTATTTCTGGTTCAGGGTGTGTTTTATTTTTGGTTCAGTGTGTGTTCTATTTCTAGTTCAGTGTGTGTTCTATTTCTAGTTCAGTGTGTGTTCTATTTCTAGTTCAGGGTGTGTTTTATTTTTGGTTCAGGGTGTGTTCTATTTCTAGTTCAGTGTGTGTTCTATTTCTAGTTCAGTGTGTGTTCTATTTCTAGTTCAGTGTGAGTTCTATTTCTAGTTCAGTGTGTGTTCTATTTCCAGTTCAGTGTGTGTTCAATTTCTGGTTCAGTGTGTGTTCTATTTCTAGTTCAGTGTGTGTTCTATTTCTAGTTCAGTGTGAGTTCTATTTCTAGTTCAGTGTGTGTTCTATTTCTAGTTCAGTGTGTGTTCTATTTCTAGTTCAGTGTGTTTTCTATTTCTAGTTCAGGGTGTGTTTTATTTTTGGTTCAGTGTGTGTTCTATTTCTAGTCAGTGTGTGTTCTATTTCTAGTTCAGTGTGTGTTCTACTTCTCGTTCAGTGTGTGTTCTATTTCTAGTTCAGTGTGAGTTCTATTTCTAGTTCAATGTGTGTTCTATTCCTAGTTCAGTATGTGTTCTATTTCTAGTTCAGTGTGTGTTCTATTTCTAGTTCAGTGTGTTTTCTATTTCTAGTTCAGGGTGTGTTTTATTTTTGGTTCAGGGTGTGTTCTATTTCTAGTTCAGTGTGTGTTCTATTTCTAGTTCAGTGTGTGTTCTATTTCTAGTTCAGTGTGTGTTCTGTTTCTACTTCAGTGTGTGTTCTATTTCTAGTTCATGGGGGATCGCCTTCCAGTCAGTGTGTGTTCTATTTCTAGTTCAGTGTGTGTTCTGTTTCTAGTTCAGTGTGTGTTCTGTTTCTAGTTCAGTGTGTGTTGTATATCTAGTTCAGTGTGTGTTCTATTTCTAGTTCAGTGTGTGTTCTATTTCTAGTTCAGTGTGTGTTCTATTTCTAGTTCAGTGTGAGTTCTATTTCTAGTTCAGTGTGTGTTCTATTTCCAGTTCAGTGTGTGTTCAATTTCTGGTTCAGTGTGTGTTCTATTTCTAGTTCAGTGTGTGTTCTATTTCTAGTTCAGTGTGAGTTCTATTTCTAGTTCAGTGTGTGTTCTATTTCTAGTTCAGTGTGTGTTCTATTTCTAGTTCAGTGTGTTTTCTATTTCTAGTTCAGGGTGTGTTTTATTTTTGGTTCAGTGTGTGTTCTATTTCTAGTCAGTGTGTGTTCTATTTCTAGTTCAGTGTGTGTTCTATTTCTAGTTCAGAGTGTGTTCTATTTCTAGTTCAGTGTGTGTTCTATTTCTAGTTCAGTGTGTGTTCTGTTTCTAGTTCAGTGTGTTTTCTATTTGTAGTTCAGGGTGTGTTTTATTTTTGGTTCAGTGTGTGTTCTATTTCTAGTTCAGTGTGTGTTCTATTTCTAGTTCAGTGTGTGTTCTATTTCTAGTTCAGGGTGTGTTTTATTTTTGGTTCAGTGTGTGTTCTATTTCTAGTTCAGGGTGTGTTCTATTTCTAGTTCACTGTGTGTTCTATTTCTAGTTCAGTGTGTGTTCTATTTCTATTTCAATGTGAGTTCTATTTCTAGTTCAGTGTGTGTTCTATTTCCAGTTCAGTGTGTGTTCTATTTCTAGTTCAGTGTGTGTTCTATTTCTAGTTCAGTGTGTGTTCTATTTCTCGTTCAGTGTGTGTTCTATTTCTAGTTCAGTGTGTGTTCTATTTCTCGTTCAGTGTGTGTTCTATTTCTAGTTCAGGGTGTGTTCTATTTCTAGTTCAGTGTGTGTTCTATTTCTCGTTCAGTGTGTGTTCTATTTCTAGTTCAGTGTGAGTTCTATTTCTAGTTCAATGTGTGTTCTATTCCTAGTTCAGTATGTGTTCTATTTCTAGTTCAGGGTGTGTTTTATTTTTGGTTCAGTGTGTGTTCTATTTCTAGTTCAGTGTGTGTTCTATTTCTAGTTCAGTGTGTGTTCTATTTCTAGTTCAGTGTGTGTTCTATTTCTCGTTCAGAGTGTGTTCTATTTCTAGTTCAGAGTGTGTTCTATTTCTAGTTCAGTGTGTGTTCTATTTCTAGTTCAGGGTGTGTTTTATTTTTGGTTCAGTGTGTGTTCTATTTCTAGTTCAGTGTGTGTTCTATTTCTAGTTCAGTGTGTGTTCTATTTCTAGTTCAGTGTGTGTTCTATTTCTAGTTCAGTGTGTTTTCTATTTCTAGTTCAGGGTGTGTTTTATTTTTGGTTCAGTGTGTGTTCTATTTCTAGTCAGTGTGTGTTCTATTTCTAGTTCAGTGTGTGTTCTGTTTCTAGTTCAGTGTGTTTTCTATTTGTAGTTCAGGGTGTGTTTTATTTTTGGTTCAGTGTGTGTTCTATTTCTAGTTCAGTGTGTGTTCTATTTCTAGTTCAGGGTGTGTTTTATTTTTGGTTCAGGGTGTGTTCTATTTCTAGTTCAGTGGGTGTTCTATTTCTAGTTCAGGGTGTGTTCGATTTCTAGTTCAGTGTGTGTTCTATTTCTAGTTCAGTGTGTGTTCTGTTTCTAGTTCAGTGTGTGTTCTGTTTCTAGTTCAGTGTGTGTTGTATATCTAGTTCAGTGTGTGTTCTATTTCTAGTTCAGTGTGTGTTCTATTTCTAGTTCAGTGTGTGTTCTATTTCTAGTTCAGTGTGAGTTCTATTTCTAGTTCCAGTTCAGTGTGTGTTCAATTTCTGGTTCAGTGTGTGTTCTATTTCTAGTTCAGTGTGTGTTCTATTTCTAGTTCAGTGTGAGTTCTATTTCTAGTTCAGTGTGTGTTCTATTTCTAGTTCAGTGTGTGTTCTATTTCTAGTTCAGTGTGTTTTCTATTTCTAGTTCAGGGTGTGTTTTATTTTTGGTTCAGTGTGTGTTCTATTTCTAGTCAGTGTGTGTTCTATTTCTAGTTCAGTGTGTGTTCTGTATCTAGTTCAGTGTGTTTTCTATTTGTAGTTCAGGGTGTGTTTTATTTTTGGTTCAGTGTGTGTTCTATTTCTAGTTCAGTGTGTGTTCTATTTCTAGTTCAGTGTGTGTTCTATTTCTAGTTCAGGGTGTGTTCTATTTCTCGTTCAGTGTGTGTTCTATTTCTAGTTCAAGGTGTGTTCTATTTCTAGTTCATTGTGTGTTCTGTTTCTACTTCAGTGTGTGTTCTATTTCTAGTACAGTGTGTGTTCTATTTCTAGTTCAGTGTGTGTTCTATTTCTAGTTCATTGTGTGTTCTGTTTCTACTTCAGTGTGTGTTCTATTTCTTGTTCATGGGGGATCTCCTTCTAGTCAGTGTGTGTTCTATTTCTAGTACAGTGGGTGTTCTATTTCTAGTTCAGTGTGTGTTCTATTTCTGGTTCAGGGTGTGTTCTATTTCTAGTTCAGGGTGTGTTCTATTTTTGGTTCAGTGAGTGTTCTATTTCTAGTTCAGTGTGTGTTCGATTTCTAGTTCAGTGTGTGTTCTATTTCTCGTTCAGTGTGTGTTCTATTTCTAGTTCAATGTGTGTTCTATTTCTAGTTCAGTGTGTTTTCTATTTCTAGTTCAGTGTGTGTTCTATTTCTAGTTCAGTGTGTGTTCTATTTCTAGTTCAGTGAGTGTTCTATTTCTCGTTTAGTTTGTGTTCTATTTCTAGTTCAGTGTGTGTACTATTCCTAGTTCAGTGTGTGTTCTAATTCTAGTTCAGTGTGTGTTCTATTTCTCGTTCAGTGTGTGTTCTATTTCTAGTTCAGTGTGTGTTCTATTCCTAGTTCAGTGTGTGTTCTAATTCTAGTTTAGTGTGTGTTCTATTTCTAGTTCAGTGTGTGTTCTATTTCTAGTTCAGTGTGTGTTCTATTTCTAGTTCAGTGTGATTTCTAGTTCAGTGTGTGTTCTATTTCTCGTTCAGTGTGTGTTCTATTTCTAGTTCAGTGTGTGTTCTATTTCTAGTTCAGGGTGTGTTTTATTTTTGGTTCAGTGTGTGTTCTATTTCTAATTCCGTGTGTGTTCTATTTCTAGTTCAGTGTGTGTTCTATTTCTAGTTCAGGGTGTGTTCCCTTTCTAGTTCAGTGTGTGTTTGATTTCTAGTTTACTGTGTGTTCTGTATCTAGTTCAGTGTGTGTTCTATTTCTCGTTCAGTGTGTGTTCTATTTCTAGTTCAGTGTGTGTTCTATTTCTACTTCAGTGTGTGTTCTATTTCTAGTTCATTGGGGATCGCTTTCTAGTTCAGTGTGTGTTCTATTTCTAGTTCAGTGTGTGTTCTATTTCTAGTTCAGTGTGTGTTCTATTTCTATTTCAGTGTGTGTTCTATTTCTAGTTCAGTGTGTGTTCTATTTCTAGTTCAGTGTGTGTTCTATTTCTCGTTCAGTGTGTTTTCTACTTCTACTTAAGGGTGTGTTTTATTTTTGGTTCAGTGGGTGTTCTATTTCTAGTTCAGTGTGTGTTCTATTTCTAGTTCAGTGTGTGATCTATTTCTCGTTCATTGTGTGTTCTATTTCTAATTCAGTGTGTGTTCTATTTCTAGTTAAGTGTGTGTTCTATTTCTAGTTCATTGTGTGTTCTATCTCTAGTTCAGTGTGTGTTCTATTTCTAGTTCAGTGTGTGTTCTAGTTCTCGTTCAGTGTGTGATCTATTTCTAGTTCAGTGTGTGTTCTATCTCTAGTTCAGTGTGTGTTCTAGTTCTCGTTCAGTGTGTGTTCTATTTCTAGTTCAGTGGGTGTTCTATTTCTAGTTCAGTGTGTGTTCTATATCTAGTTCAGTGTGTATTCTATTTCTAGTTCAGTGTGTGTTCTATTTCTCATTCAGTGTGTGTTCTATTTCTAGTTTAGTGCGTGTTCTATTTCTAGTTCAGTGTGTGTTCTATATCTAGTTCAGTGTCTGTTCTATTTCTAGTTCAGTGTGTGTTCTGTTTCTACTTCAGTGTGTGTTCTATTTCTCTTTCAGTGTGTGTTCTATTTCTCTTTCAGTGTGTGTTCTATTTCTAGTTCAGTGTGTGTTCTATTTCTAGTTCATTGTGTGTTCTGTTTCTACTTTAGTGTGTGTTCTATTTCTAGTTCAGAGTGTGTTCTGTTTCTAGTTCAGTGTGTGTTCTATTTCTAGTTCAGTCTGTGTTCTATTTCTCGTTCAGTGTGTGTTCTATTTTTAGTTCAGTGTGTGTTCTATTTCTAGTTCAGTGTGTGTTCTGTTTCTACTTCAGTGTGTGTTCTATTTCTCTTTCAGTGTGTGTTCTATTTCTCTTTCAGTGTGTGTTCTATTTCTAATTCAGTGTGTGTTCTATTTCTAGTTCATTGTGTGTTCTGTTTCTAGTTCAGTGTGTGTTCTGTTTCTACTTCAGTGTGTGTTCTATTTCTCTTTCAGTGTGTGTTCTATTTCTCTTTCAGTGTATGTTCTATTTCTAGTTCAGTGTGTGTTCTATTTCTAGTTCAGTGTGTGTTCTATTTCTAGTTCAGTGTGTGTTCTATTTCTAGTTCAGTGTGTGTTCTGTTTCTACTTCAGTGTGTGTTCTATTTCTAGTTCATGGGGGATCGCCTTCCAGTCAGTGTGTGTTCTATTTCTAGTTCAGTGTGTGTTCTGTTTCTAGTTCAGTGTGTGTTCTGTTTCTAGTTCAGTGTGTGTTGTATATCTAGTTCAGTGTGTGTTCTATTTATAGTTCAGTGTGTGTTCTATTTCTAGTTCAGTGTGTGTTCTATTTCTAGTTCAGTGTGAGTTCTATTTCTAGTTCAGTGTGTGTTCTATTTCCAGTTCAGTGTGTGTTCAATTTCTGGTTCAGTGTGTGTTCTATTTCTAGTTCAGTGTGTGTTCTATTTCTAGTTCAGTGTGAGTTCTATTTATAGTTCAGTGTGTGTTCTATTTCTAGTTCAGTGTGTGTTCTATTTCTAGTTCAGTATGTTTTCTATTTCTAGTTCAGGGTGTGTTTTATTTTTGGTTCAGTGTGTGTTCTATTTCTAGTCAGTGTGTGTTCTATTTCTAGTTCAGTGTGTGTTCTGTTTCTAGTTCAGTGTGTTTTCTATTTGTAGTTCAGGGTGTGTTTTATTTTTGGTTCAGTGTGTGTTCTATTTCTAGTTCAGTGTGTGTTCTATTTCTAGTTCAGTGTGTGTTCTATTTCTAGTTCAGGGTGTGTTCTATTTCTCGTTCAGTGTGTGTTCTATTTCTAGTTCAGGGTGTGTTCTATTTCTAGTTCATTGTGTGTTCTGTTTCTACTTCAGTGTGTGTTCTATTTCTAGTACAGTGTGTGTTCTATTTCTAGTTCAGTGTGTGTTCTATTTCTAGTTCATTGTGTGTTCTGTTTCTACTTCGGTGTGTGTTCTATTTCTTGTTCATGGGGGATCTCCTTCTAGTCAGTGTGTGTTCTATTTCTAGTACAGTGGGTGTTCTATTTCTAGTTCAGTGTGTGTTCTATTTCTAGTTCAGGGTGTGTTCTATTTCTAGTTCAGGGTGTGTTCTATTTTTGGTTCAGTGAGTGTTCTATTTCTATTTCAGTGTGTGTTCGATTTCTAGTTCAGTGTGTGTTCTATTTCTCGTTCAGTGTGTGTTCTATTTCTAGTTCAGTGTGTGTTCTATTTCTAGTTCAGTGTGTTTTCTATTTCTAGTTCAGTGTGTGTTCTATTTCTAGTTCAGTGTGTGTTCTATTTCTAGTTCAGTGAGTGTTCTATTTCTCGTTCAGTTTGTGTTCTATTTCTAGTTCAGTGTGTGTTCTATTTCTAGTTCAGTGTGTGTTCTATCTCTAGTTCAGAGTGTGTTCTATTTGTAGTTCAGGGTGTGTTTTATTTTTGGTTCAGTGTGTGTTCTATTTCTAGTTCAGTGTGTGTTCTATTTCTAGTTCAGTGTGTGTTCTATTTCTAGTTCAGGGTGTGTTTTATTTTTGGTTCATTGTGTGTGTTCTATTTCTAGTTCAGTGTGTGTTCTACTTCTAGTTCACTGTGTGTTCTATTTCTAGTTCAGTGTGTGTTCTATTTCTATTTCAATGTGAGTTCTATTTCTAGTTCAGTGTGTGTTCTATTTCCAGTTCAGTGTGTGTTCTATTTCTAGTTCAGGGTGATTTCTATTTCTAGTTCAGTGTGTGTTCTATTTCTCGTTCAGTGTGTGTTCTATTTCTAGTTCAGTGTGAGTTCTATTTCTAGTTCAATGTGTGTTCTATTCCTAGTTCAGTATGTGTTCTATTTCTAGTTCAGTGTGTGTTCTATTTCTAGTTCAGTGTGTTTTCTATTTCTAGTTCAGGGTGTGCTTTATTTTTGGTTCAGTGTGTGTTGTATTTCTAGTCAGTGTGTGTTCTATTTCTAGTTCAGTGTGTGTTCTGTTTCTAGTTCAGTGTGTTTTCTATTTGTAGTTCAGGGTGTGTTTTATTTTTGGTTCAGTGTGTGTTCTATTTCTAGTTCAGTGTGTGTTCTATTTCTAGTTCAGTGTGTGCTCTATTTCTAGTTCAGGGTGTGTTTTATTTTTGGTTCAGTGTGTGTTCTATTTCTAGTTCAGTGTGTGTTCTATTTCTAGTTCACTGTGTGTTCTATTTCTAGTTCAGTGTGTGTTCTATTTCTAGTTCAGGGTGTGTTTTATTTTTGGTTCAGGGTGTGTTCTATTTCTAGTTCAGTGTGTGTTCTATTTCTAGTTCAGTGTGTGTTCTATTTCTAGTTCAGTGTGTGTTCTATTTCTAGTTCAGTGTGTGTTCTATTTCTAGTTCAGTGTGTGTTCTGTTTCTACTTCAGTGTGTGTTCTATTTCTAGTTCATGGGGGATCGCCTTCCAGTCAGTGTGTGTTCTATTTCTAGTTCAGTGTGTGTTCTGTTTCTAGTTCAGTGTGTGTTCTGTTTCTAGTTCAGTGTGTGTTGTATATCTAGTTCAGTGTGTGTTCTATTTCTAGTTCAGTGTGTGTTCTATTTCTAGTTCAGTGTGTGTTCTATTTCTAGTTCAGTGTGAGTTCTATTTCTAGTTCAGTGTGTGTTCTATTTCCAGTTCAGTGTGTGTTCAATTTCTGGTTCAGTGTGTGTTCTATTTCTAGTTCAGTGTGTGTTCTATTTCTAGTTCAGTGTGAGTTCTATTTCTAGTTCAGTGTGTGTTCTATTTCTAGTTCAGTGTGTGTTCTATTTCTAGTTCAGTGTGTTTTCTATTTCTAGTTCATTGTGTGTTTTATTTTTGGTTCAGTGTGTGTTCTATTTCTAGTCAGTGTGTGTTCTATTTCTAGTTCAGTGTGTGTTCTGTTTCTAGTTCAGTGTGTTTTCTATTTGTAGTTCAGGGTGTGTTTTATTTTTGGTTCAGTGTGTGTTCTATTTCTAGTTCAGTGTGTGTTCTATTTCTAGTTCAGTGTGTGTTCTATTTCTAGTTCAGGGTGTGTTCTATTTCTCGTTCAGTGTGTGTTCTATTTCTAGTTCAGGGTGTGTTCTATTTTTAGTTCATTGTGTGTTCTGTTTCTACTTCAGTGTGTGTTCTATTTCTAGTACAGTGTGTGTTCTATTTCTAGTTCAGTGTGTGTTCTATTTCTAGTTCATTGTGTGTTCTGTTTCTACTTCAGTGTGTGTTCTATTTCTTGTTCATGGGGGATCTCCTTCTAGTCAGTGTGTGTTCTATTTCTAGTACAGTGGGTGTTCTATTTCTAGTTCAGTGTGTGTTCTATTTCTAGTTCAGGGTGTGTTCTATTTCTAGTTCAGGGTGTGTTCTATTTTTGGTTCAGTGAGTGTTCTATTTCTAGTTCAGTGTGTGTTCGATTTCTAGTTCAGTGTGTGTTCTATTTCTCGTTCAGTGTGTGTTCTATTTCTAGTTCAATGTGTGTTCTATTTCTAGTTCAGTGTGTTTTCTATTTCTAGTTCAGTGTGTGTTCTATTTCTAGTTCAGTGTGTGTTCTATTTCTAGTTCAGTGAGTGTTCTATTTCTCGTTTAGTTTGTGTTCTATTTCTAGTTCAGTGTGTGTACTATTCCTAGTTCAGTGTGTGTTCTAATTCTAGTTCAGTGTGTGTTCTATTTCTCGTTCAGTGTGTGTTCTATTTCTAGTTCAGTGTGTGTTCTATTCCTAGTTCAGTGTGTGTTCTAATTCTAGTTTAGTGTGTGTTCTATTTCTAGTTCAGTGTGTGTTCTATTTCTAGTTCAGTGTGTGTTCTATTTCTAGTTCAGTGTGATTTCTAGTTCAGTGTGTGTTCTATTTCTCGTTCAGTGTGTGTTCTATTTCTAGTTCAGTGTGTGTTCTATTTCTAGTTCAGGGTGTGTTTTATTTTTGGTTCAGTGTGTGTTCTATTTCTAATTCCGTGTGTGTTCTATTTCTAGTTCAGTGTGTGTTCTATTTCTAGTTCAGGGTGTGTTCCCTTTCTAGTTCAGTGTGTGTTTGATTTCTAGTTTACTGTGTGTTCTATATCTAGTTCAGTGTGTGTTCTATTTCTCGTTCAGTGTGTGTTCTATTTCTAGTTCAGTGTGTGTTCTCTTTCTACTTCAGTGTGTGTTCTATTTCTAGTTCATTGGGGATCGCTTTCTAGTTCAGTGTGTGTTCTATTTCTAGTTCAGTGTGTGTTCTATTTCTAGTTCAGTGTGTGTTCTATTTCTCGTTCAGTGTGTTTTCTACTTCTACTTAAGGGTGTGTTTTATTTTTGGTTCAGTGGGTGTTCTATTTCTAGTTCAGTGTGTGTTCTATTTCTAGTTCAGTGTGTGATCTATTTCTCGTTCATTGTGTGTTCTATTTCTAGTTCAGTGTGTGTTCTATTTCTAGTTCAGTGTGTGTTCTATTTCTAGTTCAGTGTGTGTTCTATTTCTAGTTCAGTGTGTGTTCTATTTCTAGTTCAGTGTGTGTTCTATTTCTCGTTCAGTGTGTTTTCTACTTCTACTTAAGGGTGTGTTTTATTTTTGGTTCAGTGGGTGTTCTATTTCTAGTTCAGTGTGTGTTCTATTTCTAGTTCAGTGTGTGATCTATTTCTCGTTCATTGTGTGTTCTATTTCTAGTTCAGTGTGTGTTCTATTTCTAGTTAAGTGTGTGTTCTATTTCTAGTTCATTGTGTGTTCTATCTCTAGTTCAGTGTGTGTTCTATTTCTAGTTCAGTGTGTGTTCTAGTTCTCGTTCAGTGTGTGATCTATTTCTAGTTCAGTGTGTGTTCTATTTCTAGTTCAGTGTGTGTTCTATCTCTAGTTCAGTGTGTGTTCTATTTCTAGTTCAGTGTGTGTTCTAGTTCTCGTTCAGTGTGTGATCTATTTCTAGTTCAGTGTGTGTTCTATTTCTAGTTCAGTGTGTGTTCTATTTCTCGTTCAGTGTGTGTTCTATTTCTAGTTCAGTGGGTGTTCTATTTCTAGTTCAGTGTGTGTTCTATATCTAGTTCAGTGTGTATTCTATTTCTAGTTCAGTGTGTGTTCTATTTCTCGTTCAGTGTGTGTTCTATTTCTAGTTTAGTGCGTGTTCTATTTCTAGTTCAGTGTGTGTTCTATATCTAGTTCAGTGTGTGTTCTATTTCTAGTTCAGTGTGTGTTCTGTTTCTACTTCAGTGTGTGTTCTATTTCTCTTTCAGTGTGTGTTCTATTTCTCTTTCAGTGTGTGTTCTATTTCTAGTTCAGTGTGTGTTCTATTTCTAGTTCATTGTGTGTTCTGTTTCTACTTTAGTGTGTGTTCTATTTCTAGTTCAGAGTGTGTTCTGTTTCTAGTTCAGTGTGTGTTCTATTTCTAGTTCAGTCTGTGTTCTATTTCTCGTTCAGTGTGTGTTCTATTTTTAGTTCAGTGTGTGTTCTATTTTTAGTTCAGTGTGTGTTCTGTTTCTACTTCAGTGTGTGTTCTATTTCTCTTTCAGTGTGTGTTCTATTTCTCTTTCAGTGTGTGTTCTATTTCTAGTTCAGTGTGTGTTCTATTTCTAGTTCATTGTGTGTTCTGTTTCTAGTTCAGTGTGTGTTCTGTTTCTACTTCAGTGTGTGTTCTATTTCTCTTTCAGTGTGTGTTCTATTTCTCTTTCAGTGTATGTTCTATTTCTAGTTCAGTGTGTGTTCTATTTCTAGTTCAGTGTGTGTTCTATTTCTAGTTCAGTGTGTGTTCTGTTTCTACTTCAGTGTGTGTTCTATTTCTAGTTCATGGGGGATCGCCTTCCAGTCAGTGTGTGTTCTATTTCTAGTTCAGTGTGTGTTCTGTTTCTAGTTCAGTGTGTGTTCTGTTTCTAGTTCAGTGTGTGTTGTATATTTAGTTCAGTGTGTGTTCTATTTATAGTTCAGTGTGTGTTCTATTTCTAGTTCAGTGTGTGTTCTATTTCTAGTTCAGTGTGAATTCTATTTCTAGTTCAGTGTGTGTTCTATTTCCAGTTCAGTGTGTGTTCAATTTCTGGTTCAGTGTGTGTTCTATTTCTAGTTCAGTGTGTGTTCTATTTCTAGTTCAGTGTGAGTTCTATTTCTAGTTCAGTGTGTGTTCTATTTCTAGTTCAGTGTGTGTTCTATTTCTAGTTCAGTGTGTTTTCTATTTCTAGTTCAGGGTGTGTTTTATTTTTGGTTCAGTGTGTGTTCTATTTCTAGTCAGTGTGTGTTCTATTTCTCGTTCAGTGTGTGTTCTATTTCTAGTTCAGGGTGTGTTCTATTTCTAGTTCATTGTGTGTTCTGTTTCTACTTCAGTGTGTGTTCTATTTCTAGTACAGTGTGTGTTCTATTTCTAGTTCAGTGTGTGTTCTATTTCTAGTTCATTGTGTGTTCTGTTTCTACTTCAGTGTGTGTTCTATTTCTTGTTCATGGGGGATCTCCTTCTAGTCAGTGTGTGTTCTATTTCTAGTTCAGGGTGTGTTCTATTTCTAGTTCAGGGTGTGTTCTATTTTTGGTTCAGTGAGTGTTCTATTTCTAGTTCAGTGTGTGTTCGATTTCTAGTTCAGTGTGTGTTCTATTTCTCGTTCAGTGTGTGTTCTATTTCTAGTTCAGTGTGTGTTCTATTTCTAGTTCAGTGTGTTTTCTATTTCTAGTTCAGTGTGTGTTCTATTTCTAGTTCAGTGTGTGTTCTATTTCTAGTTCAGTGAGTGTTCTATTTCTCGTTTAGTTTGTGTTCTATTTCTAGTTCAGTGTGTGTACTATTCCTAGTTCAGTGTGTGTTCTAATTCTAGTTCAGTGTGTGTTCTATTTCTCGTTCAGTGTGTGTTCTATTTCTAGTTCAGTGTGTGTTCTATTCCTAGTTCAGTGTGTGTTCTAATTCTAGTTTAGTGTGTGTTCTATTTCTAGTTCAGTGTGTGTTCTATTTCTAGTTCAGTGTGTGTTCTATTTCTAGTTCAGTGTGATTTCTAGTTCAGTGTGTGTTCTATTTCTCGTTCAGTGTGTGTTCTATTTCTAGTTCAGTGTGTGTTCTATTTCTAGTTCAGGGTGTGTTTTATTTTTGGTTCAGTGTGTGTTCTATTTCTAATTCCATGTGTGTTCTATTTCTAGTTCAGTGTGTGTTCTATTTCTAGTTCAGGGTGTGTTCCCTTTCTAGTTCAGTGTGTGTTTGATTTCTAGTTTACTGTGTGTTCTATATCTAGTTCAGTGTGTGTTCTATTTCTCGTTCAGTGTGTGTTCTATTTCTAGTTCAGTGTGTGTTCTCTTTCTACTTCAGTGTGTGTTCTATTTCTAGTTCATTGGGGATCGCTTTCTAGTTCAGTGTGTGTTCTATTTCTAGTTCAGTGTGTGTTCTATTTCTAGTTCAGTGTGTGTTCTATTTCTAGTTCAGTGTGTGTTCTATTTCTAGTTCAGTGTGTGTTCTATTTCTCGTTCAGTGTGTTTTCTACTTCTACTTAAGGGTGTGTTTTATTTTTGGTTCAGTGGGTGTTCTATTTCTAGTTCAGTGTGTGTTCTATTTCTAGTTCAGTGTGTGATCTATTTCTCGTTCATTGTGTGTTCTATTTCTAGTTCAGTGTGTGTTCTATTTCTAGTTAAGTGTGTGTTCTATTTCTAGTTCATTGTGTGTTCTATCTCTAGTTCAGTGTGTGTTCTATTTCTAGTTCAGTGTGTGTTCTAGTTCTCGTTCAGTGTGTGATCTATTTCTAGTTCAGTGTGTGTTCTATTTCTAGTTCAGTGTGTGTTCTATCTCTAGTTCAGTGTGTGTTCTATTTCTAGTTCAGTGTGTGTTCTAGTTCTCGTTCAGTGTGTGATCTATTTCTAGTTCAGTGTGTGTTCTATTTCTAGTTCAGTGTGTGTTCTATTTCTCGTTCAGTGTGTGTTCTATTTCTAGTTCAGTGGGTGTTCTATTTCTAGTTCAGTGTGTGTTCTATATCTAGTTCAGTGTGTATTCTATTTCTAGTTCAGTGTGTGTTCTATTTCTCGTTCAGTGTGTGTTGTATTTCTAGTTTAGTGCGTGTTCTATTTCTAGTTCAGTGTGTGTTCTATATCTAGTTCAGTGTGTGTTCTATTTCTAGTTCAGTGTGTGTTCTGTTTCTACTTCAGTGTGTGTTCTATTTCTCTTTCAGTGTGTGTTCTATTTCTCTTTCAGTGTGTGTTCTATTTCTAGTTCAGTGTGTGTTCTATTTCTAGTTCATTGTGTGTTCTGTTTCTACTTTAGTGTGTGTTCTATTTCTAGTTCAGAGTGTGTTCTGTTTCTAGTTCAGTGTGTGTTCTATTTCTAGTTCAGTCTGTGTTCTATTTCTCGTTCAGTGTGTGTTCTATTTTTAGTTCAGTGTGTGTTCTATTTTTAGTTCAGTGTGTGTTCTGTTTCTACTTCAGTGTGTGTTCTATTTCTCTTTCAGTGTGTGTTCTATTTCTCTTTCAGTGTGTGTTCTATTTCTAGTTCAGTGTGTGTTCTATTTCTAGTTCATTGTGTGTTCTGTTTTTAGTTCAGTGTGTGTTCTGTTTCTACTTCAGTGTGTGTTCTATTTCTCTTTCAGTGTGTGTTCTATTTCTCTTTCAGTGTATGTTCTATTTCTAGTTCAGTGTGTGTTCTATTTCTAGTTCAGTGTGTGTTCTATTTCTAGTTCAGTGTGTGTTCTGTTTCTACTTCAGTGTGTGTTCTATTTCTAGTTCATGGGGGATCGCCTTCCAGTCAGTGTGTGTTCTATTTCTAGTTCAGTGTGTGTTCTGTTTCTAGTTCAGTGTGTGTTCTGTTTCTAGTTCAGTGTGTGTTGTATATCTAGTTCATTGTGTGTTCTATTTATAGTTCAGTGTGTGTTCTATTTCTAGTTCAGTGTGTGTTCTATTTCTAGTTCAGTGTGAGTTCTATTTCTAGTTCAGTGTGTGTTCTATTTCCAGTTCAGTGTGTGTTCAATTTCTGGTTCAGTGTGTGTTCTATTTCTAGTTCAGTGTGTGTTCTATTTCTAGTTCAGTGTGAGTTCTATTTCTAGTTCAGTGTGTGTTCTATTTCTAGTTCAGTGTGTGTTCTATTTCTAGTTCAGGGTGTGTTTTATTTTTGGTTCAGTGTGTGTTCTATTTCTAGTCAGTGTGTGTTCTATTTCTAGTTCAGTGTGTGTTCTGTTTCTAGTTCAGTGTGTTTTCTATTTGTAGTTCAGGGTGTGTTTTATTTTTGGTTCAGTGTGTGTTCTATTTCTAGTTCAGTGTGTGTTCTATTTCTAGTTCAGTGTGTGTTCTATTTCTAGTTCAGGGTGTGTTCTATTTCTCGTTCAGTGTGTGTTCTATTTCTACTTCAGGGTGTGTTCTATTTCTAGTTCATTGTGTGTTCTGTTTCTACTTCAGTGTGTGTTCTATTTCTAGTACAGTGTGTGTTCTATTTCTAGTTCAGTGTGTGTTCTATTTCTAGTTCATTGTGTGTTCTGTTTCTACTTCAGTGTGTGTTCTATTTCTTGTTCATGGGGGATCTCCTTCTAGTCAGTGTGTGTTCTATTTCTAGTACAGTGGGTGTTCTATTTCTAGTTCAGTGTGTGTTCTATTTCTAGTTCAGGGTGTGTTCTATTTCTAGTTCAGGGTGTGTTCTATTTTTGGTTCAGTGAGTGTTCTATTTCTATTTCAGTGTGTGTTCGATTTCTAGTTCAGTGTGTGTTCTATTTCTCGTTCAGTGTGTGTTCTATTTCTAGTTCAGTGTGTGTTCTATTTCTAGTTCAGTGTGTTTTCTATTTCTAGTTCAGTGTGTGTTCTATTTCTAGTTCAGTGTGTGTTCTATTTCTAGTTCAGTGAGTGTTCTATTTCTCGTTCAGTTTGTGTTCTATTTCTAGTTCAGTGTGTGTTCTATTCCTAGTTCAGTGTGTGTTCTAATTCTAGTTCAGTGTGTGTTCTATTTCTCGTTCAGTGAGTGTTCTATTTCTAGTTCAGTGTGTGTTCTATTTCTAGTTCAGTGTGTGTTCTATTTCTAGTTCAGTGTGTGTTCTATTTCTAGTTCAGTGTGTGTTCTGTTTCTAGTTCAGTGTGTGTTCTATTTCTCGTTCAGTGAGTGTTCTATTTCTAGTTCAGTGTGTGTTCTATTTCTAGTTCAGTGTGTGTTCTATTTCTCGTTCAGTTTGTGTTCTATTTCTAGTTCAGTGTGTGTTCTATTCCTAGTTCAGTGTGTGTTCTAATTCTAGTTCAGTGTGTGTTCTATTTCTCGTTCAGTGAGTGTTCTATTTCTCGTTCAGTGAGTGTTCTATTTCTAGTTCAGTGTGTGTTCTATTTCTAGTTCAGTGTGTGTTCTATTTCTAGTTCAGTGTGTGTTCTATTTCTAGTTCAGTGTGTGTTCTATTTCTCGTTCAGTGAGTGTTCTATTTCTAGTTCAGTGTGTGTTCTATTTCTAGTTCAGTGTGTGTTCTATTTCTCGTTCAGTTTGTGTTCTATTTCTAGTTCAGTGTGTGTTCTATTCCTAGTTCAGTGTGTGTTCTATTTCTCGTTCAGTTTGTGTTCTATTTCTAGTTCAGTGTGTGTTCTATTCCTAGTTCAGTGTGTGTTCTATTTCTAGTTCAGTGTGTGTTCTATTTCTCGTTCAGTGAGTGTTCTATTTCTCGTTCAGTGTGTGTTCTAGTTCCCCTTCAGTGTGTGTTCTATTTCTAGTTCAGTGTGATTTCTAGTTCAGTGTGTGTTCTATTTCTCGTTCAGTGTGTGTTCTATTTCTAGTTCAGTGTGTGTTCTATTTCTAGTTCAGGGTGTGTTTTATTTTTGGTTCAGTGTGTGTTCTATTTCTAATTCCGTGTGTGTTCTATTTCTAGTTCAGTGTGTGTTCTATTTCTAGTTCAGGGTGTGTTCCCTTTCTAGTTCAGTGTGTGTTTGATTTCTAGTTTACTGTGTGTTCTATATCTAGTTCAGTGTGTGTTCTATTTCTCGTTCAGTGTGTGTTCTATTTCTAGTTCAGTGTGTGTTCTATTTCTAGTTCAGTGTGTGTTCTATATCTAGTTCAGTGTCTGTTCTATTTCTAGTTCAGTGTGTGTTCTGTTTCTACTTCAGTGTGTGTTCTATTTCTAGTTCAGTGTGTGTTCTAGTTCTCGTTCAGTGTGTGATCTATTTCTAGTTCAGTGTGTGTTCTATTTCTAGTTCAGTGTGTGTTCTATCTCTAGTTCAGTGTGTGTTCTATTTCTAGTTCAGTGTGTGTTCTAGTTCTCGTTCAGTGTGTGATCTATTTCTAGTTCAGTGTGTGTTCTATTTCTAGTTCAGTGTGTGTTCTATTTCTCGTTCAGTGTGTGTTCTATTTCTAGTTCAGTGGGTGTTCTATTTCTAGTTCAGTGTGTGTTCTATATCTAGTTCAGTGTGTATTCTATTTCTAGTTCAGTGTGTGTTCTATTTCTCGTTCAGTGTGTGTTCTATTTCTAGTTTAGTGCGTGTTCTATTTCTAGTTCAGTGTGTGTTCTATATCTAGTTCAGTGTGTGTTCTATTTCTAGTTCAGTGTGTGTTCTGTTTCTACTTCAGTGTGTGTTCTATTTCTCTTTCAGTGTGTGTTCTATTTCTCTTTCAGTGTGTGTTCTATTTCTAGTTCAGTGTGTGTTCTATTTCTAGTTCATTGTGTGTTCTGTTTCTACTTTAGTGTGTGTTCTATTTCTAGTTCAGAGTGTGTTCTGTTTCTAGTTCAGTGTGTGTTCTATTTCTAGTTCAGTCTGTGTTCTATTTCTCGTTCAGTGTGTGTTCTATTTTTAGTTCAGTGTGTGTTCTATTTTTAGTTCAGTGTGTGTTCTGTTTCTACTTCAGTGTGTGTTCTATTTCTCTTTCAGTGTGTGTTCTATTTCTCTTTCAGTGTGTGTTCTATTTCTAGTTCAGTGTGTGTTCTATTTCTAGTTCATTGTGTGTTCTGTTTCTAGTTCAGTGTGTGTTCTGTTTCTACTTCAGTGTGTGTTCTATTTCTCTTTCAGTGTGTGTTCTATTTCTCTTTCAGTGTATGTTCTATTTCTAGTTCAGTGTGTGTTCTATTTCTAGTTCAGTGTGTGTTCTATTTCTAGTTCAGTGTGTGTTCTGTTTCTACTTCAGTGTGTGTTCTATTTCTAGTTCATGGGGGATCGCCTTCCAGTCAGTGTGTGTTCTATTTCTAGTTCAGTGTGTGTTCTGTTTCTAGTTCAGTGTGTGTTCTGTTTCTAGTTCAGTGTGTGTTGTATATCTAGTTCAGTGTGTGTTCTATTTATAGTTCAGTGTGTGTTCTATTTCTAGTTCAGTGTGTGTTCTATTTCTAGTTCAGTGTGAGTTCTATTTCTAGTTCAGTGTGTGTTCTATTTCCAGTTCAGTGTGTGTTCAATTTCTGGTTCAGTGTGTGTTCTATTTCTAGTTCAGTGTGTGTTCTATTTCTAGTTCAGTGTGAGTTCTATTTCTAGTTCAGTGTGTGTTCTATTTCTAGTTCAGTGTGTGTTCTATTTCTAGTTCAGTGTGTTTTCTATTTCTAGTTCAGGGTGTGTTTTATTTTTGGTTCAGTGTGTGTACTATTTCTAGTCAGTGTGTGTTCTATTTCTCGTTCAGTGTGTGTTCTATTTCTAGTTCAGGGTGTGTTCTATTTCTAGTTCATTGTGTGTTCTGTTTCTACTTCAGTGTGTGTTCTATTTCTAGTACAGTGTGTGTTCTATTTCTAGTTCAGTGTGTGTTCTATTTCTAGTTCATTGTGTGTTCTGTTTCTACTTCAGTGTGTGTTCTATTTCTTGTTCATGGGGGATCTCCTTCTAGTCAGTGTGTGTTCTATTTCTAGTTCAGGGTGTGTTCTATTTCTAGTTCAGGGTGTGTTCTATTTTTGGTTCAGTGAGTGTTCTATTTCTAGTTCAGTGTGTGTTCGATTTCTAGTTCAGTGTGTGTTCTATTTCTCGTTCAGTGTGTGTTCTATTTCTAGTTCAATGTGTGTTCTATTTCTAGTTCAGTGTGTTTTCTATTTCTAGTTCAGTGTGTGTTCTATTTCTAGTTCAGTGTGTGTTCTATTTCTAGTTCAGTGAGTGTTCTATTTCTCGTTTAGTTTGTGTTCTATTTCTAGTTCAGTGTGTGTACTATTCCTAGTTCAGTGTGTGTTCTAATTCTAGTTCAGTGTGTGTTCTATTTCTCGTTCAGTGTGTGTTCTATTTCTAGTTCAGTGTGTGTTCTATTCCTAGTTCAGTGTGTGTTCTAATTCTAGTTTAGTGTGTGTTCTATTTCTAGTTCAGTGTGTGTTCTATTTCTAGTTCAGTGTGTGTTCTATTTCTAGTTCAGGGTGTGTTTTATTTTTGGTTCAGTGTGTGTTCTATTTCTAATTCCATGTGTGTTCTATTTCTAGTTCAGTGTGTGTTCTATTTCTAGTTCAGGGTGTGTTCCATTTCTAGTTCAGTGTGTGTTTGATTTCTAGTTTACTGTGTGTTCTATATCTAGTTCAGTGTGTGTTCTATTTCTCGTTCAGTGTGTGTTCTATTTCTAGTTCAGTGTGTGTTCTCTTTCTACTTCAGTGTGTGTTCTATTTCTAGTTCATTGGGGATCGCTTTCTAGTTCAGTGTGTGTTCTATTTCTAGTTCAGTGTGTGTTCTATTTCTAGTTCAGTGTGTGTTCTATTTCTAGTTCAGTGTGTGTTCTATTTCTAGTTCAGTGTGTGTTCTATTTCTAGTTCAGTGTGTGTTCTATTTCTCGTTCAGTGTGTTTTCTACTTCTACTTAAGGGTGTGTTTTATTTTTGGTTCAGTGGGTGTTCTATTTCTAGTTCAGTGTGTGTTCTATTTCTAGTTCAGTGTGTGATCTATTTCTCGTTCATTGTGTGTTCTATTTCTAGTTCAGTGTGTGTTCTATTTCTAGTTAAGTGTGTGTTCTATTTCTAGTTCATTGTGTGTTCTATCTCTAGTTCAGTGTGTGTTCTATTTCTAGTTCAGTGTGTGTTCTAGTTCTCGTTCAGTGTGTGATCTATTTCTAGTTCAGTGTGTGTTCTATTTCTAGTTCAGTGTGTGTTCTATCTCTAGTTCAGTGTGTGTTCTATTTCTAGTTCAGTGTGTGTTCTAGTTCTCGTTCAGTGTGTGATCTATTTCTAGTTCAGTGTGTGTTCTATTTCTAGTTCAGTGTGTGTTCTATTTCTCGTTCAGTGTGTGTTCTATTTCTAGTTCAGTGGGTGTTCTATTTCTAGTTCAGTGTGTGTTCTATATCTAGTTCAGTGTGTATTCTATTTCTAGTTCAGTGTGTGTTCTATTTCTCGTTCAGTGTGTGTTGTATTTCTAGTTTAGTGCGTGTTCTATTTCTAGTTCAGTGTGTGTTCTATATCTAGTTCAGTGTGTGTTCTATTTCTAGTTCAGTGTGTGTTCTGTTTCTACTTCAGTGTGTGTTCTATTTCTCTTTCAGTGTGTGTTCTATTTCTCTTTCAGTGTGTGTTCTATTTCTAGTTCAGTGTGTGTTCTATTTCTAGTTCATTGTGTGTTCTGTTTCTACTTTAGTGTGTGTTCTATTTCTAGTTCAGAGTGTGTTCTGTTTCTAGTTCAGTGTGTGTTCTATTTCTAGTTCAGTCTGTGTTCTATTTCTCGTTCAGTGTGTGTTCTATTTTTAGTTCAGTGTGTGTTCTATTTTTAGTTCAGTGTGTGTTCTGTTTCTACTTCAGTGTGTGTTCTATTTCTCTTTCAGTGTGTTTTCTATTTCTCTTTCAGTGTGTGTTCTATTTCTAGTTCAGTGTGTGTTCTATTTCTAGTTCATTGTGTGTTCTGTTTTTAGTTCAGTGTGTGTTCTGTTTCTACTTCAGTGTGTGTTCTATTTCTCTTTCAGTGTGTGTTCTATTTCTCTTTCAGTGTATGTTCTATTTCTAGTTCAGTGTGTGTTCTATTTCTAGTTCAGTGTGTGTTCTATTTCTAGTTCAGTGTGTGTTCTGTTTCTACTTCAGTGTGTGTTCTATTTCTAGTTCATGGGGGATCGCCTTCCAGTCAGTGTGTGTTTTATTTTTGGTTCAGTGTGTGTTCTATTTCTAGTCAGTGTGTGTTCTATTTCTAGTTCAGTGTGTGTTCTGTTTCTAGTTCAGTGTGTTTTCTATTTGTAGTTCAGGGTGTGTTTTATTTTTGGTTCAGTGTGTGTTCTATTTCTAGTTCAGTGTGTGTTCTATTTCTAGTTCAGTGTGTGTTCTATTTCTAGTTCAGGGTGTGTTCTATTTCTCGTTCAGTGTGTGTTCTATTTCTACTTCAGGGTGTGTTCTATTTCTAGTTCATTGTGTGTTCTGTTTCTACTTCAGTGTGTGTTCTATTTCTAGTACAGTGTGTGTTCTATTTCTAGTTCAGTGTGTGTTCTATTTCTAGTTCATTGTGTGTTCTGTTTCTACTTCAGTGTGTGTTCTATTTCTTGTTCATGGGGGATCTCCTTCTAGTCAGTGTGTGTTCTATTTCTAGTACAGTGGGTGTTCTATTTCTAGTTCAGTGTGTGTTCTATTTCTAGTTCAGGGTGTGTTCTATTTCTAGTTCAGGGTGTGTTCTATTTTTGGTTCAGTGAGTGTTCTATTTCTATTTCAGTGTGTGTTCGATTTCTAGTTCAGTGTGTGTTCTATTTCTCGTTCAGTGTGTGTTCTATTTCTAGTTCAGTGTGTGTTCTATTTCTAGTTCAGTGTGTGTTCTATTTCTAGTTCAGTGAGTGTTCTATTTCTCGTTCAGTTTGTGTTCTATTTCTAGTTCAGTGTGTGTTCTATTCCTAGTTCAGTGTGTGTTCTAATTCTAGTTCAGTGTGTGTTCTATTTCTCGTTCAGTGAGTGTTCTATTTCTAGTTCAGTGTGTGTTCTATTTCTAGTTCAGTGTGTGTTCTGTTTCTAGTTCAGTGTGTGTTCTATTTCTCGTTCAGTGAGTGTTCTATTTCTAGTTCAGTGTGTGTTCTATTTCTAGTTCAGTGTGTGTTCTATTTCTCGTTCAGTTTGTGTTCTATTTCTAGTTCAGTGTGTGTTCTATTCCTAGTTCAGTGTGTGTTCTAATTCTAGTTCAGTGTGTGTTCTATTTCTCGTTCAGTGAGTGTTCTATTTCTCGTTCAGTGAGTGTTCTATTTCTAGTTCACTGTGTGTTCTATTTCTAGTTCAGTGTGTGTTCTATTTCTAGTTCAGTGTGTGTTCTATTTCTAGTTCAGTGTGTGTTCTATTTCTCGTTCAGTGAGTGTTCTATTTCTAGTTCAGTGTGTGTTCTATTTCTAGTTCAGTGTGTGTTCTATTTCTCGTTCAGTTTGTGTTCTATTTCTAGTTCAGTGTGTGTTCTATTCCTAGTTCAGTGTGTGTTCTATTTCTAGTTCAGTGTGTGTTCTATTTCTCGTTCAGTTTGTGTTCTATTTCTAGTTCAGTGTGTGTTCTATTCCTAGTTCAGTGTGTGTTCTATTTCTCGTTCAGTTTGTGTTCTATTTCTAGTTCAGTGTGTGTTCTATTCCTAGTTCAGTGTGTGTTCTATTTCTAGTTCAGTGTGTGTTCTATTTCTCGTTCAGTGAGTGTTCTATTTCTCGTTCAGTGTGTGTTCTAGTTCCCCTTCAGTGTGTGTTCTATTTCTAGTTCAGTGTGATTTCTAGTTCAGTGTGTGTTCTATTTCTCGTTCAGTGTGTGTTCTATTTCTAGTTCAGTGTGTGTTCTATTTCTAGTTCAGGGTGTGTTTTATTTTTGGTTCAGTGTGTGTTCTATTTCTAATTCCGTGTGTGTTCTATTTCTAGTTCAGTGTGTGTTCTATTTCTAGTTCAGGGTGTGTTCCCTTTCTAGTTCAGTGTGTGTTTGATTTCTAGTTTACTGTGTGTTCTATATCTAGTTCAGTGTGTGTTCTATTTCTCGTTCAGTGTGTGTTCTATTTCTAGTTCAGTGTGTGTTCTATTTCTAGTTCAGTGTGTGTTCTATTTCTACTTCAGTGTGTGTTCTATTTCTACTTCATTGGGGATCGCTTTCTAGTTCAGTGTGTGTTCTATTTCTAGTTCAGTGTGTGTTCTATTTCTAGTTCAGTGTGTGTTCTATTTCTCGTTCAGTGTGTTTTCTACTTCTACTTAAGGGTGTGTTTTATTTTTGGTTCAGTGGGTGTTCTATTTCTAGTTCAGTGTGTGTTCTATTTCTAGTTCAGTGTGTGATCTATTTCTCGTTCATTGTGTGTTCTATTTCTAGTTCAGTGTGTGTTATATTTCTAGTAAAGTGTGTGTTCTATTTCTAGTTCATTGTGTTTTCTATTTTTGGTTCAGTGTGTGTTCTATTTCTCGTTCAGTTAGTGTTCTATTTCTAGTTTACTGTGTGTTCTATTTCTCCTTCAGTGTGTGTTCTATTTCTAGTGCAGTGTGTGTTCTATCTCTAGTTCAGTGTGTGTTCTAGTTCTCGTTCAGTTTGTGTTCTATTTCTAGTTCAGTGGGTGTTCTATTTCTAGTTCAGTGTATGTTCTATATCTAGTTCAGTGTGTGTTCTATTTCTAGTTCAGTGTGTGTTCTATTTCTCGTTCAGTGTGTGATCTATTTCTAGTTTAGTGCGTGTTCTATTTCTAGTTCAGTGTGTGTTCTATATCTAGTTCAGTGTGTGTTCTATTTCTAGTTTACTGTGTGTTCTATTTCTCGTTCAGTGTGTGTTCTATTTCTAGTTCATGGGGGATCGCCTTCGAGTCAGTGTGTGTTCTATTTCTAGTTCAGTGTGTGTTCTATTTCTAGTTCAGTGTGTGTTATATTTCTAGTTCATGGGGTTTGTTTTCTAGTTGAGTGGTTGTTCTCTTTCTAGTTCATGGGCCATCGCTTTCTCGTTCAGTTTGTGTTCTCTTTCTAGTTCAGTGTGTGATCTATTTCTACTTCAGTGTGTGTTCTATTTCTAGTTCATTGGGGATCGCTTTCTAGTTCAGTGTGTGTTCTATTTCTAGTTCAGTGTGTGTTCTATTTCTAGTTCAGTGTGTGATCTATTTCTCGTTCATTGTGTGTTCTATTTCTAGTTCAGTGTGTGTTCTATTTCTAGTTAAGTGTGTGTTCTATTTCTAGTTCATTGTGTGTTCTATCTCTAGTTCAGTGTGTGTTCTATTTCTAGTCCAGTGTGTGTTCTAGTTCTCGTTCAGTGTGTGATCTATTTCTAGTTCAGTGTGTGTTCTATTTCTAGTTCAGTGTGTGTTCTATCTCTAGTTCAGTGTGTGTTCTATTTCTAGTTCAGTGTGTGTTCTAGTTCTCGTTCAGTGTGTGATCTATTTCTAGTTCAGTGTGTGTTCTATTTCTAGTTCAGTGTGTGTTCTATTTCTCGTTCAGTGTGTGTTCTATTTCTAGTTCAGTGGGTGTTCTATTTCTAGTTCAGTGTGTGTTCTATATCTAGTTCAGTGTGTATTCTATTTCTAGTTCAGTGTGTATTCTATTTCTCGTTCAGTGTGTGTTCTATTTCTAGTTTAGTGCGTGTTCTATTTCTAGTTCAGTGTGTGTTCTATATCTAGTTCAGTGTGTGTTCTATTTCTAGTTCAGTGTGTGTTCTGTTTCTACTTCAGTGTGTGTTCTATTTCTCTTTCAGTGTGTGTTCTATTTCTCTTTCAGTGTGTGTTCTATTTCTAGTTCAGTGTGTGTTCTATTTCTAGTTCAGTGTGTGTTCTATTTCTAGTTCAGTGTGTGTTATATTTCTAGTTCATGGGGTTCGGTTTCTAGTTGAGTGGGTGTTCTCTTTCTAGTTCATGGGCCATCGCTTTCTCGTTCAGTTTGTGTTCTCTTTCTAGTTCAGTGTGTGATCTATTTCTACTTCAGTGTGTGTTCTATTTCTAGTTCATTGGGGATCGCTTTCTAGTTCAGTGTGTGTTCTATTTCTAGTTCAGTGTGTGTTCTATTTCTAGTTCAGTGTGTGATCTATTTCTCGTTCATTGTGTGTTCTATTTCTAGTTCAGTGTGTGTTCTATTTCTAGTTAAGTGTGTGTTCTATTTCTAGTTCATTGTGTGTTCTATCTCTAGTTCAGTGTGTGTTCTATTTCTAGTTCAGTGTATGTTCTAGTTCTCGTTCAGTGTGTGATCTATTTCTAGTTCAGTGTGTGTTCTATTTCTAGTTCAGTGTGTGTTCTATCTCTAGTTCAGTGTGTGTTCTATTTCTAGTTCAGTGTGTGTTCTAGTTCTCGTTCAGTGTGTGATCTATTTCTAGTTCAGTGTGTGTTCTATTTCTAGTTCAGTGTGTGTTCTATTTCTCGTTCAGTGTGTGTTCTATTTCTAGTTCAGTGTGTGTTCTATTTCTAGTTCAGTGTGTGTTCTATTTCTCGTTCAGTGTGTGTTCTATTTCTAGTTCAGTGGGTGTTCTATTTCTAGTTCAGTGTGTGTTCTATATCTAGTTCAGTGTGTATTCTATTTCTAGTTCAGTGTGTGTTCTATTTCTCGTTCAGTGTGTGATCTATTTCTAGTTTAGTGCGTGTTCTATTTCTAGTTCAGTGTGTGTTCTATATCTAGTTCAGTGTGTGTTCTATTTCTAGTTCAGTGTGTGTTCTGTTTCTACTTCAGTGTGTGTTCTATTTCTCTTTCAGTGTGTGTTCTATATCTAGTTCAGTGTGTGTTCTATTTCTAGTTCAGTGTGTGTTCTGTTTCTACTTCAGTGTGTGTTCTAGTTCTCGTTCAGTGTGTGATCTATTTCTAGTTCAGTGTGTGTTCTATTTCTAGTTCAGTGTGTGTTCTATTTCTCGTTCAGTGTGTGTTCTATTTCTAGTTCAGTGTGTGTTCTATTTCTAGTTCAGTGTGTGTTCTATTTCTCGTTCAGTGTGTGTTCTATTTCTAGTTCAGTGGGTGTTCTATTTCTAGTTCAGTGTGTGTTCTATATCTAGTTCAGTGTGTATTCTATTTCTAGTTCAGTGTGTGTTCTATTTCTCGTTCAGTGTGTGATCTATTTCTAGTTTAGTGCGTGTTCTATTTCTAGTTCAGTGTGTGTTCTATATCTAGTTCAGTGTGTGTTCTATTTCTAGTTCAGTGTGTGTTCTGTTTCTACTTCAGTGTGTGTTCTATTTCTCTTTCGGTGTGTGTTCTATTTCTAGTTCAGTGTGTGTTCTATTTCTAGTTCATTGTGTGTTCTGTTTCTACTTTAGTGTGTGTTCTATTTCTAGTTCAGAGTGTGTTCTGTTTCTAGTTCAGTGTGTGTTCTATTTCTAGTTCAGTCTGTGTTCTATTTCTCGTTCAGTGAGTGTTCTATTTCTCGTTCAGAGAGTGTTCTATTTCTAGTTCACTGTGTGTTCTATTTCTAGTTCAGTGTGTGTTCTGTTTCTAGTTCAGTGTGTGTTCTATTTCTAGTTCAGTGTGTGTTCTGTTTCTAGTTCAGTGTGTGTTCTATTTCTCGTTCAGTGAGTGTTCTGTTTCTAGTTCAGTGTGTGTTCTATTTCTCGTTCAGTGAGTGTTCTATTTCTAGTTCAGTGTGTGTTCTATTTCTAGTTCAGTGTGTGTTCTGTTTCTAGTTCATTTTGTGTTCTATTTCTCGTTCAGTGAGTGTTCTATTTCTAGTTCAGTGTGTGTTCTATTTCTAGTTCAGTGTGTGTTCTATTTCTCGTTCAGTTTGTGTTCTATTTCTAGTTCAGTGTGTGTTCTATTCCTAGTTCAGTGTGTGTTCTATTTCTCGTTCAGTTTGTGTTCTATTTCTAGTTCAGTGTGTGTTCTATTCCTAGTTCAGTGTGTGTTCTATTCCTAGTTCAGTGTGTGTTCTATTTCTAGTTCAGTGTGTGTTCTATTTCTCGTTCAGTGAGTGTTCTATTTCTCGTTCAGTGTGTGTTCTAGTTCCCCTTCAGTGTGTGTTCTATTTCTAGTTCAGTGTGATTTCTAGTTCAGTGTGTGTTCTATTTCTCGTTCAGTGTGTGTTCTATTTCTAGTTCAGTGTGTGTTCTATTTCTAGTTCAGGGTGTGTTTTATTTTTGGTTCAGTGTGTGTTCTATTTCTAATTCCGTGTGTGTTCTATTTCTAGTTCAGTGTGTGTTCTATTTCTAGTTCAGGGTGTGTTCCCTTTCTAGTTCAGTGTGTGTTTGATTTCTAGTTTACTGTGTGTTCTATATCTAGTTCAGTGTGTGTTCTATTTCTCGTTCAGTGTGTGTTCTATTTCTAGTTCAGTGTGTGTTCTATTTCTACTTCAGTGTGTGTTCTATTTCTAGTTCATTGGGGATCGCTTTCTAGTTCAGTGTGTGTTCTATTTCTAGTTCAGTGTGTGTTCTATTTCTAGTTCAGTGTGTGTTCTATTTCTCGTTCAGTGTGTTTTCTACTTCTACTTAAGGGTGTGTTTTATTTTTTTTGTTCAGTGGGTGTTCGATTTCTAGTTCAGTGTGTGTTCTATTTCTAGTTCAGTGTGTGATCTATTTCTCGTTCATTGTGTGTTCTATTTCTAGTTCAGTGTGTGTTATATTTCTAGTTAAGTGTGTGTTCTATTTCTAGTTCATTGTGTCTTCTATTTTTGGTTCAGTGTGTGTTCTATTTCTCGTTCAGTTAGTGTTCTATTTCTAGTTTACTGTGTGTTCTATTTCTCCTTCAGTGTGTGATCTATTTCTAGTTCAGTGTGTGTTCTATTTCTAGTTCAGTGTGTGTTCTATCTCTAGTTCAGTGTGTGTTCTAGTTCTCGTTCAGTGTGTGTTCTATTTCTAGTTCAGTGGGTGTTCTATTTCTAGTTCAGTGTGTGTTCTATATCTAGTTCAGTGTGTGTTCTATTTCTAGTTCAGTGTGTGTTCTATTTCTCGTTCAGTGTGTGTTCTATTTCTAGTTTAGTGCGTGTTCTATTTCTAGTTCAGTGTGTGTTCTATATCTAGTTCAGTGTGTGTTCTATTTCTAGTTTACTGTGTATTCTATTTCTCGTTCAGTGTGTGTTCTATTTCTAGTTCATGGGGGATCGCCTTCGAGTCAGTGTGTGTTCTATTTCTAGTTCAGTGTGTGTTCTATTTCTAGTTCAGTGTGTGTTATATTTCTAGTTCATGGGGTTCGGTTTCTAGTTGAGTGGGTGTTCTCTTTCTAGTTCATGGGCCATCGCTTTCTCGTTCAGTTTGTGTTCTCTTTCTAGTTCAGTGTGTGATCTATTTCTACTTCAGTGTGTGTTCTATTTCTAGTTCATTGGGGATCGCTTTCTAGTTCAGTGTGTGTTCTATTTCTAGTTCAGTGTGTGTTCTATTTCTAGTTCAGTGTGTGATCTATTTCTCGTTCATTGTGTGTTCTATTTCTAGTTCAGTGTGTGTTCTATTTCTAGTTAAGTGTGTGTTCTATTTCTAGTTCATTGTGTGTTCTATCTCTAGTTCAGTGTGTGTTCTATTTCTAGTTCAGTGTGTGTTCTAGTTCTCGTTCAGTGTGTGATCTATTTCTAGTTCAGTGTGTGTTCTATTTCTAGTTCAGTGTGTGTTCTATCTCTAGTTCAGTGTGTGTTCTATTTCTAGTTCAGTGTGTGTTCTAGTTCTCGTTCAGTTTGTGATCTATTTCTAGTTCAGTGTGTGTTCTATTTCTAGTTCAGTGTGTGTTCTATTTCTCGTTCAGTGTGTGTTCTATTTCTAGTTCAGTGGGTGTTCTATTTCTAGTTCAGTGTGTGTTCTATATCTAGTTCAGTGTGTATTCTATTTCTAGTTCAGTGTGTGTTCTATTTCTCGTTCAGTGTGTGTTCTATTTCTAGTTTAGTGCGTGTTCTATTTCTAGTTCAGTGTGTGTTCTATATCTAGTTCAGTGTGTGTTCTATTTCTAGTTCAGTGTGTGTTCTGTTTCTACTTCAGTGTGTGTTCTATTTCTAGTTCAGTGTGTGTTCTATTTCTAGTTCATTGTGTGTTCTGTTTCTACTTTAGTGTGTGTTCTATTTCTAGTTCAGAGTGTGTTCTGTTTCTAGTTCAGTGTGTGTTCTATTTCTAGTTCAGTCTGTGTTCTATTTCTCGTTCAGTGTGTGTTCTATTTCTCTTTCAGTGTGTGTTCTATTTCTCTTTCAGTGTGTGTTCTATTTCTAGTTCAGTGTGTGTTCTATTTCTAGTTCATTGTGTGTTCTGTTTCTAGTTCAGTGTGTGTTCTGTTTCTACTTCAGTGTGTGTTCTATTTCTCTTTCAGTGTGTGTTCTATTTCTCTTTCAGTGTATGTTCTATTTCTAGTTCAGTGTGTGTTCTATTTCTAGTTCAGTGTGTGTTCTATTTCTAGTTCAGTGTGTGTTCTATTTCTAGTTCAGTGTGTGTTCTGTTTCTACTTCAGTGTGTGTTCTATTTCTAGTTCATGGGGGATCGCCTTCCAGTCAGTGTGTGTTCTATTTCTAGTTCAGTGTGTGTTCTGTTTCTAGTTCAGTGTGTGTTCTGTTTCTAGTTCAGTGTGTGTTGTATATCTAGTTCAGTGTGTGTTCTATTTATAGTTCAGTGTGTGTTCTATTTCTAGTTCAGTGTGTGTTCTATTTCTAGTTCAGTGTGAGTTCTATTTCTAGTTCAGTGTGTGTTCTATTTCCAGTTCAGTGTGTGTTCAATTTCTGGTTCAGTGTGTGTTCTATTTCTAGTTCAGTGTGTGTTCTATTTCTAGTTCAGTGTGAGTTCTATTTCTAGTTCAGTGTGTGTTCTATTTCTAGTTCAGTGTGTGTTCTATTTCTAGTTCAGTGTGTTTTCTATTTCTAGTTCAGGGTGTGTTTTATTTTTGGTTCAGTGTGTGTTCTATTTCTAGTCAGTGTGTGTTCTATTTCTAGTTCAGTGTGTGTTCTGTTTCTAGTTCAGTGTGTTTTCTATTTGTAGTTCAGGGTGTGTTTTATTTTTGGTTCAGTGTGTGTTCTATTTCTAGTTCAGTGTGTGTTCTATTTCTAGTTCAGTGTGTGTTCTATTTCTAGTTCAGGGTGTGTTCTATTTCTCGTTCAGTGTGTGTTCTATTTCTAGTTCAGGGTGTGTTCTATTTCTAGTTCATTGTGTGTTCTGTTTCTACTTCAGTGTGTGTTCTATTTCTAGTACAGTGTGTGTTCTATTTCTAGTTCAGTGTGTGTTCTATTTCTAGTTCATTGTGTGTTCTGTTTCTACTTCAGTGTGTGTTCTATTTCTTGTTCATGGGGGATCTCCTTCTAGTCAGTGTGTGTTCTATTTCTAGTACAGTGCGTGTTCTATTTCTAGTTCAGTGTGTGTTCTATTTCTAGTTCAGGGTGTGTTCTATTTCTAGTTCAGGGTGTGTTCTATTTTTGGTTCAGTGAGTGTTCTATTTCTATTTCAGTGTGTGTTCGATTTCTAGTTCAGTGTGTGTTCTATTTCTCGTTCAGTGTGTGTTCTATTTCTAGTTCAGTGTGTGTTCTATTTCTAGTTCAGTGTGTTTTCTATTTCTAGTTCAGTGTGTGTTCTATTTCTAGTTCAGTGTGTGTTCTATTTCTAGTTCAGTGAGTGTTCTATTTCTCGTTCAGTTTGTGTTCTATTTCTAGTTCAGTGTGTGTTCTATTCCTAGTTCAGTGTGTGTTCTAATTCTAGTTCAGTGTGTGTTCTATTTCTCGTTCAGTGAGTGTTCTATTTCTAGTTCAGTGTGTGTTCTATTTCTAGTTCAGTGTGTGTTCTATTTCTAGTTCAGTGTGTGTTCTATTTCTAGTTCAGTGTGTGTTCTGTTTCTAGTTCAGTGTGTGTTCTATTTCTCGTTCAGTGAGTGTTCTATTTCTAGTTCAGTGTGTGTTCTATTTCTAGTTCAGTGTGTGTTCTATTTCTTGTTCAGTTTGTGTTCTATTTCTAGTTCAGTGTGTGTTCTATTCCTAGTTCAGTGTGTGTTCTAATTCTAGTTCAGTGTGTGTTCTTTTTCTCGTTCAGTGAGTGTTCTATTTCTCGTTCAGTGAGTGTTCTATTTCTAGTTCACTGTGTGTTCTATTTCTAGTTCAGTGTGTGTTCTATTTCTAGTTCAGTGTGTGTTCTGTTTCTAGTTCAGTGTGTGTTCTATTTCTCGTTCAGTGAGTGTTCTATTTCTAGTTCAGTGTGTGTTCTATTTCTAGTTCAGTGTGTGTTCTATTTTTCGTTCAGTTTGTGTTCTATTTCTAGTTCAGTGTGTGTTCTATTCCTAGTTCAGTGTGTGTTCTATTTTTCGTTCAGTGTGTGTTCTATTCCTAGTTCAGTGTGTGTTCTATTTCTAGTTCAGTGTGTGTTCTATTTCTAGTTCAGTGTGTGTTCTATTTCTCGTTCAGTGAGTGTTCTATTTCTCGTTCAGTGTGTGTTCTAGTTCCCCTTCAGTGTGTGTTGTATTTCTAGTTCAGTGTGATTTCTAGTTCAGTGGATGTTCTATTTCTCGTTCAGTGTGTGTTCTAGTTCCCCTTCAGTGTGAGTTCTATTTCTCGTTCAGTGTGTGTTCTATTTCTAGTTCAGTGTGTGTTCTATTTCTAGTTCAGGGTGTGTTTTATTTTTGGTTCAGTGTGTGTTCTATTTCTAATTCCGTGTGTGTTCTATTTCTAGTTCAGTGTGTGTTCTATTTCTAGTTCAGGGTGTGTTCCCTTTCTAGTTCAGTGTGTGTTTGATTTCTAGTTTACTGTGTGTTCTATATCTAGTTCAGTGTGTGTTCTATTTCTCGTTCAGTGTGTGTTCTATTTCTAGTTCAGTGTGTGTTCTATTTCTCGTTCAGTGTGTGTTCTATTTCTCGTTCAGTGTGTTTTCTGTTTCTAGTTCAGGGTGTGTTTTATTTTTGGTTCAGTGTGTGTTCTATTTCTAGTTCAGTGTGTGTTCTATTTCTAGTTCAGAGTGTGTTCTATTTCTAGTTCAGTGTGTGTTCTATTTCTAGTTCATTGTGTGTTCTGTTTCTACTTCAGTGTGTGTTCTATTTCTAGTTCATGGGGGATCGCCTTCTAGTCTGTGTGTTCTATTTCTAGTTCAATGAGTGTTCTATTTCTAGTTCAGTGTGTGTTCTATTTCTCGTTCAGTGAGTGTTCTATTTCTAGTTCAGTGTGTGTTCTATTTCTAGTTCAGTGTGTGTTATATTTCTAGTTCATGGGGTTCGGTTTCTAGTTGAGTGGGTGTTCTCTTTCTAGTTCATGGGCCATCGCTTTCTCGTTCAGTGTGTGTTCTCTTTCTAGTTCAGTGTGTGTTCTATTTCTAGTTCAGTGTGTGTTCTATTTCTAGTTCATTGGGGATCGCTTTCTAGTTCAGTGTGTGTTCTATTTCTAGTTCAGTGTGTGTTCTATTTCTAGTTCATTGTGTGTTCTATTTCTAGTTCAGTGTGTGTTCTATTTTTAGTTCAGTGTGTGTTCTGTTTCTAGTTCAGTGTGTGTTCTATTTATAATTCTGTGTGTATTCTATTTCTAGTTCAGTGTGGGTTCTATTTCTAGTTCAGTGTGTGTTCTATTTCTAGTTCAGTGTGTGTTCTATTTCTACTTCAGTGTGTGTTCAATTTCTAGTTCAGTGTGTGTTCTATTTCTAAGTCTGTGTGTTTCTATTTCTAGTTCAGTGTGGGTTCTATTTCTAGTTCAGTGTGTGTTCTATTTCGAGTTCAGTGTGGGTTCTATTTCTACTTCAGTGTGTGTTCTATTTCTAGTTCAGTGTGTGTTCTATTTCTAATTCTGTGTGTTTTCTATTTCTAGTTCAGTGTGTGTTCTATTTCTAGTTCAGTGTGTGTTCTATGTCTCGTTCAGTGTGTTTTCTGTTTCTAGTTCAGGATGTATCCTATTTCTACTTCAGTGTGTGTTCTATTTCTAGTTCAGTGTGTGTTCTATTTCTAATTCTGTGTGTTTTCTATTTCTAGCTCGGTGTGTGTTCTATTTCTAGGTCAGTGTGTGTTCTATATCTAGTTCAGTGTGTGTTCTATTTCTAGTTCAGTGTGTGTTCTATTTCTCGTTCAGTGTGTGTTCTATTTCTAGTTCAGGGTGTGTTTTATTTTTGGTTCAGTGTGTGTTCTATTTCTAGTTCGGTGTGTGTTCTATTTCTAATTCAGTGTGTGTTCTATTTCTCGTTCAGTGTGTGTTCTATTTCTCGTTCAGTGTGTGTTCTATTTCTAGTTCAGTGTGTGTTATATTTCTAGTTCAGTGTGTGTTCTATTTATAGTTCAGTGTGTGATCTATTTCTAGTTCAGTGTGTGTTCTATTTCTAGTTCAGTGTGTGTTCTATTTCTAGTTCAGTGTGTGTTCTATTTCTAGTTCAGTGTGTGATCTATTTCTAGTTCAGTGTGTGTTCTATTTCTAGTTCAGGGTGTGTTTTATTTCTAGTTCCGTGTGTGTTCTATTTCTCGTTCAGTGTGTGTTCTATTTCTAGTTCAGGGTGTGTTCTATTTCTAGTTCAGTGTGTGTTCTATTTATAGTTCAGTGTGTGATCTATTTATAGTTCAGTGTGTGTTCTATTTCTAGTTCAGTGTGTGTTCTATTTCTAGTTCAGTGTGTGTTCTATTTCTAGTTCAGTGTTTGTTCTAGTTCTCGTTAAGTGTGTGTTCTATTTCTAGTTCAGTGGGTGTTCTATTTCTAGTTCAGTGTTTATTCTATATCTAGTTCAGTGTGTGTTCTATATCTAGTTCAGTGTGTGTTCTATTTCTAGTTCAGTGTGTGTTCTATTTCTCGTTCAGTGTGTGTTCTATTTCTAGTTTAGTGCGTGTTCTATTTCTAGTTCAGTGTGTGTTCTATTTCTAGTTCAGTGTGTGTTCTATTTCTCGTTCAGTGTGTGTTCTAGTTCTCGTTCAGTGTGTGTTCTATTTCTAGTTCATGGGGGATCGCCTTCTCGTCAGTGTGTGTTCTATTTCTAGTTCAGTGTGGGTTCTGTTTCTAGTTCAGTGTGTGTTCTATTTCTAGTTTAGTGCGTGTTCTATTTCTAGTTCAGTGTGTGTTCTATTTCTAGTTCAGTGTGTGTTCTATTTCTAGTTCAGGGTGTGTTCTATTTCTAGTTTAGTGTGTGTTCTATTTCTAGTTCATGGGGGATCGCCTTCTCGTCAGTGTGTGTTCTATTTCTAGTTCAGTGTGGGTTCTGTTTCTAGTTCAGTGTGTGTTCTGTTTCTAGTTCAGTGTGTGTTCTATTTCTAGTCAGTGTGTGTTCTATTTATAGTTCCGTGTGTGTACTGTTTCTAGTTCAGTGTGTTCCTATTTCTAGTTCAGAGTGTGTTCCCTTTCTAGTTCAGTGTGTGTTTGATTTCTAGTTTACTGTGTGTTCTATTTCTAGTTCAGTGTGTGTTCTATTTCTGGTTCAGTGTGTATTCTATTTCTAGTTCAGTGTGTGTTCTATATCTAGTTCTGTGTGTGGTCTATTTCTAGTTCAGTGTGTGTTTTATTTCTGGTTCTGTGTGTGTTCTAATACTAGTTCCATTTGTGTTCTCTTTCTTGTTCAGTGTTTGTTCTATTTCTAGTTTTCTGTGTTCTATTTCTCGTTCAGTGTTTGTTGTATTTCTAGTTCAGTGTGTGTTCCCTTTCGAGTTTAGTGTGTGTTTTATTTCTAGTTTACTGTGTGTTCTATTTCTAGTTCAGTCTGTGTTCTATTTCTAGTTCAGTGTGTGTTCTGTTTCTACTTCAGTGTGTGTTCTATTTCTCTTTCAGTGTGTGTTCTATTTCTCTTTCAGTGTGTGTTCTGTTTCTAGTTCAGTGTATGTTCTATTTCTAGTTCAGTGTGTGTTCTATTTCTAGTTCAGTCTGTGTTCTATTTCTCGTTCAGTGTGTGTTCTATTTCTAGTTCAGTGTGTGTTCTATTTTTAGTTCAGTGTGTGTTCTATTTCTAGTTCAGTGTGTGTTCTGTTTCTACTTCAGTGTGTGTTCTATTTCTCTTTCAGTGTGTGTTCTATTTCTCTTTCAGTGTGTGTTCTATTTCTAGTTCAGTGTGTGTTCTATTTCTAGTTCATTGTGTGTTCTGTTTCTAGATCAGTGTGTGTTCTGTTTCTACTTCAGTGTGTGTTCTATTTCTCTTTCAGTGTGTGTTCTATTTCTCTTTCAGTGTGTGTTCTATTTCTAGTTCAGTGTGTGTTCTATTTCTAGTTCAGAGTGTGTTCTGTTTCTAGTTCAGTGTGTGTTCTATTTCTAGTTCAGTGTGTGTTCTATTTCTTTCAGTGTGTGTTCTATTTCTTTCAGTGTGTGTTCTATTTCTAGTTTACTGTGTGTTCTATTTCTAGTTCAGTATGTGCTCTCATTCCAGTTTTGTGTGTGGTGTAGTTTTAGTTCAGAGTGTGTTCCCTTTCTAGTTCAGTGTGTTTTATTTCTAGTTTACTGTGTGTTCTATTTCTAGTTCAGTGTGTGTTATATTTCTAGTTCATGGGGTTCGCTTTCTAGTTGAGTGGTTGTTCTCTCTCTAGTTCAGTGTGTGTTCTGTTTCTAGTTCAGTGTGTGTTCTATTTCTAGTTCAGTGTGTGTTCTATATCTAGTTCTGTGTGTGGTCTATTTCTAGTTCAGTGTGTGGTCTATTTCTAGTTCAGTGTGTGTTTTATTTCTGGTTCTGTGTGTGTTCTAATACTAGTTCCATTTGTGTTCTCTTTCTTGTTCAATGTTTGTTCTATTTCTAGTTTTCTGTGTTCTATTTCTCATTCAGTGTTTGTTGTATTTCTAATTCAGTGTGTGTTCCCTTTCTAGTTTAGTGTGTGTTTTATTTCTAGTTTACTGTGTGTTCTATTTCTAGTTCAGTGTGTGTTCTATTTCTAGTTCATGGGGGATTCGTTTCTAATTGAGTGAGTGTTCTCTTGCTAGTTCAGTGGGTGTTCTCTTTCTAGTTCAGCCTGTGTTCTATTTCTCGTTCAATGTGTGTTCTATTTCTAGTTCAGTGTTTGTTCTAGTTCTCGTTCAGTGTGTGTTCTATTTCTAGTTCAGTGTGTGTTCTATTTCTAGTTCAGTGTGTGTTCTATTTCTAGTTCAGTCTGTGTTCTATGTCTCGTTCAGTGTGTTTTCTGTTTCTAGTTCAGGATGTATCCTATTTCTACTTCAGTGTGTGTTCTATTTCTAGTTCAGTGTGTGTTCTATTTCTAATTCTGTGTGTTTTCTATTTCTAGCTCGGTGTGTGTTCTATTTCTAGGTCAGTGTGTGTTCTATATCTAGTTCAGTGTGTGTTCTATTTCTAGTTCAGTGTGTGTTCTATTTCTCGTTCAGTGTGTGTTCTATTTCTAGTTCAGGGTGTGTTTTATTTTTGGTTCAGTGTGTGTTCTATTTCTAGTTCGGTGTGTGTTCTATTTCTAATTCAGTGTGTGTTCTATTTCTCGTTCAGTGTGTGTTCTATTTCTCGTTCAGTGTGTGTTCTATTTCTAGTTCAGTGTGTGTTATATTTCTAGTTCAGTGTGTGTTCTATTTATAGTTCAGTGTGTGATCTATTTCTAGTTCAGTGTGTGTTCTATTTCTAGTTCAGTGTGTGTTCTATTTCTAGTTCAGTGTGTGTTCTATTTCTAGTTCAGTGTGTGATCTATTTCTAGTTCAGTGTGTGTTCTATTTCTAGTTCAGGGTGTGTTTTATTTCTAGTTCCGTGTGTGTTCTATTTCTCGTTCAGTGTGTGTTCTATTTCTAGTTCAGGGTGTGTTCTATTTCTAGTTCAGTGTGTGTTCTATTTATAGTTCAGTGTGTGATCTATTTATAGTTCAGTGTGTGTTCTATTTCTAGTTCAGTGTGTGTTCTATTTCTAGTTCAGTGTGTGTTCTATTTCTAGTTCAGTGTTTGTTCTAGTTCTCGTTAAGTGTGTGTTCTATTTCTAGTTCAGTGGGTGTTCTATTTCTAGTTCAGTGTTTATTCTATATCTAGTTCAGTGTGTGTTCTATATCTAGTTCAGTGTGTGTTCTATTTCTAGTTCAGTGTGTGTTCTATTTCTCGTTCAGTGTGTGTTCTATTTCTAGTTTAGTGCGTGTTCTATTTCTAGTTCAGTGTGTGTTCTATTTCTAGTTCAGTGTGTGTTCTATTTCTCGTTCAGTGTGTGTTCTAGTTCTCGTTCAGTGTGTGTTCTATTTCTAGTTCATGGGGGATCGCCTTCTCGTCAGTGTGTGTTCTATTTCTAGTTCAGTGTGGGTTCTGTTTCTAGTTCAGTGTGTGTTCTATTTCTAGTTTAGTGCGTGTTCTATTTCTAGTTCAGTGTGTGTTCTATTTCTAGTTCAGTGTGTGTTCTATTTCTAGTTCAGGGTGTGTTCTATTTCTAGTTTAGTGTGTGTTCTATTTCTAGTTCATGGGGGATCGCCTTCTCGTCAGTGTGTGTTCTATTTCTAGTTCAGTGTGGGTTCTGTTTCTAGTTCAGTGTGTGTTCTGTTTCTAGTTCAGTGTGTGTTCTATTTCTAGTCAGTGTGTGTTCTATTTATAGTTCCGTGTGTGTACTGTTTCTAGTTCAGTGTGTTCCTATTTCTAGTTCAGAGTGTGTTCCCTTTCTAGTTCAGTGTGTGTTTGATTTCTAGTTTACTGTGTGTTCTATTTCTAGTTCAGTGTGTGTTCTATTTCTGGTTCAGTGTGTATTCTATTTCTAGTTCAGTGTGTGTTCTATATCTAGTTCTGTGTGTGGTCTATTTCTAGTTCAGTGTGTGTTTTATTTCTGGTTCTGTGTGTGTTCTAATACTAGTTCCATTTGTGTTCTCTTTCTTGTTCAGTGTTTGTTCTATTTCTAGTTTTCTGTGTTCTATTTCTCGTTCAGTGTTTGTTGTATTTCTAGTTCAGTGTGTGTTCCCTTTCGAGTTTAGTGTGTGTTTTATTTCTAGTTTACTGTGTGTTCTATTTCTAGTTCAGTCTGTGTTCTATTTCTAGTTCAGTGTGTGTTCTGTTTCTACTTCAGTGTGTGTTCTATTTCTCTTTCAGTGTGTGTTCTATTTCTCTTTCAGTGTGTGTTCTGTTTCTAGTTCAGTGTATGTTCTATTTCTAGTTCAGTGTGTGTTCTATTTCTAGTTCAGTCTGTGTTCTATTTCTCGTTCAGTGTGTGTTCTATTTCTAGTTCAGTGTGTGTTCTATTTTTAGTTCAGTGTGTGTTCTATTTCTAGTTCAGTGTGTGTTCTGTTTCTACTTCAGTGTGTGTTCTATTTCTCTTTCAGTGTGTGTTCTATTTCTCTTTCAGTGTGTGTTCTATTTCTAGTTCAGTGTGTGTTCTATTTCTAGTTCATTGTGTGTTCTGTTTCTAGATCAGTGTGTGTTCTGTTTCTACTTCAGTGTGTGTTCTATTTCTCTTTCAGTGTGTGTTCTATTTCTCTTTCAGTGTGTGTTCTATTTCTAGTTCAGTGTGTGTTCTATTTCTAGTTCAGAGTGTGTTCTGTTTCTAGTTCAGTGTGTGTTCTATTTCTAGTTCAGTGTGTGTTCTATTTCTTTCAGTGTGTGTTCTATTTCTTTCAGTGTGTGTTCTATTTCTAGTTTACTGTGTGTTCTATTTCTAGTTCAGTATGTGCTCTCATTCCAGTTTTGTGTGTGGTGTAGTTTTAGTTCAGAGTGTGTTCCCTTTCTAGTTCAGTGTGTTTTATTTCTAGTTTACTGTGTGTTCTATTTCTAGTTCAGTGTGTGTTATATTTCTAGTTCATGGGGTTCGCTTTCTAGTTGAGTGGTTGTTCTCTCTCTAGTTCAGTGTGTGTTCTGTTTCTAGTTCAGTGTGTGTTCTATTTCTAGTTCAGTGTGTGTTCTATATCTAGTTCTGTGTGTGGTCTATTTCTAGTTCAGTGTGTGGTCTATTTCTAGTTCAGTGTGTGTTTTATTTCTGGTTCTGTGTGTGTTCTAATACTAGTTCCATTTGTGTTCTCTTTCTTGTTCAATGTTTGTTCTATTTCTAGTTTTCTGTGTTCTATTTCTCATTCAGTGTTTGTTGTATTTCTAATTCAGTGTGTGTTCCCTTTCTAGTTTAGTGTGTGTTTTATTTCTAGTTTACTGTGTGTTCTATTTCTAGTTCAGTGTGTGTTCTATTTCTAGTTCATGGGGGATTCGTTTCTAATTGAGTGAGTGTTCTCTTGCTAGTTCAGTGGGTGTTCTCTTTCTAGTTCAGCCTGTGTTCTATTTCTCGTTCAATGTGTGTTCTATTTCTAGTTCAGTGTTTGTTCTAGTTCTCGTTCAGTGTGTGTTCTATTTCTAGTTCAGTGTGTGTTCTATTTCTAGTTCAGTGTGTGTTCTATTTCTAGTTCAGTCTGTGTTCTATTTCTCGTTCAGTGTGTGTTCTATTTTTAGTTCAGTGTGTGTTCTATTTCTAGTTCAGCGTGTGTTCTGTTTCTACTTCAGTGTGTGTTCTATTTCTCTTTCAGTGTGTGTTCTATTTCTCTTTCAGTGTGTGTTCTATTTCTAGTTCAGTGTGTGTTCTATTTCTAGTTCATTGTGTTCTGTTTCTACTTTAGTGTGTGTTCTATTTCTAGTTCAGAGTGTGTTCTGTTTCTAGTTCAGTGTGTCTTCTATTTCTAATTCCGTGTGTGTTCTATTTCTAGTTCAGTGTGTGTTCTATTTCTAGTTCAGTGTGTGTTCTATTTCTAGTTCAGTGTGTGTTCTATTTCTAGTTCAGTCTGTGTTCTATTTCTCGTTCAGTGTGTGTTCTATTTTTAGTTCAGTGTGTGTTCTATTTCTAGTTCAGTGTGTGTTCTATTTCTCTTTCAGTGTGTGTTCTATTTCTCTTTCAGTGTGTGTTCTATTTCTCTTTCAGTGTGTGTTCTATTTCTCTTTCAGTGTGTGTTCTATTTCTAGTTCAGTGTGTGTTCTGTTTCTAGTTCAGTGTGTGTTCTGTTTCTACTTCAGTGTGTGTTCTATTTCTCTTTCAGTGTGTGTTCTATTTCTCTTTCAGTGTGTGTTCTATTTCTAGTTCAGTGTGTGTTCTATTTCTAGTTCAGTGTGTGTTCTATTTCTTTCAGTGTGTGTTCTATTTCTTTCAGTGTGTGTTCTATTTCTTTCAGTGTGTGTTCTATTTCTAGTTTACTGTGTGTTCTATTTCTAGTTCAGTATGTGCTCTAATTCCAGTTTTGTGTGTGGTGTAGTTTTAGTTCAGAGTGTGTTCCCTTTCTAGTTCAGTGTGTTTTATTTCTAGTTTACTGTGTGTTCTATTTCTAGTTCAGTGTGTGTTATATTTCTAGTTCATGGGGTTCGCTTTCTAGTTGAGTGGTTGTTCTCTCTCTAGTTCAGTGTGTGTTCTGTTTCTAGTTCAGTGTGTGTTCTATTTCTAGTTCAGTGTGTGTTCTATATCTAGTTCTGTGTGTGGTCTATTTCTAGTTCAGTGTGTGGTCTATTTCTAGTTCAGTGTGTGTTTTATTTCTGGTTCTGTGTGTGTTCTAATACTCGTTCCGTTTGTGTTCTCTTTCTTGTTCAGTGTTTGTTCTATTTCTAGTTTACTGTGTGTTCTATTTCTTGTTCAGTCTGTATTATATTTCTAGTTCATGGGGTTCGGTTTCTAGTTGAGTGGGTGTTCTCTTTCTCGTTTTTGGGTGTTCTCTTTCTAGTTCAGTGTGTGTTCTATTTCTGGTTCAGTGTGTATTCTATTTCTAGTTCAGTGTGTGTTCTATATCTAGTTCTGTGTGTGGTCTATTTCTAGTTCAGTGTGTGTTTTATTTCTGGTTCTGTGTGTGTTCTAATACTAGTTCCATTTGTGTTCTCTTTCTTGTTCAGTGTTTGTTCTATTTCTAGTTTTCTGTGTTCTATTTCTCGTTCAGTGTTTGTTGTATTTCTAGTTCAGTGTGTGTTCCCTTTCGAGTTTAGTGTGTGTTTTATTTCTAGTTTACTGTGTTTTCTATTTCTAGTTCAGTGTGTGTTCTATTTCTAGTTTACTGTGTGTTCTATTTCTCTTTCAATGTGTGTTCTATTTCTAGTTCAGTGTGTGTTCTATTTCTAGTTCATTGTGTGTTCTGTTTCTACTTTAGTGTGTGTTCTATTTCTAGTTCAGAGTGTGTTCTGTTTCTAGTTCAGTGTGTGTTCTATTTCTAGTTCAGTTTGTGTTCTATTTCTCGTTCAGTGTGTGTTCTATTTTTAGTGCAGTGTGTGTTCTATTTCTAATTCAGTGTGTGGTCTATTTCTAGTTCAGTGTGTGTTTTATTTCTGGTTCTGTGTGTGTTCTAATACTCGTTCCGTTTGTGTTCTCTTTCTTGTTCAGTGTTTGTTCTATTTCTAGTTCAGTGTGTGTTCTATTTCTAGTTCAGTGTGTGTTATATTTCTAGTTCATGGGATTCGGTTTCTAGTTGAGTGGGTTTTCTCTTTCTAGTTTTTGGGTGTTCTCTTTCTAGTTCAGTGTGTGTTCTATTTCTGGTTCAGTGAGTATTCTATTTCTAGTTCAGTGTGTGTTCTATATCTAGTTCTGTGTGTGGTCTATTTCTAGTTCAGTGTGTGTTTTATTTCTGGTTCTGTGTGTGTTCTAATACTAGTTCCATTTGTGTTCTCTTTCTTGTTCAGTGTTTGTTCTATTTCTAGTTTTCTGTGTTCTATTTCTCGTTCAGTGTTTGTTGTATTTCTAGTTCAGTGTGTGTTCCCTTTCTAGTTTAGTGTGTATTTTATTTCTAGTTTACTGTGTGTTCTATTTCTAGTTCAGTGTGTGTTCTATTTCTAGTTCATGGGGGAGTCGTTTCTAATTGAGTGAGTGTTCTCTTGCTAGTTCAGTGGGTGTTCTCTTTCTAGTTCAGCCTGTGTTCTATTTCTCGTTCAATGTGTGTTCTATTTCTAGTTCAGTGTTTGTTCTAGTTCTCGTTCAGTGTGTGTTCTATTTCTAGTTCAGTGTGTGTTCTATTTCTAGTTCAGTGTGTGTTCTATTTCTAGTTCAGTGTGTGTTCTGTTTCTACTTCAGTGTGTGTTCTATTTCTCTTTCAGTGTGTGTTCTATTTCTCTTTCAGTGTGTGTTCTATTTCTAGTTCAGTGTGTGTTCTATTTCTAGTTCATTGTGTGTTCTGTTTCTACTTTAGTGTGTGTTCTATTTCTAGTTCAGAGTGTGTTCTGTTTCTAGTTCAGTGTGTGTTCTATTTCTAGTTCAGTGTGTGTTCTATTTTTAGTTCAGTGTGTGTTCTATTTCTAGTTCAGTGTGTGTTCTGTTTCTACTTCAGTGTGTGTTCTATTTCTCTTTCAGTGTGTGTTCTATTTCTCTTTCAGTGTGTGTTCTATTTCTCTTTCAGTGTGTGTTCTATTTCTAGTTCAGTGTGTGTTCTATTTCTAGTTCAGAGTGTGTTCTGTTTCTAGTTCAGTGTGTTTTATTTCTAGTTTACTGTGTGTTCTATTTCTAGTTCAGTATGTGCTCTCATTCCAGTTTTGTGTGTGGTGTAGTTTTAGTTCAGAGTGTGTTCCCTTTCTAGTTCAGTGTGTTTTATTTCTAGTTTACTGTGTGTTCTATTTCTAGTTCAGTGTGTGTTATATTTCTAGTTCAGTGTGTGTTCTATTTCTAGTTCAGTGTGTGTTCTATTTCTAGTTCAGTGTGTGTTCTATTTCTAGTTCAGTGTGTGATCTATTTCTAGTTCAGTGTGTGTTCTATTTCTAGTTCAGGGTGTGTTTTATTTCTAGTTCCGTGTGTGTTCTATTTCTCGTTCAGTGTGTGTTCTATTTCTAGTTCAGGGTGTGTTCTATTTCTAGTTCAGTGTGTGTTCTATTTATAGTTCAGTGTGTGATCTATTTATAGTTCAGTGTGTGTTCTATTTCTAGTTCAGTGTGTGTTCTATTTCTAGTTCAGTGTGTGTTCTATTTCTAGTTCAGTGTTTGTTCTAGTTCTCGTTAAGTGTGTGTTCTATTTCTAGTTCAGTGGGTGTTCTATTTCTAGTTCAGTGTTTATTCTATATCTAGTTCAGTGTGTGTTCTATATCTAGTTCAGTGTGTGTTCTATTTCTAGTTCAGTGTGTGTTCTATTTCTCGTTCAGTGTGTGTTCTATTTCTAGTTTAGTGCGTGTTCTATTTCTAGTTCAGTGTGTGTTCTATTTCTAGTTCAGTGTGTGTTCTATTTCTCGTTCAGTGTGTGTTCTAGTTCTCGTTCAGTGTGTGTTCTATTTCTAGTTCATGGGGGATCGCCTTCTCGTCAGTGTGTGTTCTATTTCTAGTTCAGTGTGGGTTCTGTTTCTAGTTCAGTGTGTGTTCTATTTCTAGTTTAGTGCGTGTTCTATTTCTAGTTCAGTGTGTGTTCTATTTCTAGTTCAGTGTGTGTTCTATTTCTAGTTCAGGGTGTGTTCTATTTCTAGTTTAGTGTGTGTTCTATTTCTAGTTCATGGGGGATCGCCTTCTCGTCAGTGTGTGTTCTATTTCTAGTTCAGTGTGGGTTCTGTTTCTAGTTCAGTGTGTGTTCTGTTTCTAGTTCAGTGTGTGTTCTATTTCTAGTCAGTGTGTGTTCTATTTATAGTTCAGTGTGTGTACTGTTTCTAGTTCAGTGTGTTCCTATTTCTAGTTCAGAGTGTGTTCCCTTTCTAGTTCAGTGTGTGTTTGATTTCTAGTTTACTGTGTGTTCTATTTCTAGTTCAGTGTGTGTTCTATTTCTGGTTCAGTGTGTATTCTATTTCTAGTTCAGTGTGTGTTCTATATCTAGTTCTGTGTGTGGTCTATTTCTAGTTCAGTGTGTGTTTTATTTCTGGTTCTGTGTGTGTTCTAATACTAGTTCCATTTGTGTTCTCTTTCTTGTTCAGTGTTTGTTCTATTTCTAGTTTTCTGTGTTCTATTTCTCGTTCAGTGTTTGTTGTATTTCTAGTTCAGTGTGTGTTCCCTTTCGAGTTTAGTGTGTGTTTTATTTCTAGTTTACTGTGTGTTCTATTTCTAGTTCAGTCTGTGTTCTATTTCTAGTTCAGTGTGTGTTCTGTTTCTACTTCAGTGTGTGTTCTATTTCTCTTTCAGTGTGTGTTCTATTTCTCTTTCAGTGTGTGTTCTGTTTCTAGTTCAGTGTATGTTCTATTTCTAGTTCAGTGTGTGTTCTATTTCTAGTTCAGTCTGTGTTCTATTTCTCGTTCAGTGTGTGTTCTATTTCTAGTTCAGTGTGTGTTCTATTTTTAGTTCAGTGTGTGTTCTATTTCTAGTTCAGTGTGTGTTCTGTTTCTACTTCAGTGTGTGTTCTATTTCTCTTTCAGTGTGTGTTCTATTTCTCTTTCAGTGTGTGTTCTATTTCTAGTTCAGTGTGTGTTCTATTTCTAGTTCATTGTGTGTTCTGTTTCTAGATCAGTGTGTGTTCTGTTTCTACTTCAGTGTGTGTTCTATTTCTCTTTCAGTGTGTGTTCTATTTCTCTTTCAGTGTGTGTTCTATTTCTAGTTCAGTGTGTGTTCTATTTCTAGTTCAGAGTGTGTTCTGTTTCTAGTTCAGTGTGTGTTCTATTTCTAGTTCAGTGTGTGTTCTATTTCTTTCAGTGTGTGTTCTATTTCTTTCAGTGTGTGTTCTATTTCTAGTTTACTGTGTGTTCTATTTCTAGTTCAGTATGTGCTCTCATTCCAGTTTTGTGTGTGGTGTAGTTTTAGTTCAGAGTGTGTTCCCTTTCTAGTTCAGTGTGTTTTATTTCTAGTTTACTGTGTGTTCTATTTCTAGTTCAGTGTGTGTTATATTTCTAGTTCATGGGGTTCGCTTTCTAGTTGAGTGGTTGTTCTCTCTCTAGTTCAGTGTGTGTTCTGTTTCTAGTTCAGTGTGTGTTCTATTTCTAGTTCAGTGTGTGTTCTATATCTAGTTCTGTGTGTGGTCTATTTCTAGTTCAGTGTGTGGTCTATTTCTAGTTCAGTGTGTGTTTTATTTCTGGTTCTGTGTGTGTTCTAATACTAGTTCCATTTGTGTTCTCTTTCTTGTTCAATGTTTGTTCTATTTCTAGTTTTCTGTGTTCTATTTCTCATTCAGTGTTTGTTGTATTTCTAATTCAGTGTGTGTTCCCTTTCTAGTTTAGTGTGTGTTTTATTTCTAGTTTACTGTGTGTTCTATTTCTAGTTCAGTGTGTGTTCTATTTCTAGTTCATGGGGGATTCGTTTCTAATTGAGTGAGTGTTCTCTTGCTAGTTCAGTGGGTGTTCTCTTTCTAGTTCAGCCTGTGTTCTATTTCTCGTTCAATGTGTGTTCTATTTCTAGTTCAGTGTTTGTTCTAGTTCTCGTTCAGTGTGTGTTCTATTTCTAGTTCAGTGTGTGTTCTATTTCTAGTTCAGTGTGTGTTCTATTTCTAGTTCAGTCTGTGTTCTATTTCTCGTTCAGTGTGTGTTCTATTTTTAGTTCAGTGTGTGTTCTATTTCTAGTTCAGCGTGTGTTCTGTTTCTACTTCAGTGTGTGTTCTATTTCTCTTTCAGTGTGTGTTCTATTTCTCTTTCAGTGTGTGTTCTATTTCTAGTTCAGTGTGTGTTCTATTTCTAGTTCATTGTGTTCTGTTTCTACTTTAGTGTGTGTTCTATTTCTAGTTCAGAGTGTGTTCTGTTTCTAGTTCAGTGTGTCTTCTATTTCTAATTCCGTGTGTGTTCTATTTCTAGTTCAGTGTGTGTTCTATTTCTAGTTCAGTGTGTGTTCTATTTCTAGTTCAGTGTGTGTTCTATTTCTAGTTCAGTCTGTGTTCTATTTCTCGTTCAGTGTGTGTTCTATTTTTAGTTCAGTGTGTGTTCTATTTCTAGTTCAGTGTGTGTTCTATTTCTCTTTCAGTGTGTGTTCTATTTCTCTTTCAGTGTGTGTTCTATTTCTCTTTCAGTGTGTGTTCTATTTCTCTTTCAGTGTGTGTTCTATTTCTAGTTCAGTGTGTGTTCTGTTTCTAGTTCAGTGTGTGTTCTGTTTCTACTTCAGTGTGTGTTCTATTTCTCTTTCAGTGTGTGTTCTATTTCTCTTTCAGTGTGTGTTCTATTTCTAGTTCAGTGTGTGTTCTATTTCTAGTTCAGTGTGTGTTCTATTTCTTTCAGTGTGTGTTCTATTTCTTTCAGTGTGTGTTCTATTTCTTTCAGTGTGTGTTCTATTTCTAGTTTACTGTGTGTTCTATTTCTAGTTCAGTATGTGCTCTAATTCCAGTTTTGTGTGTGGTGTAGTTTTAGTTCAGAGTGTGTTCCCTTTCTAGTTCAGTGTGTTTTATTTCTAGTTTACTGTGTGTTCTATTTCTAGTTCAGTGTGTGTTATATTTCTAGTTCATGGGGTTCGCTTTCTAGTTGAGTGGTTGTTCTCTCTCTAGTTCAGTGTGTGTTCTGTTTCTAGTTCAGTGTGTGTTCTATTTCTAGTTCAGTGTGTGTTCTATATCTAGTTCTGTGTGTGGTCTATTTCTAGTTCAGTGTGTGGTCTATTTCTAGTTCAGTGTGTGTTTTATTTCTGGTTCTGTGTGTGTTCTAATACTCGTTCCGTTTGTGTTCTCTTTCTTGTTCAGTGTTTGTTCTATTTCTAGTTTACTGTGTGTTCTATTTCTTGTTCAGTCTGTATTATATTTCTAGTTCATGGGGTTCGGTTTCTAGTTGAGTGGGTGTTCTCTTTCTAGTTTTTGGGTGTTCTCTTTCTAGTTCAGTGTGTGTTCTATTTCTGGTTCAGTGTGTATTCTATTTCTAGTTCAGTGTGTGTTCTATATCTAGTTCTGTGTGTGGTCTATTTCTAGTTCAGTGTGTGTTTTATTTCTGGTTCTGTGTGTGTTCTAATACTAGTTCCATTTGTGTTCTCTTTCTTGTTCAGTGTTTGTTCTATTTCTAGTTTTCTGTGTTCTATTTCTCGTTCAGTGTTTGTTGTATTTCTAGTTCAGTGTGTGTTCCCTTTCGAGTTTAGTGTGTGTTTTATTTCTAGTTTACTGTGTTTTCTATTTCTAGTTCAGTGTGTGTTCTATTTCTAGTTTACTGTGTGTTCTATTTCTCTTTCAATGTGTGTTCTATTTCTAGTTCAGTGTGTGTTCTATTTCTAGTTCATTGTGTGTTCTGTTTCTACTTTAGTGTGTGTTCTATTTCTAGTTCAGAGTGTGTTCTGTTTCTAGTTCAGTGTGTGTTCTATTTCTAGTTCAGTTTGTGTTCTATTTCTCGTTCAGTGTGTGTTCTATTTTTAGTGCAGTGTGTGTTCTATTTCTAATTCAGTGTGTGGTCTATTTCTAGTTCAGTGTGTGTTTTATTTCTGGTTCTGTGTGTGTTCTAATACTCGTTCCGTTTGTGTTCTCTTTCTTGTTCAGTGTTTGTTCTATTTCTAGTTCAGTGTGTGTTCTATTTCTAGTTCAGTGTGTGTTATATTTCTAGTTCATGGGATTCGGTTTCTAGTTGAGTGGGTTTTCTCTTTCTAGTTTTTGGGTGTTCTCTTTCTAGTTCAGTGTGTGTTCTATTTCTGGTTCAGTGAGTATTCTATTTCTAGTTCAGTGTGTGTTCTATATCTAGTTCTGTGTGTGGTCTATTTCTAGTTCAGTGTGTGTTTTATTTCTGGTTCTGTGTGTGTTCTAATACTAGTTCCATTTGTGTTCTCTTTCTTGTTCAGTGTTTGTTCTATTTCTAGTTTTCTGTGTTCTATTTCTCGTTCAGTGTTTGTTGTATTTCTAGTTCAGTGTGTGTTCCCTTTCTAGTTTAGTGTGTGTTTTATTTCTAGTTTACTGTGTGTTCTATTTCTAGTTCAGTGTGTGTTCTATTTCTAGTTCATGGGGGAGTCGTTTCTAATTGAGTGAGTGTTCTCTTGCTAGTTCAGTGGGTGTTCTCTTTCTAGTTCAGCCTGTGTTCTATTTCTCGTTCAATGTGTGTTCTATTTCTAGTTCAGTGTTTGTTCTAGTTCTCGTTCAGTGTGTGTTCTATTTCTAGTTCAGTGTGTGTTCTATTTCTAGTTCAGTGTGTGTTCTATTTCTAGTTCAGTGTGTGTTCTGTTTCTACTTCAGTGTGTGTTCTATTTCTCTTTCAGTGTGTGTTCTATTTCTCTTTCAGTGTGTGTTCTATTTCTAGTTCAGTGTGTGTTCTATTTCTAGTTCATTGTGTGTTCTGTTTCTACTTTAGTGTGTGTTCTATTTCTAGTTCAGAGTGTGTTCTGTTTCTAGTTCAGTGTGTGTTCTATTTCTAGTTCAGTGTGTGTTCTATTTTTAGTTCAGTGTGTGTTCTATTTCTAGTTCAGTGTGTGTTCTGTTTCTACTTCAGTGTGTGTTCTATTTCTCTTTCAGTGTGTGTTCTATTTCTCTTTCAGTGTGTGTTCTATTTCTCTTTCAGTGTGTGTTCTATTTCTAGTTCAGTGTGTGTTCTATTTCTAGTTCAGAGTGTGTTCTGTTTCTAGTTCAGTGTGTTTTATTTCTAGTTTACTGTGTGTTCTATTTCTAGTTCAGTATGTGCTCTCATTCCAGTTTTGTGTGTGGTGTAGTTTTAGTTCAGAGTGTGTTCCCTTTCTAGTTCAGTGTGTTTTATTTCTAGTTTACTGTGTGTTCTATTTCTAGTTCAGTGTGTGTTATATTTCTAGTTCAGTGTGTGTTCTATTTCTAGTTCAGTGTGTGTTATATTTCTAGTTCATGGGGTTCGCTTTCTAGTTGAGTGGTTGTTCTCTCTCTAGTTCAGTGTGTGTTCTGTTTCTAGTTCAGTGTGTGTTCTATTTCTAGTTCAGTGTGTGTTCTATTTCTAGTTCAGTGTGTGGTCTATTTCTAGTTCAGTGTGTGTTTTATTTCTGGTTCTGTGTGTGTTCTAATACTCGTTCCGTTTGTGTTCTCTTTCTTGTTCAGTGTTTGTTCTATTTCTAGTTTACTGTGTGTTCTATTTCTAGTTCAGTGTGTGTTCTATTTCTAGTTTACTGTGTGTTCTATTTCTAGTTCAGTGTGTGTTCTATTTCTAGTTCAGTGTGTGTTCTATTTCTAGTTTACTGTGTGTTCTATTTCCAGTTCAATGTGTGTTCTATTTCTAGTTCAGTGTGTGTTCTATTTCTAGTTCAGTGTGTGTTCTATTTCTAGTTTACTGTGTGTTCTATTTCTAGTTCAGTGTGTGTTCTATTTCTAGTTCAGTGTGTGTTCTATTTCTAGTTTACTGTGTGTTCTATTTCCAGTTCAATGTGTGTTCTATTTCTAGTTTACTGTGTGTTCTATTTCCAGTTCAATGTGTGTTCTATTTCTAGTTCAGTGTGTGTTCTATTTCTAGTTCAGTGTGTGTTCTATTTCTAGTTCAGTGTGTGTTATATTTCTAGTTCATGGGGTTCGGTTTCTAGTTGAGTGGGTGTTCTCTTTCTAGTGCATGGGCCATCGCTTTCTCGTTCAGAGTGTGTTCTCGTTCTAGTTCAGTGTGTGTTCTATATCTAGTTCTGTGTGTGGTGTATTTCTAGTTCAGTGTGTGGTCTATTTCTAGTTCAGTGTGTGTTTTATTTCAGGTTCTGTGTGTGTTCTAATACTCGTTCCATTTGTGTTCTCTTTCTTGTTCAGTGTTTGTTCTATTTCTAGTTTTCTGTGTGTTCTATTTCTTGTTCAGTGTTTGTTGTATTTCTAGTTCAGAGTGTGTTCCCTTTCTAGTTTAGTTTGTCTTTTATTTCTACTTTACTGTGTGTTCTATTTCTAGTTCATGGGGGACTGGTTTCTAGTTGAGTGAGTGTTCTCTTGTTAGTTCAGTGGGTGTTCTCTTTCTAGTTCAGTGTGTGTTCTATTTCTCTTTCAGTGTGTGTTCTAATTCTAGTTCTGTGTGTTTTCTATTTCTAGTTCAGTGTGTGTTTTATTTCTGGTTCTGTGTGTGTTCTAATACTAGTTCCATTTGTGTTCCCTTTCTAGTTTAGTGTGTGTTTTATTTCTAGTTTATTGTGTGTTCTATTTCTAGTTCAGTGTGTGTTCTATTTCTAGTTCATTGGGGATCGCTTTCTAGTTCAGTGGCTGTTCTCTTGCTAGTTCAGTGGGTGTTCTCTTTCTAGTTCAGTGGGTGTTCTCTTGCTAGTTCAGTGTGTGTTCTATTTCTAGTTCATTGGGGATCGGTTTCTAGTTCAGTGGCTGTTCTCTTGCTAGTTCAGTGTGTGTTCTATTCCTAGTTCAGTGGGTGATCTCTTTCTAGTTCAGTGTGTGTTCTATTTCTAGTTCAGTGTGTGTTCTATTTCTAGTTCAGTGTGTGTTCTATTTCTAGTTCAGTGTGTGTTCTATTTCTAGTCCTGTGTGTGTTCTATTTCTAGGTCAGTGTGTGTTCTATTTCTAGTTCAGTGTGTGTTCTAATTCTAGTTCTGTGTGTTTTCTATTTCTAGTTCAGTGTGTGTTCTATTTCTAGTTCAGTGTGTGTTCTATTTTTAGTTCTGTGTGTTTTCTATTTCTCGTTTGGTGTGTGTTATATTTCTAGTTTAGTTTGTGTTCTATTTCTAGTTCAGTGTGTGTTCTAATTCTAGTTCTGTGTGTTTTCTATTTCTAGTTCAGTGTGTGTTCTATTTATAATTCAGTGTGTGTTCTATTTCTAGTTCAGTGTGTGTTCTATTTCTAGTTCAGTGTGTGTTCTATTTCTAGTTCAGTGTGTGTTCTAATTCTAGTTCTGTGTGTTTTCTATTTCTAGTTCAGTGTGTGTTCTATTTCTAGTTCAGTGTTTGTTCTATTTCAATTTCAGTGTGTGTTCTATTTCTAGTTCTAGTTCTATTTCAGTGTTTATCAGTGTCTGTTCTATTTCAGTATGCGTTCGCGTTCTATTTCTGTTTCTAGTTCTATTTCTATTTCTGTCTGCTTTCTCTTTCACTCTGGGAGTTCCCTATTTTAGTATGTTTGGTATTGGGAATAATTTAAATTCAGCAAAGGCTGTTTGATTCAGAAGTGGAGATGACAACATCAAAGTAAGCTTGCATGCAACATAAAAACTGTATTGCAAAATTTCCATTAGTATGTGAGGAGCAAACTATTGACAGAAATGAATGTCAGGCCCTTCAAGTCAATGGCGAGAATTCCTCACGGGAAACAAAGAAGTGACTGGGGAGCTAAATTAATTCTTCATAAAGCAAGACATGGATAATGTAACGGGAAGTACTGAGATATACATTTTAGGGCTGGAGGAAATTAGTACCTGTAAAGAAATCGTTTCATTGAAATTAATTTGATTGACGCCAGATATATCTCCAGGGCTTGATAATCTTCATCCCAGACTACTTCAGGAAGTGGCCCGAGAAATAGTAGATCCATTGCTGGTCATTTTCCAAAATTCTTTGGACTCTGGAATGGTTCCTACAGATTGCAGGTGTCGCGTATGTAACCCAACTGTTCAAAAAGGTAGATAGAGAGAAAATAGTGAACTATAGACCAGTGAGCCTAAGCATTTCCTAGCACTGCATTTGGAAAGCAGTGATGAAATCATACAAAATCTGCATGGAAAGGAAAATCATGCTTGTCAAATTTATTTGAATTCTTTGAAGATGTAACTAGTAGAGTTTTTGTTTTAGAAATTTAGAGTACCCAATTCATTTTTTCCAATTAAGGGGAAATGTAGTATGTTCAATCCACCTACCCTGCACATCTTTGGGTTATGGGGGCGCAACCCACGCAAACACGGGGAGAATGTGCAAACTCCACACGGACAGTGACCCAGAGACGGGATCGAACCTGGGACCTCGGCGGCATGAGGCAGCTGTGCTAACACTGCGCCATTAACTAGTAGAGTTGACCAAGGAGATATACTTTATTTAGACTTTCAGAAGGCTTTCGACAAGATCTCACAGAGCAGCTTACTGTGTAAAGTTAAAGCACATGGGATTGTGGGTAGTGTCTTGAGATGGATAGAAAGCTGGTTAGCAGACGGGAAGAAAAAAGTTGGAATAAATGGGTCTTTTTTGATTGGCGGGCAGTGAATAATGGGGTACCGCAGGGATCTGTGCTAAGACACCAACTGTTTTGTTATCTCCAAATTTGCTGATGACACAAAATTGGTACCACATTGCTCTGGGTCTGGAGTCACCTGTGGGCCAGACCAGGTAAGAATGGCAGATTTCCTTCTCTTAAAGGACATTAGTCAACTACATGGGTTTTTATGACAATCAGCAATGGTTTCATGGTCAACATTAGACTTTTCACCATCAGCAGTGGCAGGATTTGAACTTGGATCCCCAGAGCATTACCCTGGGTTTCTGGTTTACTAGTCCAGTGACAGTACCATGACCCAACCGCCTCCTTAGAGGTATAATGTTGATAATTGTGCGGTTATTCATTTCGCTAGAAAAAATAGGAAAGCAGATTATTTATTTCAATGGGTAAAAATTGAGGTGAATACTCGGGGAGACCTTGATGTCCTCATGCATCAGTCACTGAAGGTGGGCGCTCAGGTACAGCAGGCAGTAAAGAAGACAAGCGGTATGCTGTCTTTCATAGTGAGAGGATTTGAGTATAGGAATACAGATGTTTTACTGCAATTGTGAGGCCACACCTGGAGTTTTGTATGCAGTTTGTGTCTTATCTATTTCAGTATGCTTTCTATTTACATTTCAGTGTGTCTCTATTTAGTATGTTTCTATTTCAGCGTGTGATCTGTATCAGCATTCACTTTATTTCAGTGTGCACTCTACTTTAATGCGTAAATTATTTCAGTGCGTTTTTTTTCAGTTAATGCTGTCTTGCAGTTTATATATGAATAGTCCATAAGAACAAGGAACAGGATTGGCACTTCAACCCCTCCCAATACCTTCATGGGTGATCTCATCCAGCCTCTTTTCCACCTTCCGGAGTACTCCTAAACCTTCATCCCGCTGATAATTAAAAGCCTGTCTACCTCCTCCAATTTGTTCATTGTTCCAGCATCTAACGTACTCTGGGATGGAGAACAAAGAACAAAGAAAATTACAGCACAGGAACAGGCCCTTCGGCCCCCCAAGCTTGCGCCGACCATGCTGCCCGTCTGAATTAAAACCCACTACACTTCCGGGGACCATATCCTCTATTCCCATCCTCTTCAGGTATTTGTCAAGATGCCCCTTAAAAAGTCACTGTCGTATCTGCTTCCACCACCTCCTCCGGCAGTGGGTTCAAGGCTCCCACCACCCTTTGTGTAAAAAAACTTGCCTTGTATGTTTCCTTTAACCCTTGCCCCTCGCACCTTAAACCTATGTCCCCGAGTAATTGACTCTTCTGCCCTGGGAAAAAGCCTCTGACTATCCACTCTGCCCATGCCCCTCATAATCTTGTAGACTTCTATCAGGTTCCCCCTCAACTTGCGTCGTTCCAGTGAGAACAAACCAAGTTTCTCCAACCTCTCCTCATAGCTAATGCCCTCCATACCAGGCAACATCCTGATAAATCTTTTCATGACACAGGTTCACGACCCTTTGACTCAAGTAATCCCTCCTCATCTCTGTTTCAAATCTGCCACACCCTTGGCGTAAAATTTAACCCCTCATTCTAGAATATCCAACAAGGGAAACATACGCTCTATGCCTGCCCTGTCAATCCCCTTTAGCATCTTGTATACCTCAATTAGTTCTCTTTTCATTCTTCTAAACTCTAGCGAGTATAAGCTCAACCTCACTTTTGACAAGTTCTTCATCCCTGGAATCAGTCTCGTGAACCTTCTCTGAACTGCCTCGAATACATTTACATCCTTCCTCAAGGGACCAAAGCTTGGCCCAGTACTCCAGATGCGGACTATACATTTGCTACAGAACCTCTCTACTTTTATACTCTATTAGTTGAGCAATTAATACCAAAATTCTATTTCACTTCCTTATTTCCTGCTGCATCTGCATTTTAGTTTTCTGAAAGTCGTGCACAAAGACCCCCAGATCCCCCTGCAGCGACACATTTTGAAGTTTCGCTGCATTTAGATAATAAGTTGCCGTTTGTTCCTCTGACCAAAATGGATAGCCTTACACTTATTCACATTGAATACCATCTTCCAAATTTTGAGCAACTCACCTATCCATATCCATTTGCAATATTCTTATGTCCTCATTGCAACTTACTATCCCACCTATCTCTCCTGTCTGCTAGATGGCCAATCCTCTATCCAAGCTAATATATTACTCCCAACCATGTTTATGCTGTGTTTCAGTATCTGCTCTGTTTCAATGTCTGCTCGATTTTATTGTGTGCTCAGTTTTAATGTGTGTGCTCGATTTCAGGGCATGTTCCAGTTCCGTGTTTACTTTATTTCTGTTTTTACTCTATTTCAGTCTTTGCTCGATCACTTTGCTCTATTTCAGTGTGTAATCTATTTTTGTTTCTGTGCATGGGGGTTCAGGCAGCGTGTGTGCTCGAGCTCAGTGCGTTGTGCTCTCTTTCAGTGTTCATTCAATTTCATTGTGTGTCATTTGTCCAGGATGTCACGTTGCGTTTACGGCCAATGAACTGGTTTTGACGTCCACTCATTGTTGTCAGGTTGGAAAGACAAACACGCAGGAGGACGAAAAAGAAACTTGGAGAAATTCTGTACTCTTGTCTGAATAGTAACAGACCTTTCATCTTTATGTATGAGGGACTGAGCAGTTTTTAGGGTTTCAGTGAAAACAATTGTGGTCTCCAATAAAATATATCTGCTTCTTTCCAGTTCCAATTATGAGTCAAGATGGTTCGTTTAACATCAACAATGTCCAGGAAGATTGTCAACCTGCTTCTTGCAGGTAGCTACTGTCAATGGGATCTTCAGCATTAAGGTGATTGTAGTTGTCTAATCAGGATCGTTTCTGCATTAACTGTCAGTATAATCACATTGCTTTCATGCTCAGCTCCCTGGCACATTTTAGTTACCAGGGTTGTCAGCTTGGGATCTGCCTGTTCAAAGAAAAGGAGGCACGCCCATAGTGACCTTTGCATCCCAGTGCTTTGCATCAATTAATCACTGCAGTACTGTGGGAACATTTTCGTTCTGAACAACATGACAGCCAATGTTAACACAATAAGATCCCACTGCCCTTCTTGCATTAAAAAAAAAAGGGGATCTTTCCTGTCCACTGAGAACAAGATGGAGGGGGCGATTCCACGACCGTGTTACACCCGGCACGGACCCGGCCACAATGAATCCCGTGAGAGCCCCAAATCAGGCTCCACCTCGGCCGACCGAGTCACCCGACTCACACTGCCTGGCACAATTTGGAACTCTCCCTCACTGGGTGAGATCCAGATCTGCATATTTAAATGAGTCAGTAGACTTTTAATACCCGGGCATCAATAGTTTAATACCCGGACATCAATTTCACCCGGCTCCTGGGAATCAATGGCCATGCCTGCGAGACCTCGACTGGGTGCCATTTGCCACTGGTTTCCCCAAACGTGGACCAGGCGTGTTGGCACCTTGCGGGGAGGGGGGGAGGGCTTTCAGGTCATGAGAAACTGCCAGCTGGTTGCGGACAGGGCATGAGGTACTCTGGCATGTGGGCACTGCCAGCCTGGTACTCTGGTAATCCCAGGGTGGCAATTGCAGGGTGCCAGGCTGGCAATACCAAGGTGCCCAGGTGCCAGGTTGGCACTGCCAGCCAGTGGGCCTGGGGGGGGGGGGCCTTGCCCATTGGAAAAGTGGGGTTTTAAGGCCTTACAGGTTGTGGGGGTGAAGGGGGGTCCATAAAGCAAGAGGCGGCGCCTGAAAGGGGGGCTGCCAGTCAAAAGCGCGCCCCTATCTGTAAGGAAGTCAACTTAAGTGTGGTCTTGGTGAGGAGAAACTCCCCGAGGCCCCAAAAAACGGTAATGTGCTGGTGAATAGCAGAGTGAATCCCAGCGCTGTAGCTGTCGAGAACACCCTTCCAACGTTCCCAAGACAGCACTTTAACTTTGTATTCTTTTCTTTTCTTAAGGCACGTGTCCTATCCTGCACAATCATTCCTGATATTTGTACGCTCTCCATTCTGGTATCCTTGTAAATCTGTTTTCAGACATTTTGCAGCATTTTTATATCTTATATCATATGGAAAGGACTCTACATAATACTTTGAGTAGTCCAACCAAGATTATCATAATTTCTGCCTTCCAAACCTATCCCTCGAGTAATGAACCCTCCCGCTTTGTTTGCACTTGTTATGGCTAACCATTGTTGCTCAGGAACTAAACAGTTAAGACATGGCTCTTGGGGCTGAAGGAATCAAAGTATATGGGGGAAAGTGGGAACGGGTTCCTGAGTTGGATGGTCAGCCATGATCATAACGAATGGCAGAGCAGGCTTGAAGGGCTGAATGGCCTCCACCTGCTCCTATGTTTCTATGGCATATATCTCTATCCCTCTATCCAGCCCATTGACACGCTTACTTTCCAAGGAATTCCCTTTTGTTAACATTGACAAACACAAAGATAAAAGCAAAATTCTGTGGATGCTGAAAATTTGATATAAAAACAGAAAATGCTAGAAAATCTCAGCAGGTCTGACAGCATCTGTGGAGCTAGAAACAGAGTTAAAGGCTCGAGTCCGTATAACTCCTCTGCAGAGCTCTGCATTCCTGAGTTTTTCCAGCATTTTCTTTTTTAGAACAAAAAACTTGCCCTCGTTACCCCAGGTGTGATCCTACTGGGCAGAAAATGTGTTTACTTGCATTTCAAGTTCAATTTTAATTCTATGTGAAACACTTTTTAAATACAGCAAGAAGTCTTACAACACCAGGTTCAAATCCAACAGGTTTGTTTCAAACACTAGCTGTCGGAGCACTGCTCCTTCCTCAGGCTCCTTCACCTGAGGAAGGAGCAGTGCTCCGAAAGCTAGTGTTTGAAACAAACCTGTTGGACTTTAACCTGGTGTTGTCAGACTTCTTACTGTGCTCACCCCAGTCCAACGCCGGCATCGCCACATCACTTTTTAAATAGTTTTGGAAGGTCAGTTCCGAGGGGTAAAGATCTCACTCTTTGCTTGCATTGAGAAATGCTTTCTTGCTCATGTTTCGCTTGAGTTATTTCCAAAAAGCCTACTTGTGACAATAAGCGATTATTATTATTGAAGGCCTGCATATGAATGACATCAGGTCGCAATGGTGAATTATTCGCCTTCGGGGGTAAAAAGGTACCAATTCACAGCCCCTTCAGCTATAGGGGCTAAAAGAGATTGGCAGGGAATTTTCAACAGATTCGCAGGTGAGCCTGACCAGTCTTGTGCAACCTCAAGTATGCAGGTGTCAGATTCACCATGGGGCCCAAATAATTGTACTTACTTTACTTACAGCAGTGTTTCGACATATTCCTGGAGCTAACCAGTGCTGACATGAGCTTCAGCCTTTCTTTGCAGTACAAGGCCACTGTCCCTCTTTATCCCATTCGATGGAGATGCCTGTTTAAAATGAGAAAACACCGGACTCCCTGTAACATATTTCTCTTTCATTTTTTCGCAGGACGTGGGTGTCGCTGTCATTTGTTTCCACACATATGGTGCACTAAACCAGACTTTTGTCTGTTTCCTGAGCGAGTTATTCCTGAAACAGGCGGCTCGTCTGTCGGCAGAGGCTTATAGCTTGATGGGCGCCACTACGCATCAAACATGGTTGACCAGGAGTCTCCCCCCACTCTTACCACCAGCCATTGGCGTGTTTGGAATGATTTGCAGGTTGATACCTGTTTTGCCCCACTATCAACGCACCTTCCTTGGCAATCAGGTTCTGGGGTGGGAGTCGAACCTTCAGCTTCTGGCTCAGTGGCATGGATGCCACCTGCTATGCCACAAGACCGTCAACATTTGTTACCATCCCTAATTATCCTGGAACTATCAGCCAGACCAGAAAATGATGGGCGCTTTCATTCCCTGAGAGATAATAGTGAACCAGATAGCTTTTAACAATCGACGCTAGTTGTCAGAGTCACTATTACTGATCGGCCGGAGAATCCCCGCTTGCACCGAAATCGGGGGGGCTTTTGCGATGCTTTGCCCCCTCCAAAACAACGTACTCACAGAGTACACCCCACGCCGTCGGGACGGCCTCAGGGCTTCACCTGAGCCCCTCCCCCAGCGCTGCGCCCCCGATGGGCGGAGTTCCCGAAGTCGTGTGGAACACTTATCCGGTATTGTTTTGTGATCCCGGCATGGCGGCTGAGTACTGAGTCCAGCCGGGGAGGGGAGCAGTTCCGCGGGCAGGAGGGGCTTTGGCGGGGGCTGGTCAGGGGTGGTCCGGGGTGGCGAGAGGGGTTATTGCTGGACAGTACGTGGCAGGCCACCGCCGTGTGCATGCGCGGCCACGGACCCAGCAATTCTCCGGCCGGATCCGCAGGTAAAGCCGGGGGTTTTACGTTGCGTGGCTGCTAGCCGCCCTCCAGATGGAGGATCGGTGCAGCTTTTGCGCTGTTGTTTCTGGCGTAAAACGCCACTGTTCTGGCGTCAGCACTTAGTCTTCTAATCGGAGAATCCAGACCCTTATTTATTGAATTGAAATTCCACCAGCTGCCGAGGTGGGATTTGAACCCATGCCCAGAGCATGAGCCTGGCCCTCTGGATTACTAGTCCAGTGACATTACCATGACACCTTAGGGACAAACACCAGACAGACAGCTCCCTGGTTGCCTCATAGAAGCACTGACATGTTTGGAATAATTGGGCATCGTGTTCACCTCCTAGCCAATTAGGCCATTCGCATTTTATAAAGCCATGTCGAGATAACATAAGAACATAAGAACTAGGAGCAGGAGTAGGCCATCTGGCCCCTCGAGCCTGCTCCGCCATTCAATGAGATCATGGCTGATCTTTTGTGGACTCAGCTCCACTTTCCGGCCCGAACACCATAACCCTTTATTCCTTTATTGTTCAAAAACTATCTATCTTTATCTGAAAAACATTTAATGAAGGAGCCTCAACTGCTTCACTGGGCAAGGAATTCCATAGATTCACACCCTTTGGGTGAAGAAGTTCCTCCTAAACTCAGTCCTAAATCTACTTCCCCTTATTTTGACGCTATGCTCCCTCGTTCTGCTTTCACCCGCCAGTGGAAACAACCTTCCCGCATCTATCCTATCTATTCCCTTCATAATCTTATATGTTTCTATAAGATCCCCCCCCCCGCATCCTTCTAAATTCCAACGAGTACAGTCCCAGTCTACTCAACCTCTCCTCGTAATCCAACCCCTTCAGCTCTGGGATTAACCTAGTGAATCTCCTCTGCACACCCTCCAGCGCCAGTACGTCCTTTCTCAGGTAAGGAGACCAAAACTGAACACAATACTCCAGGTGTGGCCTCACTAACACCTTATACAATTGCAGCATAACCTCCCTAGTCTTAAACTCCATCCCTCTAGCAATGAAGGACAAAATTCCATTTGCCTTCTTAATCACCTGTTGCACCTGTAAACCAACTTTTTGCGACTCATGCACTAGCACACCCAGGTCTCTCTGCACAGCAGCATGTTTTAATATTCTATTGTTTAAATAATAATACCTTTTGCTGTTATTCCTAACAAAATGAATAACCTCACATTTGTCAACATTGTATTCCATCTGCCAGACCCTAGTCCATTCACTTAGCCTATCCAAATCCCTCTGCAGACTTCCGGTACCCTCTGCATTTTTTGCTTCACCACTCATCTTAGTGTCATCTGCAAACGTGGACACATTGCACTTGGTCCCCAACTCCAAATCATCTATGTAAATTGTGAACAATTGTGGGCCCAACACTGATCCCTGAGGGACACCACTAGCTATTGCTTGCCAACCAGAGAAACACCCATTAATCCCCACTCTTTGCATTCTATTAATTAACCAATCCTCTACCCATGCTACTACTTTACCCTTACTGCCATGCATCTTTATCTTATGCAGCAACCTTTTGTGTGGCACCTTGTCAAAAGCTTTCTGGAAATCCAGATATACCACATCCATTGACTCCCCGTTATCTACCGCACTGGTAATGTCCTCAAAAAATTCCACTAAATTAGTTAGGCACGACCCTTTATGAACCCATGCTGCGTCTGCCCAATGGGACAATTTCATCCAGATACCTCGCTATTTCTTCCTTGATGATAGATTCCAGCATCTTCCCTACTACCGAAGTTAAGCGAACTGGCCTATAATTACCCGCTTTCGGCCTACCTCCTTTTTTAAACAGTGGTGTCACATTTGCTAATTTCCAATCAGCCGGGACCACCCCAGAGTCTAGTGAATTTTGGGAAATTATCACTAATGCATTTGCAATTTCCCTAGCCATCTCTTTTAGCACTCTGGGATGCATTCCATCAGGTCCAGGAGACTTGTCTACCTTTAGCCCCATTAGCTTGCCCAGCACTACCTCCTTGGTGATAACAATCCTCTCAAGGTCCTCACCTGTCATAGCCTCATTTCCATCAGTCACTGGCATGTTATTTGTGTCTTCCACTATGAAGTCCGACCCAAAAAAACTGTTCAGTTCCTCAGCCATTTCCTCATCTCCCATTATTAAATCTCCTTTCTCATCCTCTAAAGGACCAATATTTACCTTAGCCACTCTTTTTTCTTTTATATATTTGCAGAAACTTTTACTATCTGTTTTTATATTCTGAGCAAGTTTACTCTCATAATCAATCTTATTCCTCTTTATAGCTTTTTTAGTAGCTTTCTGTTGCCCCCTAAAGATTTCCCAGTCCTCTAATCTCCCACTAATCTTTCCCACTTTGTATGCTTTTTCCTTCAATTTGATACTCTCCCCTATTTCTTTAGATATCCACGGTCGATTTTCCCTCTTTCTACCGTCCTTCCTTTTTGTCGGTATAAACCTTTGCTGAGCATTGTGAAAAATCGCTAGGAAGGTTCTCCACTGTTCCTCAACTGTTTCACCGTAAAGTCTTTAACGACCCCATTCGGGCACCGGGTCAGGACCCTGGATTCATTCGGGTGTCGGCTGTGTTAAAAATCCAACCCTCGATTTGCGCTGACTGTAATTTGTGCGGACAATTTTGGGATCTTTTGGGTCACTCTCTCAGCTTTCTGAGTAAATTGCAATGCGTGAATGTGCGCAAACCTTACCTCCTGCTGCCGTTCAATGATAAACCTTCCCTTTCCCTCTCTCATCACTCCATTCAGGTTGCAGCACGACAGATGTAATTACTTCAGATACGTGTTCACCTCACCTGCCCTTTGAAAAGTGCTATTTGATGCCAAGTATCTAAATATTGATGATTCATCATTGTTATAGTACTCATGGCCTTGTTAAAACACTGAACTGAGCAGTAATCTCTCACAATGCATTATTAATAGTGCACAACACAAAATAGATAATCAATGCCTGGGCAGAAATTACATTTATTTACAAGTTCTCAAGCTGAGAGACAACCTTTGATTCCAACAAAAATGTGACATGTCCAGTATTTTATCTCACGCTGCCTGGAATCTTTGATACACAAATCGATCTCTGTTTAAGGATCCTGTGCCAAGGTTTAAGTGCCAAAGATTTTGTCTGAATATAAATGATTTGGAAGGGGCGATGAGTTCCAAGACAGCTGCTCTGTTCTGAGAACAGATGAGGGGGAGTTTTTCCCCCATATGTCCTCCCCTCAAGCAGTCTTGCTTTTGGGAAGACAGCAGTCTATCGAATCATTCTGACTTTGCTGTGCCCCAACTCCCTGTGCTCAAAATCAAATGAAAATGAAGGAAAGACGTGCACAATGTATAGCGCCTTTCACGACCATCTGACATCCCACAGTACCTTACAGCCACTGAAAGTCACTGGGCATTTCCGACATTACAACAGTGACTACACTTCAGACAAGTGTTGCATTGGTTGACTTTGGGAGGTTCTCAAGATCGTGAAAGATGTTGGGCGCGAATTTCCAGCCGCGTTGTGCCCGGCGCCTATGCCGCTATGTCGGGTGAAGAACGGGAGAGCCCGAAAACGGGATTCGCGCCGGGCACCAAGCAGTTTGCCATTCAGCCCACTCCCGCTGCCATGATCAGGATCTCGCCCAAAAAGGGTGGAACCTGATCAAACCTCACTTGCATTCATTTCAATCTCATTCACGAGATTAAAGTCGAATGCAGCGGCCTCCTAGGGGGTTGGAAGTGGTCAGGTCAGAGTTGGCTATGGGCCGGGAGGGAGGTTTGCCTATGTGAAGCATTCAAGCCATCTTTAAATATTGTAGAGATCGCTAACAGGGCCAACCACAGCTGCAGCCTGTCTGGCCTACCGAACTCTCACAGGACAGAGCCTTGCTGCAGCCTGTCCGGCCTACCGAACTCTCACAGGACAGAGCCTTGCTGCTGCCTGTCCGGCCTACCGAACTCTCACAGGACAGAGCCTTGCTGCTGCCTGTCCGGCCTACCAAACTCTCACAGGACAGAGCCTTGCTGCAGCCTGTCCGGCCTACCAAACTCTCACAGGACAGAGCCCTGCTGCAGCCTGCCTCATGAGTCCATTTCACCGACCTCCCCCCTAGAGGTTCCAAGATGCTCTGTGGTTGCAGTGATGCTCGGCCAATAACTCCAGAAGCGAGATTGGATGACAATTGAAGGCTTTATTGGGCTAGATGTTTCCCCCAGCAGCGCAGGTACAGAATGCAGCTGCTGGGGAGACACAGGCTCTTATACTCCGCCTTACTGGGCGGAACCAGCAGGCAGGCTTCACCAATGATCTTCCTGTCTCAGGTACCTCCCACACCAATGATCTTACAGCCTCAACCTAGGTACCGTAATACCCCTAATACAGACTATCACATTCACCCCCTGTTAAAAAAGGAGTCCGGCGGGGGTGGTGGTCTCGCGTCATACAGTGGTAGAGGTTATGGTGATACCCGTCGGTGGTACAGTGTTTTGCCTTATTACATGTCACAACTATTTACAGTATTCATTTTACATGTGCATATCAGAATGAAGCAATTAGTCGATCGGGGGCCCTGGTCGTCCTCTGTGATCGTCGCAGTTTCGGCGGTGATGCAGGCGCCGGGTCGGGCATCCGTGACTCCGGGAGCATGACTTTGGCTTCTTTGGTAGCTTCATCACCCCTGGGTGGGACCAGTGGAAAAACCGATCCACCTGGAAAGGGGGTAGCCATGGTGTGCGCCGGTGGGAGGGAGGGGGGGGTGGGGGGGGATCCAGCGAGCACCAGGTCCCGTAGGGAGACCGTATCCTGCCGGCTGTCGGGATACGCCACGTAGGCATACTGAGGGTTAGCGTGAAGGAGGTAGACCCTCTCTACCAATGGGTCCGACTTGTGCGCCCGCACGTGTTTGCGGAGCAGAATGGGTCCAGGAGCTGCCAGCCAGGTGGGAGCGAGGACCGGAGGAGGACTTCCTGGGGAAGACAAGGAGACGTTTATGAGCTCTTTCGTTTGTCGTGGTACACAGCAGTGATCGGATGGAGTGGAGTGCATCGGGAATGACCCCCTGCCAGTGGGAGACTGGGAGATTCCTGGACCGTAGGGCCAGTAGGACGGTCTTCCAGACCGTTCCGTTCTCCCTCTCTACCTGTCCGTTTTCCTGGGGGTTATAACTGGTCGTCCTGCTCGAGGCGATGCCCTGCTGAGCAGGGCTTGACGCAGTTCGTCGCTCATGAAGGAGGACCCCTTATCGCTGTGTATGTAGGCGGGGAAACCGAACAGGGTAAAGATACTGGAGGGCTTTTATGATGGTGGCTGCGGTCATGTCGGGGCAGGGGATGGCGAATGGGAACTGGGAGTATTCGTCAATTACGTTCAGGAAGTACGTGTTGTGGTCGGTGGAGGGGAGGGGCCCTTTGAAGTCCATACTGAGGCATTCAAAGGGATGGGAAGCCTTTATTAGGTGCGCTTTCTCTGGCCTGTAGAAGTGCGGCTTGCACTCCGCGCAGATTTGGCAGTTCCTGGTGCCGCTCCAGACCTCCTCGAGGGAGTAGGCCAGGTTGCGGGTCTTGATAAAATGGAAGAATCGAGCGACCCCCAGGTGGCAGAGGTCCTCATGGAGGGCCCGGAGTTGGTCCACTTGTGCGTTGGCACATGTGCCACGGGATAGGGCATCAGGAGGCTCGTTTAGCTTCCGGGGACGATACAAGATCTCCTAGTTGTAGGTGGCGAGCTCGATCTTCCACCATAAGATCTTACCGTTCTTTATCTTGCCCGCGGTGCATTATCGAACATGAAAGCAACCGACCGTTGGTCAATGAGGAGCGTGAATCTCCTGCCGGCCAGGTAATGCCTCCAGTGCTGCACAGCTTCTACTATGGCCTGGGCCTCCTTTTCAACGGAGGAATGACTGATTTCTGAAGCATGGAGGGTGTGTGAGAAGAAGGCCCGAGGCGGGCCTGCCCGCTTGGTTGAGGGTGGCCGCCAGAGCGACGTCGGAAGCGTCGCTCTCGACTTGGAAGGGAAGGGATTCATCGATTGCGTGCATCGTGGCCTTTGCGATGTCTGCCTTTATGCGGCTGAAGGCCTGGTGGGCCTCTGCCGACAGGGGGAAAACTGAGGATTGGATTAGTGGGCGGGCCTTGTCCACGTAATTGGGGACCCACTGGGCGTAATATGAAAAAATCCCCGGCAGCGTTTCAGGGCCTGGGAGCAGTTGGGGAGGGGAAACTCCATGAGGGGGCGCATGTGTTCGGGATCTGGGTCTATGACTCCATCATGTACTACGTAGCCGAGGATGGCTAGACGGTCGGTGCTGAACACGCATTTGTCCTTGTTGTAGGTCAAGTTAAGGGTTTTTGCGGTATGGAGGAATCTGCGGAGGTTGGTGTTGTGGTCCTGCTGGTCATGGGCTCAGATAGTGATGCTGTTGAGGGACGGAAACGTGGCCCGCAAACCGTATCGGTCAACCATTCGGTCCATCTCCCATTGGAAGACTGAGACTCCATTTGTGACACTAAAGGGAACCCTTAGGAAGTGGTCGAGCCGCCCATCTGCTTCAAATGCAGTGTACTTTCGGTCGTCCGGGCGGATGGGGAGCTGGTGGTAGGTGGATTTGAGATCCACCGTGGAAAAGACCTTGGGCGGGATTCTCCGATATCGGCGCGATGTCCGCCGACAGGTGCCAAAAACGTCGCGAATCAGTCCGGCATCGCGCCGCCCCAAAGGTGCGGAAGTCTCTGCATCTTGAGGGGCTGAGACCTCACCTTGAGGGGCTAGGCCCGCGCCGGATTGATTTCCGCCCCGCCAGCTGGCGGGAAAGGCCTTTGGTGCCCAGCCAGCTGGCTTGGAAATGACTTTGCCGTGCGGCACATGCGCGAGAGCGTCAGCGGCCGCTCACGGCATCCCCACGCATGCGCAGTGGAGGGGGCCTCTTCCGCCTCCGCCATGGTGGAGACCATGGCGAAGGTGTAAGGAAAAGAGTGCCCCCACGGCACAGGCCCACCCGCGGATCGGTGGGCCCCGATCACGGGCCAGGCCCAGGACCCCGGAGCCCGCCCGCGCCGCCTTGTCCTGCCGTCCCAAAGGTGGTTCAATCCACGCCGGCTGGCGTGGGTTGACAGCGGCGGGACTTCGGCCCATCGCAGACCGGAGAATCGCCGGGGGATTCCCGCCGACCGGCGCGATTCCCGCCCCTGCCGAAGCTCCAGTGGCGGAGAATTCGCGACACGGTGGGGTGGGATTCACGCCGGCCCCCGGCGATTCTCTGACCAGGTGGGGGGTCGGAGAATCGCGCCCCTTGTGTTGTGCAATCTGATTGACCAAATCAGATATGCGGGGGAGAGGGTACGCATCGAGCTGCGTATACCTGTTGATGGTCTGACTGTAATCGATAACCATCCTGTGCTTCTCCCCGGTCTTTACAACCACTAATCGAGCTCTCCAGAGGCTGTTGCTAGCCTCGATAACACCTTCCTTCAGTTGCCGCTGGACTTCTGACCTAATGAAGGTCCGGTCCTGGGCACTGTACCGTCTGCTCCTGGTGGTGACGGGTTTGTAATCTGGGGTGAGGTTCGCGAAAAGGGAAGGCGGGTTGACTTGAGGGTTGCGAGGCTGCAGACAGTGAGGGGGGTATAGGGCCGCCAAATTTAAAAGTTAAGCTCTGGAGGTCGTATTGGAAGTCCAATCCCAGGAGCGTGGCAGCGCAGAGGTGAGGGAGGACGTAGAGCCGGAATTTTTTTAATTCTCTTCCCTGGACCGTGAGGTTCGCTACGCAGAACCCCTTGATCTCTACAGAATGAGAGCCGGAGGTCAGGGAGATTTTTTGGTTAACTGGGTGTATGGGAAGAGAACAGCACCTTACCCTGTTGGGGTGTATGAAGCTCTCTGTGCTCCCGGAGTTGATCAGGCAGGATGTTTTGTGCCCGTTCATGAGCACGGTCGTCGTCGCGGTCGAGAGCGTTCGGGGCTGAGACTGGTCCAGGGTCACCAAGGCGAGTCGTGGTAAAAGTTGAAGATTTTTCTCTGGCGGTGTGTGGTCATCCGAATTGGGGTCCTAAGACTCCAGCCAAGATGGCGGCGCCCACGGGTCGCACATGGCTGGGGGTGGGCAAGATGGCGGCGCCCACGCATCGCACGTGGTCCCTGGGGAACAAGATGGCGGCGCCCGGGGCCCGCACATGGCTGGGGAAAATGAAAATGGCAGCGCCCGTGGCCCTCACATGGCCCGTGGAGAGAGTTGTGGTGGCGGCCCCGGTTCGCCCCCGGAGACAGCGGCGACCGCCCGGGCCTGGCATACCGCCACGAAATGGCCCTTTTTGCCACAACCTTTGCAGGTGGAGGAGTAGGCCGGGCCGCGCTGCCAGGGGTGCTTGGCTTGCCTGCAAAAATAACATCGGGGACTCCCGGGGTTGCCTGGTAGCCGCGCGGCACAAGCTTGTGGGGGGATGGGGGATGCATCGGGGTCGGCCGCAGGTGGGTTCCATGCTGCCCAAGGGGCTGCCGCGCGGTCGGGGATGTACGCGCGGGCGTTTCGGGAGGCCACATCCAGGGAGCTAGCAAGGGCCCGTGCCTCTTTGGGGCCTAGTGGCTCCTTCTCCAGCAGCCGCTGGCGGATTTGGGAGGGCAGCATACCTGCAACAAATGCGTCCCGGATTAAAAGTTCTGTGTGGTCGCTGGCTGAAACTTGCGGCAGTAGAATTCATCCAGCGATTTCCCCCAGGATTTGTCGCCTTGTCGCTAGCGGATATCGGGCGTAAACCTGGTTTACTGGGCGAATGGCGTGTCCTTTCAACAGAGCCATCGCGGCCTCAAAATCGTCCGCATCCTCGATGAGGGTGTAGATCTCTTGGCTCACCCTCGAGTGGAGAACTTGCAGTTTCTGGTCCTCCGTGGGTGCAGTCGTGGCCGTCCTGACGTACCCTTTGAAGCACGCCAGCCAGTGTTTGAAGATTGCCGCTGAGTTTGCCGCGTGGGGGCTGAGTTGCAGACACTCCGGCTTGATTCGGAGCTCCATTCTTTAAAATCTAGTCCAATAAATTAATGCTCGACCAATAACTCCAGAAGCGAGATTGGATGACAATTGAAGGCTTTATTGGACTAGATGTTTCCCCCAGCAGCGCAGGTACAGAATGCAGCTGCTGGGGAGACACAGGCTCTTATACTCCGCCTTACTGGGCGGAACCAGCAGGCAGGCTTCACCAATGATCTTCCTGTCTCAGGTACCTCCCACACCAATGATCTTACAGCCTCAACCTAGGTACCGTAATACCCCTAATACAGACTACCGCATGCAGTCTGCCTTCTTTTCTTCCTTTGTACTTGGGTGTTCACATTCCATTTCACACCCATTGAGTGTGAGCAGCCTCGAGCATGATAGATGAAGACTATTTAGATGTGATAGGACTTGAAGGTCCTGAACTCTCAAGTGGCTCCTCGGAAGATCAGGTGGTCTGAGAGGATTATTTGTGGTCTGGATGTCCTTCAACCTTTGATACATGAACAGCACTCCTGTATTCTAGGTCTGCTGCCAACAACCAAACAGTAAAGAGCAGGGGTTCACCGCTGAGGACTCTCTCGCAGCCAAAGGGTAACTATCAGGGGAGGCAGTGCTGCAGTGGTATTGTCACATGGGCTAGTAATCCAGAGACCCAGGGTAATGCTTGGAGTTCGAATCCCACCAAGGCAAATGGTGAAATTCGACTTTGACTAAAATCTGGAATTACAAGTCTAATGATGACCACCAAACCATTGTCGATTGTAATAGCAGAAATTATAATGTATTTTAGGACATGTGCCGTCCTTTCCTGGTCTGGCCGACATTTGACTCCTGACCCACAGCTATGTGGCTGACTCCTAAATGCCCTCAGTGATGGGCAATAAATGCTGGCCCAGCCAGCGATGCCCACATCCCTTGAACGAATATAAAGAAACAATCTGGATCAGCAGAAGACCTCCCTAATGTTGGTCTTAAACGCACAGTGCAAGTTCAGGTAGCCCAGGTGTTTTGAGTGTGGCGGCATCATTGAGTGTGATGACAGCAATACGATCTCGGGGTCCCAAGGCTTGCTCTCGGCCTCTCATGGCTGTTTGTTCCCTTGTTGACTCTGTTAGATCTTGTGTCCCCCTCACAGTCCCGCGAGTCAGGCCACTACAACCACTTGGCCATCATCATTATGCCTCATCAGTCTCCGCTGCATCACTCTAGAAGTCAGGGCCAGGGGGAAACTCCCTAAAAGGCAAGGGCGGCGTGCTGTGGGCCCGGCAACCTGAGTGGTGGCCAAGGATGCTGGGCGCAGTGATGGGTGGCCAGCCGCAAGAATCAGGAGGGCAAGGGGTGGTGGGGAGGATTGGGCTAGAAGACCTAACTGATTGTCCATCTCTCTCCTCCAAATCCTTCCAGATACAACAGGAATGTCGGTGTTGACCCTGCTGACTTTGCCGTGGTACTGATGGTCACAGCTGAGGTGGGCAGACGGCGCCGAGGGCATCCGGACCTGCAAGGCGTCACCGCACACCCTCAAGGCCCGGTCCTGCATCAGGCTGAGGAGGGGGCCAGAAGGACAGCCAAATGATCGAGTTTGTGCAGGAATTAATGGCCCTGCAATGAGCTGACAGGCGACATACGCCGCAGAAGACGGCATCTCAGCAGGGAGAAGGTGGGCACCCGTCCCGGTGTCCGCGAAGGTCAAGGCAACCCTTAATTTGTACGCTATTGGGTCATTCCAGGGTTCGAGTGTGGACCTTGTAGTTGTCAGCCCTCCGGTTCGTCCAGGAGGTGACCGATGCTCTGTGTGCCTGGAAACCTTCGATCTTGACCAGGCCCATGTATGTTGCCCTTTGAGGACCAGCGCATCAGAGAGTGCCCTATAATAACAGATCCTGTATGACCATCACCTCAGGATCATGCACATACGTGCCTGCTACCCTGGGAGCATGCATGGCAGCTACATCCTGGGGCACTCAGAGATACTTGGTGTCTTTGAGGACCAGCCCAGGGTAACAGGTTGGCTCGTGGGGGACATGGAATAACCGGTGAGGACATGGCTGATGACGTCAAGACGGAGGCCTGAGACTGGGCCCGAGGCCAGATACAATGAGGCTCATTCCACACCCGTTCTGTCATTGAGCAGTGCACCGGGCTGCTGAAAATACCATTCTGCTGCCTGACTGCTCTGACGGTGCGTTGCAATGCAGCCCCCAGGGGGCTATCTGCTTTGGGGTGGTCTTCTGTGACCTCAACAACCTGGCACAGCAGCAGGGTGACGTGAAGGAGCAGGAGGAACATGCGGCTTCGTCTGAAGAGGACCCGGAGGGGCTAGAAGACGAGACCAAGGAGGACTCGGAAGATGGAGGACATGCGGCGGCAAGGATCTGACTGGCCAGAAGAACCAAGGAGGCCCTCCAAGTCTCCCGATCACATGTGATGAGTCTGTGTGTCCATCAGCTCTACAATGCCCCTTCCCCTCCCCCCCCACCATCACACTGCTCCTTCCCCATTCACCCTGTTCCCCATTCCCATATCTCCCCCTCCCCCTCCCAAGGGTCAATGGTGCATGACACTAGGGTGATGGGCCTGTGTTGGCACACTCAGCAGGTCGCTATTCAAGGCAGGACATTACCACTCACTGTGAGGAAAGCTGTGCTGCTCCCCATGTTCTGGATCCTATCTTACTGCTGACTGCCGCTCACAGCCATCGTCATGACTGAGTCTGCATCAGGGCTATTTATTTTGGACCACAGTGGTGAGGGGCGGGGGGGAGCGTCTGTGTCCAGTGAGTGATGGGACGGGATGTCTGTCACTGTGCATTTCCTTTGCTCTCACCGGGGCTGTTTCTTGGGGGCCTGTATCAGGATGCGACTCCAGATGGGGCGAGGGACCCACACTGTTGTGAAGATTAGAATGACAGAGCCGCGACATGTTTCAGATGTGACATGTTTTACTGGTGAAGATTTTGATGACAGTTATCCATTCCTCCCAGCCACGAATACTGACCTCACCAGTGCCCACTCAGTGATCCTCCGTGGTCTGGTGTTACGTCAGGGCCTGTCCCCAGGATGCACATCAGTGGTGCAGGCAGCTTGTTGCTTTCCGTGCGCTGTGGCCTTTGATCCCCTTTGCAGATGCCCGCTGGGGGAGCCAGGAGCCGGAAGGCCCCAGATGTCGCCGTGCCACATGTTCTGCCCGCTGCCCTTGAGATGCACCGGTGTCAGGAGGGGGGTCATTCAGAAGGACTGGAGACTGCCTGAGTCTCCTTCGTGGAAAGCCCTGGGGTGGGCTCCAGTGATTCCTCCTCCCTGAGGGTGCAGCTAGGGCCTTGGGTGACTCCATGGGGTGGAGGGACAAGCTGGAGTGTACTTCAGAAGCCTCCGAGTCATCTGATGCTGCCAGTCCTGGAGCCCCCCCCCCCCCCCCCCCCCCCCCTTGTCTGCACCAGGGTGGTGAAGTCCTCAGCAGTGGTCCTCCGTGATTGGGCCATGCTCTGCGTTTCCTCAGTAATGTCCACCTGTGTCTGAGACATGTCCCTCAGTGACTGGGACATGATGTTGAGGCCCTCAGCCACCATCGTCAGAGCCTGAGCCATGCCTTGGACACCACCACTCATGGCTCGGACGTCGTGTTCCAGGTTCCCCGCTGCGATCGCCACCCTAACAGTGTTGCCCTCATGCCACGCAATGCCAGCATGATCTCCTGCACCTGAAACCTTGGGGACTCTTCCAATTGGCCTTGCAGTCGCAGGGATGTCCCTGACACCCCCTCCTGAATGTCACGGCTGTGTGGGCAGCACGGTAGCGTTGTGGATAGCACAATTGCTTCACAGCTCCAGGGTCCCAGGTTCAATTCCGGCTTGGGTCACTGTCTGTGCGGAGTCTGCGAGTCCTCCCCGTGTGTGCGTGGGTTTCCTCCGGGTGCTCCGGTTTCCTCCCACAGTCCAAAGATGTGCAGGTTAGGTGGATTGGCCATGTTAAATTGTCCTTAGTGTCCAAAATTGCCCTTAGTGTTGGGTGGGGTTACTGGGTTATGGGGATAGGGTGGAGGTGTGGGCTTCGGTAGGGTGCTCTTTCCAAGAGTCGGTGCAGACTCGATGGGCCGAATGGCCTCCTTCTGCACTGTAAATTCTATGAAATTCTATGAAATCTATCATCTGCATCTGCTCTGGGAGAACCTTGTCCAGAGAATCGGCATCTCACTGGGACCCAGCTGAATCCTGGGATCCAGCAGAACTCCGACTGCTGTCTCCCTTGGGTGTTCCCGCCTCCACCTGGTGTGCATCAGCAGCTGTGTGGTGCTCACCGTATAGTGACCCAGAAGCCTGTCTGCTAATGTCGCCCACAGAGGTGTGTGTCTCTGCGCTGGTGGAAGGTGGGTGTTGATAGCTGGGACCCAATGTTGGCGTTCACCTCTGAACTCCCCTCTGAGGTGGTCTCTTGGGTGATGGGGGGGGGGGGGGGGGGGGGGATGCGGTGGGAGGCAGCGACTCCGGATGGCCCGGCCACATCAGATGGTGATCCTGCAAGACAAAGGAAATGGGTTCAGTGAAATAGAAGGATCATTATCTGGGACCTCACTTGAGACAGGTCATTTGGATGAAGGGGCAGTGGATCTGGTGCAGGCCAACCTCCCTGTTGGTCACTGCTCTCTCCTCAGGCAAACCCGCGATCTCTAAGGCTCATTCCTCATAAGGGTTGAGGATTCATGACTCTGGCATTCCCCCTCCCCGCCTTCACCCTTTCCCTCTCATTATGGGCCATCCTCTCCTGCGGGGACAAAGGGAGGACATTGTGATCCGCATGCTTGATAGGTCAGAGGGTCTTGTGGGTGGTATGTGTGGCACGTCACCTAAACATTAAGGGGTATAGATTGTGAGTGCCAGGGGTTTCTGAGGAACAAGCTTGGAGGTCACATGTTGGGAAGGTGCACGGTGTCAGCCAATGAATTGGGGTAGTGTTAGTGGAGGAGGAGTTTGGGAATTGAAGGGTGGAAGAAGGGGCTGATGCCAGGAGGGAACAGGTGGTAACTTACATTTGCAGCTCATAGGGCCTGCTACCCCCTACGGGCTACAGGGTGCCCGCCTCTCCTCCATGGCGGGCAGATGCCTGGCCAGGTCTGATCCACACATGGAGGAGCAGGTCTCCACGTTGCCATGCTCCTGGTTTGAAAGGGAGTGAGTGCTGAAGGGCCGTTTAAATGCTGCTACCCTGGTTAGCTGAGAGCAGCTGAGCCCCTAGTCTAGCAAATCAGACGACTGGGGACTCGGGCACGGCGTGTAAGACATGGCGGCTCGTTTCTTTGCCCCAGGTGTGCGAAGAACGATCTTGATCACGCCCATCCACCCAACACAAATCACCTCCCCCCCCCAGAATAGCAGTCATTTTTCAGCCGAATCACACCCGTTATATAGAAATGGGTTTTCCTCTTTCCTCGGCCGTACGGTCACCTGAGATGACAGGCAGCTTCAAGGGTTCCTTATTGGAGGGGCCTCAACATCCTGGGCCGCAAAATAACAACAGCTGGTCCCACGGAATAAGATCCCACCACGGAAGTCGAAATCTTGCCCCGAAACACAAAGCCAGCATTGCACTTTGCTCCCATGCCCGGCACCCACACAACTTTGGTTCAGTTTGTACTTCATGCCACACAAACCCTCCAGCCCCCCAAGGGACTTATTTGAAATCAGGTTGTTGAATGCAACGTGCAATCAAAAGAAAACATGGAACATGCGAACAAAAGCAGAATGCCGCTGGTAAGCCACTCGACGGGTCTGGCAGTCTCTGCAAGGAATGGAAAGCAGACTTAAAGTCGGCGCCATATTGCTGTTGTGAAATATCCCTCCTCACTGCATTGGACCTCTTCATTCACCTGAGGAAGGAGCAGCGCTCCGAAAGCTAGTGACATCGAAACAAACCTGTTGGACTTTAACCTGGTGTTGTAAGACTTTGTACTGTGCTCACCCCAGTCCAACGCCGGCATCTCCACATCATTGGAACAATAAGTTCGACACAGAACCACAAAAGGAGACATCTGAGGACCATTTTTTAAAAAATACTCTTTTCATGGGATATGGCCATCGTTGGCCAGGCCAGGACTTATTGCCCATCCCTAATAGCCGATTGTAAATGTGGCGGGTGAACCGCTGCAGTCCATGTGGTGTAGGTACACCCACAGTGCTGTTAGGGAGGGAGTTCCAGGATTTTGACCCGGCGACAGTGAAGGAACGGCGATATATTTCCAAGTCAGGATGGTGAGTGGCTTGGAGGGGAGCCTCCAGGTGGTGGGGTTCCCAGGTACCTGCTGCTCTTGTCCTTCTAGATGGTAGTGGTTGTGGGTTTGGAAGGTGCTGCCTGAGGCACTTTGGTGAGTTCCTGCTATGCATCTTGTAGATGGTACACACGGCTGCTACCATGGGTTGGAGGGAGTGAGAATGTTGAATGTGGTGTATGGAGTTGCTGCTTTGACCTGGATGGTGTCGAGCTTCTTGTGTGTTGTTGGAGCTGCACTCATCCAGGCAAGTGGAGAGTATTCCATTACACTCCTGTCTTGTGCCTTGTACATGGTGGACAGGTTTGGGGAGTCAGGAGGTGAGTTAATCACTGCAGAATTCCCAGCTTTTGACCAGGTTTTTTTCACATTTGTTACCAAAAGTCTGCTCAATGAATGGTTCTGTCCGAGCACATGGGGGAATTATTTTCACGGGTTGCAGAGTCGGTAACCAATGGAAACAGGTAGAAGAAGGTGATTTAACTGAAGAACCAGAGTGACATGAGGAAGTATTTCTTTACACAGTGAGTTTCTGTGATCTGGAGTGTGCTGCGTGCAAGGGAAGTGGAAGCAGCTTCAATAGCTAAAGTCAAAAGGGAATAACTATTGAAAGGAAAACGTTTACAAGGATGTGGAGCAAGTGTAGTGCATTGGGAACAGAGCTTTACCAAAAAAACAGAGCGGTACAATGGGCCTCCTGTTGTTGCTGTATCATTCTGTGTTCCTCTGAAGAACCTGACAGGATTTTACATTATTTCTCCACACTGATACTCTGCACTGTGGATGGTGTTGTCTGTGGAAGAATTCTCAGAATGAAAACATTTAAACCAACACAACTCCCACTGCATTTTACAATTTAGGGACGTGGATATTGCCATCAAGAAAGAGGTTTAACTCATTGGGAATAATCAACTAATATGACGCAACTAATTGGGAATAAAGCCCTATACCGAGCGCATTTAGCCACTTGTTTCCTGCCGCTCGCAGTGCTGAGAAAGACATGGCGAAACAGCGCGACTGGCGTATAAGGGGCCTCAGCGTGGAACGCGCATAGCCACGTTTTGTACACGGGGGAGCTCTGCTTGCTGGAACTCACCAGTGTAGTGAGAGATCGGGACGCCAATTTTAAGTGATCCCCACCCCCCAGCCCGAACACACTATGGGAAGTGCTAGGATGGCACCCAGGTGGCATTGCCAGGGTGCCCTGGTGGCACCAGCAGTGCCAGGGCACCACCCTGCCCATGGGGCACGGAGCTGGGGTCTCCGATCCCCTGGGAGACTCCCACAAGTGCCGTTCCTCTAGTCCCCATTTGTGAGGACCAGGTGCTCACCCAAAGTCTCTGAGGCAAAGGGATTGAATCCGAAAGCCTCAGGTACCTCGTGAATCTGCACATTAGAGTGAGATTGGCTGTCTTGCTCTAATACGCAGATGTGCCAAAAAAGTATCCCTTCCACAATGGGTGGGGTTCACATTGCAACGTCTGGCGAGATTGTGTTGGATCTCGCGAGGCATTGCGAGCCGGGTAGATCCTGGGAACGGAGTCTCGTGGCTTTGATCAGCCATGCTGTGCTGCAGCGAACTGCTTTTCGGCTGCAGCGTAGCCATTGGATCGCGCCCAGGTACTTTTTTGATGGCATGAAGGGCTATGGGGAGAAATCTGGAATATGGCATTGTTAGCGGATCAGCCATGATCATTTTGAATGGCGGAGCAGTCTCGAAGGGCCGAGTGGTCCACTCCTGCTCCTAGTTTCTGTGCTGTATTGCTGATGGTTGCTGATTTATGGGAGGATGCAGCTTCACCATTGTACTCTCATGGTGGATAGACAATAACTTCTTCCAATGGTGACATTGGAAACTGTACAGGCCTTGTGGGAGAAAGGTGTTTGTTTACAAGTCTTCCTGTAAAGAGGTGCAGAATCAGAATCACTAGGCTGAAATCGTGCTGTGAGGTAACAAACTCTCTCTCGTGTGTGTTTGTGGCTCCCAGCCATTTATGTATATGCCGCTGCCAATATTTAACTAAGCCATTTGTCACAGTCTGCAGTATATAAGAGCATGTTAACTGATGCAGGTCTATTTTAAGGGAATGGGAATTATGAGGAATCATCTTAACCCTGACCAGGAAAGGACATTGCCAGGATTGACAGTTTATTGGTTTAGTATTATTTTAAACTGTTGATTCAATTAATGTGATTCTCTCAGATTGAATAGAGCAAAAGTGACAGGAATGTTTTCTCTCTCTGACTCTTTCTCCGAATGGATCAAGCACATTACAGAGTCCAGACACAGCAAACTGAAGGCATTTATTGCCCATTCCTAATTACCCCTGAGAAGGTAGCAATGAGCCACCTTCTTGCACCCTTGCAGTCCTTGTGATGAAGGTACTGCTCAATGTGCTGTTCCAGGGTGGGAGTTCCACAATCCTGACCGAGCATTGACGAAGGAACAAAGATTCAAGTGAGGATGGAGCTTGACTCGGGAGGCGATGGTTTGCCAAAGCACCTGCTGACCTTGTCCATCCAGCAGGCTGGAGGTGGTAGGTTTGGGAGGTCCTGGGCGTGATTCAACCATCGCTTTGCGCCCGGTGCAGAGACGGGCTTGGGGCTGAATCACACGAGAGCCCCACATTGGGCTCCATGCTTGGTGCCGGGCCTATCTTGAGTCGCCTGCCACAATCTGGATCACATCCTCGCTGGGCAAGATCCAGATCTGTATATTTAAATGAGCCATTTGACTCATTTGAATACCAAACGTCGTATGCACCCGACGGCCGGGAGTCAACAGCCACGTCAGCGAGAACTCGCCAAGGCACCGTTTAGCATTGGTTTCCACAAACATGGACCAGGCCTAACGGCACCTCAGGGGGGGTCTCACAGGCCATTAGAAACACCTGGGTGGTCGGGGCAAGGTGGTATGCTGGCACTCCCTGGGCACCCTGATACAACTAGGTGGTTTCCAGGGGCACTGCCAATGTGCCAGGCGGTGCCAGGTTGCCACTGCCAGGGGTTGCGCCCATGGGGGCTTTACCCATTGGACTGTGGGGTGAGGGAGAGTTCCAGCAGCCTAGAGAACTTTGGGGGGGGGGGGTGGGTGCTGGGGGAGTGAAAGTCCAGAAAGCGGGGGAGGGAGGGGGTGCTCCTGAAAGGGAAGGCGTGTAGAGATCGGGCTGCGGTTCAAAGCGGCCCCCCGATCAGTGAGGAGGCTGCTGGGAAACTCAGTTTGACAGCAGGAAATCGACTAAAGTGCAGAACAAGAGGGGACAATCTACCCAAGGCCCAAAAAACCCGTCAAAGTGGCGGTGAATTGTGGGGTGAATCACAGGGCTGCAGTCGCTGAGAACCACCTCGCCAAATGCACCCAAAAGTGGACTTTAACCTTTTTTCGCTGAATGACGTCCGTCTTTTGACACAGGGTTGAACAGGTTGGCCTTAAATCCACTGGTGATTAGAAGAAGGAGAGGTGACTGATTGAAAAATATAAGATCCTGAGGTAGGGTTGCCCATTCAGGCTGGCCGTATCCTGGACGGGAAAGCCAGAAACGTGGAGCAAGTGGGTGAATTTCTTCACTGCCCCAGTTTCCCATCCATCCCGCCGTGTCACCCCAATTCTCTTGGCCACTCTCCTGGATACGGTGTTTGACATTTATTTCTCTTTTTGGTTTCTCCTTTCTCTCTCCCGCCTTGGGGGCTTTTAAACGTTTGATCACGGCATCTAACACAAGTTGCGTTCAATATCCCAAGATGAGACTAAAGCAAACAAAGCAATGATTACACTGCGCTGACTGAGTTAATAGTGCATCAAATTTCGCAACAACCGCAACTGATGTGATGCTAAACATTATAAAGGTCCTCGGACAAGCTTGCCAACTCAGTGATATGAATAATTAAACCAGTGCCTTTAACTGGCAGACAGATCTTCGCATGGATACAAAAAGCACCGTCTGTCTATCTTGCCTCTGATAGATCTTCATCGAACTGAGATGTGTTTGAAATGTCGATATTTAACTGTTTTCATCTCAAGCTGGTACTGACAGCACACTCCACCCTAACACCATTTGCAGAAGTGTTCAGTGTACAAACACCGTCCACAGCGGCTTTGAGCGTGGTTCTGTCCTGTCGGCCTGGCCTGAGGCTGTTCCTGTTGGTGAGCTCGCTCAGTCACATTTACTGACCTGAGGTTTCTGATGCATTGAGTGAGGTGTATTGAATTGTTTCAGAAATGTGTGCCTTTCCCAGGATAATGTGGGGAAACTAATATGCTGAGAGGGGCAGATAAAGTGAGAGATCTTGGCGTGCATGTCCATAGGTCCCTAACGGTATCAATACAGGTAGATAAGGTTGTAAAGGAGGCATGTGAAATGCTCTCCTTCATTACAAGAGGTATGGAATACAAAAGTCGGGAGATAAGGGTGGAACTGTATAAGACACTGGTGAGGCCACAACTGGAGTATTGTGTGCAGTTCTGGTCACCACATTACAGGAAGAATGTAATTGCTTTGGAGATAGCGCAGACAGGATTTGCCAGAATGTTGTCAGGGCTGGAGAATTGTAGCTACGTGGAGAGATTGGAGAGGTTTGGGGTTGTTTTCCTTGAAACAGAGGCTGCAGGGTGACATGATTTAGGAATACAAAATTGTGAGGGATAGAGATCGTGGACAGGAGGAACCTGTTTCCTTTGGCAGAGAATTCAAGCTATTGGAATTAGAGGGGCATGGTGCGGGAAACCTATTTTACGGGGGTGTCTGAACTTCGCTGCCTGAGTGGGCGGTGGAGGCAGGGACCCTAAATTCTTTTTAAAAAATGCCAGGATTTGCATCTCGTGCTGTAAGCCACCGGGAGATTGATGCTGTTTCGGGAAGACCCCCGTCATTCCGGAAGGATTAACAACCCTTTCCTCAAGATGACGGAGCAGATGCTGAGAGGATGTTTCCTCGCATGATGGCGGAGCGCGAACCGAGGGGACACAGTTATTAATTTCAAATGAAGATGAAGGGGAATTTCTTCCCTCGGAGGGTGGTTGCTGTTTGGAATTCTCTTCCCCAGAGAGCCGTGGAGGCTGGGTCACGGAATGTACTCACGCCTGAGTTATCCGGATTTTTGGCAGGCAAGGGAGTCAGACGTTACGAGGGGCAGGTCAGCGGAGGACAGGTCATGTCACGTCCGATCAGCCATTAGCTTATAGATTGGTGAAGCAGACTTCAGAGGCTGCATCGCATCCTGCACCTCCCATTTCTTGTGATTTCCCCATCCCACCTTCACATGTCCGGCTGCGTTTGGAGAAATGACGAGTTACTGTGACCCCCTCCACATTGTGGTAGCCTGGCCGATGTGTAGGATGGTGGCCAAGACGTGGTCCGCAGTATCTCTCGTTGTGCCACTTACAGGCAGAGTATGAACAATCTCATCTCCGCAAAGCCCAATCTGTGAGTGTTTGGTCAGATTGGCAGGTTATTCCAGTTTACACAAACCCTGCAGTCGATTCCTCGTCACTTGCTAAATGGCAATCTGTTAACTCTCCGAGTGCTCACACGAAGCAGCCAGTTCAACATTTCATTTAACAGGGACTTGGTCAATCCCACATTCTCTGTAATAACCATTTCCAATTGTGTTTAAAGGGGAGGCTTGCTGCTTTCAGTCCCAATAGGGGGACGGATTCTCTATTGACCACGCGTGATCAGGATTCCCGATCGGGAGGAAAATGGAGCTTCCCCTAAAAAACGGGCTGAACCGTTGTGATGCTCCGAGACCCCGCCGGTGACCTCAGTGCGTTACCCACTCCCCGTGCCGGTGACCTCCGTGCGTTACCCACCCCCCGTGCCGGTGACCTCCGTGCGTTACCCACCCCCCGTGCCGGTGACCTCAGTGCGTTACCCACCCCCCGTGCCGGTGACCTCCGTGCGTTACCCACCCCCCGTGCCGGTGACCTCCGTGCGTTACCCACCCCCCGTGCCGGTGACCTCCGTGCGTTACCCACTCCCCGTGCCGGTGACCTCAGTGCGTTACCCACCCCCCGTGCCGGTGACCTCCGTGCGTTACCCACTCCCCGTGCCGGTGACCTCAGTGCGTTACCCACACCTCGTGCCGGTGACCTCAGTGCGTTACCCACCCCGCGTGCCGGTGACCTCAGTGCGTTACCCACTCCCCGTGCCAGTGACCTCAGTGCGTTACCCACCCCGCGTGCCGGTGACCTCGGTGCATTACCCACTCCCCGTGCCGGTGACCTCAGTGCGTTACCCACCCCCCGTGCCGGTGACCTCAGTGCGTTACCCACCCCCCGTGCCGGTGACCTCAGTGTGTTACCCCCTCCCCGTGCCGGTGACCTCAGTGTGTTACCCCCTCCCCGTGCCGGTGACCTCAGTGCGTTACCCACCCCCCGTGCCGGTGACCTCAGTGCGTTACCCACCCCCCGTGCTGGTGTCCTCAGTGCGTTACCCACTCCCCGTGCCAGTGACCTCAGTGCGTTACCCACTCCCCGTGCCAGTGACCTCAGTGCGTTACCCACTCCCCGTGCCGGTGACCTCAGTGCGTTACCCACCCCCCGTGCCGGTGACCTCAGTGCGTTACCCAACCCCCGTGCCGGTGACCTCAGTGCGTTACCCACTCCCCGTGCCGGTGACCTCAGTGCGTTACCCACTCCCCGTGCCGGTGACCTCAGTGCGTTACCCACCCCCCGTGCCGGTGACCTCAGTGCGTTACCCACGCCCCGTGCCGGTGACCTCAGTGCGTTACCCACTCCCCGTGCCGGTGACCACAGTGCGTTACCCACCCCCCGTGCCGGTGACCTCAGTGTGTTACCCCCTCCCCGTGCCTGTGACCTCAGTGCGTTACCCACGCCACTTGCCGGTGACCTCAGTGCGTTACCCACGCCCCTTGCCGGTGACCTCAGTGCGTTACCCACGCCCCTTGCCGGTGACCTCAGTGCGTTACCCACTCCCCGTGCCCGTGACCTCAGTGCGTTACCCACCCCCCGTGCCGGTGACCTCAGTGCGTTACCCACCCCCCATGCCGGTGACCTCACTGCGTTACCCACGCCCCGTGCCGGTGACCTCAGTGTGTTACCCCCTCCCCGTGCCGGTGACCTCGGTGTGTTACCCCCTCCCCGTGCCGGTGACCTCAGTGCGTTACCCACCCCCCGTGCCGGTGACCTCAGTGCGTTACCCACCCCCCGTGCTGGTGTCCTCAGTGCGTTACCCACCCCCCGTGCCGGTGACCTCAGTGCGTTACCCCCTCCCCGTGCCGGTGACCTCAGTGCGTTACCCACCCCCCGTGCTGGTGTCCTCAGTGCGTTACCCACTCCCCGTGCCAGTGACCTCAGTGCGTTACCCACTCCCCGTGCCGGTGACCTCAGTGCGTTACCCACCCCCCGTGCCGGTGACCTCAGTGCGTTACCCACCCCCCGTGCCGGTGACCTCAGTGCGTTACCCACCCCCCGTGCCGGTGACCTCACTGCGTTACCCACCCCCCGTGCCAGTGACCTCAGTGCGTTACCCACTCCGTGCCGGTGACCTCAGTGCGTTACCCACCCCCCGTGCCGGTGACCTCAGTGCGTTACCCACTCCCAGTGCCGGTGTCCTCAGTGCGTTACCCACCCCCCGTGCCGGTGACCTCAGTGCGTTACCCACCCCCCGTGCCGGTGACCTCAGTGCATTACCCACCCCCCGTGCCGGTGTCCTCAGTGCGTTACCCACCCCCCGTGCCGGTGACCTCAGTGCGTTACCCACTCCCCGTGCCGGTGACTTCAGTGCGTTACCCACCCCCCGTGCCGGTGACCTCAGTGCGTTACCCACGCCCCGTGCCGGTGACCTCAGTGCGTTACCCACTCCCCGTGCCGGTGACCACAGTGCGTTACCCACTCCCCGTGCCTGTGACCTCAGTGCGTTACCCACGCCCCTTGCCGGTGACCTCAGTGTGTTACCCACCCCCCGTGCCGGTGACCTCAGTGTGTTACCCACCCCCCGTGCCGGTGACCTCAGTGCGTTACCCACGCCCCTTGCCGGTGACCTCAGTGCGTTACCCACCCCCCGTGCCGGTGACCTCAGTGTGTTACCCCCTCCCCGTGCCTGTGACCTCAGTGCGTTACCCACGCCCCTTGCCGGTGACCTCAGTGCGTTACCCACGCCCCTTGCCGGTGACCTCAGTGCGTTACCCACGCCCCTTGCCGGTGACCTCAGTGCGTTACCCACTCCCCGTGCCCGTGACCTCAATGCGTTACCCACCCCCCGTGCCGGTGACCTCAGTGCGTTACCCACCCCCCATGCCGGTGACCTCAGTGCGTTAACCACTCCCCGTGCCGGTGACCTCCGTGCGTTACCCACCCCCCGTGCCGGTGACCTCAGTGCGTTACCCACCCCGCGTGCCGGTGACCTCAGTGCGTTACCCACCCCCCGTGCTGGTGACCTCAGTGCGTTACCCACCCCCCCCGTGCCGGTGACCTCAGTGCGTTACCCACCCCCCCTGCCGGTGACCTCACTGCGTTACCCACGCCCCTTGCCGGTGACCTCAGTGCGTTACCCACTCCCCATGCCGGTGACCTCAGTGTGTTACCCCCTCCCCGTGCCGGTGACCTCGGTGTGTTACCCCCTCCCCGTGCCGGTGACCTCAGTGCGTTACCCACGCCCCGTGCCGGTGACCACAGTGCGTTACCCACTCCCCGTGCCGGTGACCTGAGTGCGTTACCCACACCCCGTGCCGGTGACCTCAGTGCGTTACCCACGCCCCGTGCCGGTGACGTCAGTGCGTTACCCACTCCCCGTGCCGGTGACCTCACTGCGTTACCCACTCCCCGTGCCGGTGACATCAGTGCGTTACCCACCCCCCCGTGCCGGTGACCTCAGTGACCGACCCACCCCCCGTGCCGGTGACCTCAGTGCGTTAACCACTCCCCGTGCCGGTGACCTCAGTGTGTTACCCCCTCCCCGTGCCGGTAACCTCAGTGCGTTACCCACTCCCCCTGCCGGTGACCTCAGTGCCCGACCCACCCCCCGTGCCGGTGACATCAGTGCGTTACCCACCCCCCCGTGCCGGTGACCTCAGTGACCGACCCACCCCCCGTGCCGGTGACCTCAGTGCGTTAACCACTCCCCGTGCCGGTGACCTCAGTGTGTTACCCCCTCCCCGTGCCGGTAACCTCAGTGCGTTACCCACTCCCCCTGCCGGTGACCTCAGTGCCCGACCCACCCCCCGTGCCGGTGACTACAGTGCGTTACCACTCCCCGTGCCGGTGACCTCAGTGACCGACCCACCCCCCGTGCCGGTGACCACAGTGCGTTACCCACTCCCCGTGCCGGTGACCTCAGTGCGTTACCCACTCCCCGTGCCGGTGACCTGAGTGCGTTAGCCACTCCCCGTGCCGGTGACCTCACTGCGTTACCCACCCCCCGTGCCGGTGACGTCAGTGCGTTACCCACTCCCCGTGCCGGTGACCTGAGTGCGTTACCCACTCCCCGTGCCGGTGACCTCACTGCGTTACCCACCCCCCGTGCCGGTGACCTCAGTGCGTTACCCACTCCCCGTGCCGGTGACGTCAGTGCGTTACCCACTCCCCGTGCCGGTGACCTCCGTGCGTTACCCACTCCCCGTGCCCGTGACCTCAGTGCGTTACCCACCCTCCGTGCCGGTGACCTCAGTGCGTTAACCACCCCCCGTGCCGGTGACATCAGTGCGTTACCCATCCCCCATGCCGGTGACCTCCGTGCGTTACCCACCCCCCGTGCCGGTGACCTCAGTGCGTTACCCACCCCGCGTGCCGGTGACCTCAGTGCGTTACCCACCCCCCGTGCTGGTGACCTCAGTGCGTTACCCACCCCCCCCCCCGTGCCGGTGACCTCAGTGCCCGACCCACCCCCCGTGCCGCTGACCTCAGTGCGTTAACCACTCCCCGTGCCGGTAACCTCAGTGCGTTACCCACTCCCCCTGCCGGTGACCTCAGTGCCCGACCCACCCCCCGTGCCGGTGACCACAGTGCGTTACTCACTCCCCGTGCCGGTGACCTGAGTGCGTTACCCACTCCCCGTGCCGGTGACCTCAGTGCGTTACCCACCCCCCGTGCCGGTGACCTCAGTGCGTTACCCACTCCCCGTGCCGGTGACGTCAGTGCGTTACCCACTCCCCATGCCGGTGACCTCACTGCGTTACCCACTCCCCGTGCCGGTGACGTCAGTGCGTTACCCACTCCCCATGCCGGTGACCTCACTGCGTTACCCACCCCCCGTGCCGGTGACTTCAGTGCGTTACCCACCCCCCGTGCCGGTGACCTCAGTGCGTTACCCTCTCCCCGTGCCTGTGACCTCAGTGACCGACCCCCCCCCCCGTGCCGGTGACCTCACTGCGTTACCCACTCCCCGTGCCGGTGACCTCACTGCGTTACCCACTCCCCGTGCCGGTGACGTCAGTGCGTTACCCACTCCCCGTGCCGGTGACCTCAGTGACCGACCCACCCCCCGTGCCGGTGACCACAGTGCGTTACCCACTCCCCGTGCCGGTGACCTCAGTGCGTTACCCACCCCTCCTGCCTGTGACCTCAGTGCCCGACCCACCCCCCGTGCCGGTGACTTCAGTGCGTTACCCACCCCCCGTGCCGTTGACCTCACTGCGTTACCCACTCCCCGTGCCGGTGACCTCACTGCGTTACCCACTCCCCGTGCCGGTGACGTCAGTGCGTTACCCACTCCCCGTGCCGGTGACCTCAGTGCCCGACCCACCCCCCCGTGCCGTTGACCTCATTGTGTTACCCACCCACCGTGCCGGTGACCTCAGTGCCCGACCCACCCCCCCCGTGCCGTTGACCTCATTGCGTTACCCACCCCCCGTGCCGGTGACCTCAGAGCGTTACCCACCCCCCTTGCCGGTGACCTCAGAGCGTTACCCACCCCCCGTGCCAGTGACCTCAGTGCCCGACACACACCCCGTGCCGGTGACCTCAGTGCGATACCCACCCCACGTGCCGGTGACCTCAGTGCGTTACCCACTCCCCGTGCCGGTGACCTCAGTGCGTTACCCACCCCCCGTGCCTGTGACCTCAGTGCCCGACCCACCCCCCGTGCCGGTGACCTCAGAGCGTTACCCACTCCCCGTGCCTGTGACCTCAGTGCCCGACCCACCCCCCGTGCCGGTGACCTCAGTGCCAGACCCACCCCCCGTGCCGTTGATCTCATTGCGTTACCCACCCCCCTTGCCGGTGACCTCAGTGCGTTACCCACTCCCCGTGCCCGTGACCTCAGTGCGTTACCCACCCCCCGTGCCGGTGACCTCAGTGCGTTAACCACTCCCCGTGCCGGTGACCTCAGTGCGTTACCCACTCCCCGTGCCGGTGACCTCCGTGCGTTACCCACCCCCCGTGCCGGTGACCTCAGTGCGTTACCCACCCCCCGTGCCGGTGACCTCAGTGCGTTAACCACTCCCCGTGCCGGTGACTCAGTGCGTTACCCTCTCCCCGTGCCGGTGACCTCAGTGCGTTACCCACCCCCCTTGCCGGTGACCTCAGTGCGTTACCCACTCCCCGTGCCCGTGACCTCAGTGCGTTACCCACTCCCCGTGCCGGTGACCTCAGTGCGTTACCCACCCCCCGTGCCGGTGACCTCAGTGCGTTACCCAACCCCCGTGCCGGTGACCTCAGTGCGTTAACCACTCCCCGTGCCGGTGACTCAGTGCGTTACCCTCTCCCCGTGCCGGTGACCTCAGTGCGTTACCCACCCCCCTTGCCGGTGACCTCAGTGCGTTACCCACTCCCCGTGCCCGTGACCTCAGTGCGTTACCCACTCCCCGTGCCGGTGACCTCAGTGCGTTACCCACCCCCCGTGCCGGTGACCTCAGTGCGTTACCCAACCCCCGTGCCGGTGACCTCAGTGCGTTACCCACTCCCCGTGCCGGTGACCTCAGTGCGTTACCCACTCCCCGTGCCGGTGACCTCAGTGCGTTACCCACCCCCCGTGCCGGTGACCTCAGTGCGTTACCCACGCCCCGTGCCGGTGACCTCAGTGCGTTACCCACTCCCCGTGCCGGTGACCACAGTGCGTTACCCACCCCCCGTGCCGGTGACCTCAGTGTGTTACCCCCTCCCCGTGCCTGTGACCTCAGTGCGTTACCCACGCCACTTGCCGGTGACCTCAGTGCGTTACCCACGCCCCTTGCCGGTGACCTCAGTGCGTTACCCACGCCCCTTGCCGGTGACCTCAGTGCGTTACCCACTCCCCGTGCCCGTGACCTCAGTGCGTTACCCACCCCCCGTGCCGGTGACCTCAGTGCGTTACCCACCCCCCATGCCGGTGACCTCACTGCGTTACCCACGCCCCGTGCCGGTGACCTCAGTGTGTTACCCCCTCCCCGTGCCGGTGACCTCGGTGTGTTACCCCCTCCCCGTGCCGGTGACCTCAGTGCGTTACCCACCCCCCGTGCCGGTGACCTCAGTGCGTTACCCACCCCCCGTGCTGGTGTCCTCAGTGCGTTACCCACCCCCCGTGCCGGTGACCTCAGTGCGTTACCCCCTCCCCGTGCCGGTGACCTCAGTGCGTTACCCACCCCCCGTGCTGGTGTCCTCAGTGCGTTACCCACTCCCCGTGCCAGTGACCTCAGTGCGTTACCCACTCCCCGTGCCGGTGACCTCAGTGCGTTACCCACCCCCCGTGCCGGTGACCTCAGTGCGTTACCCACCCCCCGTGCCGGTGACCTCAGTGCGTTACCCACCCCCCGTGCCGGTGACCTCACTGCGTTACCCACCCCCCGTGCCAGTGACCTCAGTGCGTTACCCACTCCGTGCCGGTGACCTCAGTGCGTTACCCACCCCCCGTGCCGGTGACCTCAGTGCGTTACCCACTCCCAGTGCCGGTGTCCTCAGTGCGTTACCCACCCCCCGTGCCGGTGACCTCAGTGCGTTACCCACCCCCCGTGCCGGTGACCTCAGTGCATTACCCACCCCCCGTGCCGGTGTCCTCAGTGCGTTACCCACCCCCCGTGCCGGTGACCTCAGTGCGTTACCCACTCCCCGTGCCGGTGACTTCAGTGCGTTACCCACCCCCCGTGCCGGTGACCTCAGTGCGTTACCCACGCCCCGTGCCGGTGACCTCAGTGCGTTACCCACTCCCCGTGCCGGTGACCACAGTGCGTTACCCACTCCCCGTGCCTGTGACCTCAGTGCGTTACCCACGCCCCTTGCCGGTGACCTCAGTGTGTTACCCACCCCCCGTGCCGGTGACCTCAGTGTGTTACCCACCCCCCGTGCCGGTGACCTCAGTGCGTTACCCACGCCCCTTGCCGGTGACCTCAGTGCGTTACCCACCCCCCGTGCCGGTGACCTCAGTGTGTTACCCCCTCCCCGTGCCTGTGACCTCAGTGCGTTACCCACGCCCCTTGCCGGTGACCTCAGTGCGTTACCCACGCCCCTTGCCGGTGACCTCAGTGCGTTACCCACGCCCCTTGCCGGTGACCTCAGTGCGTTACCCACTCCCCGTGCCCGTGACCTCAATGCGTTACCCACCCCCCGTGCCGGTGACCTCAGTGCGTTACCCACCCCCCATGCCGGTGACCTCAGTGCGTTAACCACTCCCCGTGCCGGTGACCTCCGTGCGTTACCCACCCCCCGTGCCGGTGACCTCAGTGCGTTACCCACCCCGCGTGCCGGTGACCTCAGTGCGTTACCCACCCCCCGTGCTGGTGACCTCAGTGCGTTACCCACCCCCCCCGTGCCGGTGACCTCAGTGCGTTACCCACCCCCCCTGCCGGTGACCTCACTGCGTTACCCACGCCCCTTGCCGGTGACCTCAGTGCGTTACCCACTCCCCATGCCGGTGACCTCAGTGTGTTACCCCCTCCCCGTGCCGGTGACCTCGGTGTGTTACCCCCTCCCCGTGCCGGTGACCTCAGTGCGTTACCCACGCCCCGTGCCGGTGACCACAGTGCGTTACCCACTCCCCGTGCCGGTGACCTGAGTGCGTTACCCACACCCCGTGCCGGTGACCTCAGTGCGTTACCTACGCCCCGTGCCGGTGACGTCAGTGCGTTACCCACTCCCCGTGCCGGTGACCTCACTGCGTTACCCACTCCCCGTGCCGGTGACATCAGTGCGTTACCCACCCCCCCGTGCCGGTGACCTCAGTGACCGACCCACCCCCCGTGCCGGTGACCTCAGTGCGTTAACCACTCCCCGTGCCGGTGACCTCAGTGTGTTACCCCCTCCCCGTGCCGGTAACCTCAGTGCGTTACCCACTCCCCCTGCCGGTGACCTCAGTGCCCGACCCACCCCCCGTGCCGGTGACATCAGTGCGTTACCCACCCCCCCGTGCCGGTGACCTCAGTGACCGACCCACCCCCCGTGCCGGTGACCTCAGTGCGTTAACCACTCCCCGTGCCGGTGACCTCAGTGTGTTACCCCCTCCCCGTGCCGGTAACCTCAGTGCGTTACCCACTCCCCCTGCCGGTGACCTCAGTGCCCGACCCACCCCCCGTGCCGGTGACTACAGTGCGTTACCACTCCCCGTGCCGGTGACCTCAGTGACCGACCCACCCCCCGTGCCGGTGACCACAGTGCGTTACCCACTCCCCGTGCCGGTGACCTCAGTGCGTTACCCACTCCCCGTGCCGGTGACCTGAGTGCGTTAGCCACTCCCCGTGCCGGTGACCTCACTGCGTTACCCACCCCCCGTGCCGGTGACGTCAGTGCGTTACCCACTCCCCGTGCCGGTGACCTGAGTGCGTTACCCACTCCCCGTGCCGGTGACCTCACTGCGTTACCCACCCCCCGTGCCGGTGACCTCAGTGCGTTACCCACTCCCCGTGCCGGTGACGTCAGTGCGTTACCCACTCCCCGTGCCGGTGACCTCCGTGCGTTACCCACTCCCCGTGCCCGTGACCTCAGTGCGTTACCCACCCTCCGTGCCGGTGACCTCAGTGCGTTAACCACCCCCCGTGCCGGTGACATCAGTGCGTTACCCATCCCCCATGCCGGTGACCTCCGTGCGTTACCCACCCCCCGTGCCGGTGACCTCAGTGCGTTACCCACCCCGCGTGCCGGTGACCTCAGTGCGTTACCCACCCCCCGTGCTGGTGACCTCAGTGCGTTACCCACCCCCCCCCCCGTGCCGGTGACCTCAGTGCCCGACCCACCCCCCGTGCCGCTGACCTCAGTGCGTTAACCACTCCCCGTGCCGGTAACCTCAGTGCGTTACCCACTCCCCCTGCCGGTGACCTCAGTGCCCGACCCACCCCCCGTGCCGGTGACCACAGTGCGTTACTCACTCCCCGTGCCGGTGACCTGAGTGCGTTACCCACTCCCCGTGCCGGTGACCTCAGTGCGTTACCCACCCCCCGTGCCGGTGACCTCAGTGCGTTACCCACTCCCCGTGCCGGTGACGTCAGTGCGTTACCCACTCCCCATGCCGGTGACCTCACTGCGTTACCCACTCCCCGTGCCGGTGACGTCAGTGCGTTACCCACTCCCCATGCCGGTGACCTCACTGCGTTACCCACCCCCCGTGCCGGTGACTTCAGTGCGTTACCCACCCCCCGTGCCGGTGACCTCAGTGCGTTACCCTCTCCCCGTGCCTGTGACCTCAGTGACCGATCCCCCCCCCCGTGCCGGTGACCTCACTGCGTTACCCACTCCCCGTGCCGGTGACCTCACTGCATTACCCACTCCCCGTGCCGGTGACGTCAGTGCGTTACCCACTCCCCGTGCCGGTGACCTCAGTGACCGACCCACCCCCCGTGCCGGTGACCACAGTGCGTTACCCACTCCCCGTGCCGGTGACCTCAGTGCGTTACCCACCCCTCCTGCCTGTGACCTCAGTGCCCGACCCACCCCCCGTGCCGGTGACTTCAGTGCGTTACCCACCCCCCGTGCCGTTGACCTCACTGCGTTACCCACTCCCCGTGCCGGTGACCTCACTGCGTTACCCACTCCCCGTGCCGGTGACGTCAGTGCGTTACCCACTCCCCGTGCCGGTGACCTCAGTGCCCGACCCACCCCCCCGTGCCGTTGACCTCATTGTGTTACCCACCCACCGTGCCGGTGACCTCAGTGCCCGACCCACCCCCCCCGTGCCGTTGACCTCATTGCGTTACCCACCCCCCGTGCCGGTGACCTCAGAGCGTTACCCACCCCCCTTGCCGGTGACCTCAGAGCGTTACCCACCCCCCGTGCCAGTGACCTCAGTGCCCGACACACACCCCGTGCCGGTGACCTCAGTGCGATACCCACCCCACGTGCCGGTGACCTCAGTGCGTTACCCACTCCCCGTGCCGGTGACCTCAGTGCGTTACCCACCCCCCGTGCCTGTGACCTCAGTGCCCGACCCACCCCCCGTGCCGGTGACCTCAGAGCGTTACCCACTCCCCGTGCCTGTGACCTCAGTGCCCGACCCACCCCCCGTGCCGGTGACCTCAGTGCCAGACCCACCCCCCGTGCCGTTGATCTCATTGCGTTACCCACCCCCCTTGCCGGTGACCTCAGTGCGTTACCCACTCCCCGTGCCCGTGACCTCAGTGCGTTACCCACCCCCCGTGCCGGTGACCTCAGTGCGTTAACCACTCCCCGTGCCGGTGACCTCAGTGCGTTACCCACTCCCCGTGCCGGTGACCTCCGTGCGTTACCCACCCCCCGTGCCGGTGACCTCAGTGCGTTACCCACCCCCCGTGCCGGTGACCTCAGTGCGTTAACCACTCCCCGTGCCGGTGACTCAGTGCGTTACCCACCCCCCGTGCCGGTGACCTCAGTGCGTTACCCTCTCCCCGTGCCGGTGACCTCAGTGCGTTACCCACCCCCCTTGCCGGTGACCTCAGTGCGTTACCCACTCCCCGTGCCCGTGACCTCAGTGCGTTACCCACCCCCCGTGCCGGTGACCTCAGTGCGTTAACCACTCCCCGTGCCGGTGACCTCAGTGCGTTACCCACTCCCCGTGCCGGTGACCTCCGTGCGTTACCCACCCCCCGTGCCGGTGACCTCAGTGCGTTACCCACCCCCCCCGTGCCGGTGACCTCAGTGCGTTAACCACTCCCCGTGCCGGTGACTCAGTGCGTTACCCACCCCCCGTGCCGGTGACCTCAGTGCGTTACCCCCTCCCCGTGCCGGTGACCTCAGTGCGTTACCCACCCCCCGTGCCGGTGACCTCGGTGCGTTACCCCCTCCCCGTGCCGGTGACCTCAGTACCCGACCCACCCCCCGTGCCGGTGACCTCAGTGCGTTACCCACTCCCCGTACCGGTGACCTGAGTGCGTTACCCACCCCCGTGCCGGCGACCTCAGTGCCCGACCCACTCCCCGTGCCGGTGACCTCAGTGCGTTACCCACACCCCGTGCCGATGACCTCACTGCGTTACCCACTCCCCGTGCCGGTGACCTCACTGCGTTACCCACTCCCCGTGCCGGCGACCTCAGTGCCCGACCCACTCCCCGTGCCGGTGACCTCAGTGCCCGACCCACTCCCCGTGCCGGTGACCTCACTGCGTTACCCACACCCCGTGCCGGTGACCTCACTGCGTTACCCACTCCCCGTGCCGGCGACCTCAGTGCCCGACCCACTCCCCGTGCCGGTGACCTCAGTGCGTTACCCACTCCCCGTGCCGGTGACCTCAGTGCCCGACCCACTCCCCGTGCCGGTGACCTCAGTGCGTTACCCACTCCCCGTGCCGGTGACCTCAGTGCCCGACCCACTCCCCGTGCCCGTGACCTCAGTGTGTTACCCACACCCCGTGCCGGTGACCTCACTGCGTTACCCACGCCCCGTGCCGGTGACCTCAGTGTGTTACCCCCTCCCCGTGCCGGTGACCTCGGTGTGTTACCCCCTCCCCGTGCCGGTGACCTCAGTGCGTTACCCACCCCCCGTGCCGGTGACCTCAGTGCGTTACCCACCCCCCGTGCTGGTGTCCTCAGTGCGTTACCCACCCCCCGTGCCGGTGACCTCAGTGCGTTACCCCCTCCCCGTGCCGGTGACCTCAGTGCGTTACCCACCCCCCGTGCTGGTGTCCTCAGTGCGTTACCCACTCCCCGTGCCAGTGACCTCAGTGCGTTACCCACTCCCCGTGCCGGTGACCTCAGTGCGTTACCCACCCCCCGTGCCGGTGACCTCAGTGCGTTACCCACCCCCCGTGCCGGTGACCTCAGTGCGTTACCCACCCCCCGTGCCGGTGACCTCACTGCGTTACCCACCCCCCGTGCCGGTGACCTCAGTGCGTTACCCACTCCGTGCCGGTGACCTCAGTGCGTTACCCACCCCCCGTGCCGGTGACCTCAGTGCGTTACCCACTCCCCGTGCCGGTGTCCTCAGTGCGTTACCCACCCCCCGTGCCGGTGACCTCAGTGCGTTACCCACCCCCCGTGCCGGTGACCTCAGTGCATCACCCACCCCCCGTGCCGGTGTCCTCAGTGCGTTACCCACCCCCCGTGCCGGTGACCTCAGTGCGTTACCCACTCCCCGTGCCGGTGACCTCAGTGCGTTACCCACCCCCCGTGCCGGTGACCTCAGTGCGTTACCCACGCCCCGTGCCGGTGACCTCAGTGCGTTACCCACTCCCCGTGCCGGTGACCACAGTGCGTTACCCACTCCCCGTGCCTGTGACCTCAGTGCGTTACCCACGCCCCTTGCCGGTGACCTCAGTGTGTTACCCACCCCCCGTGCCGGTGACCTCAGTGTGTTACCCACCCCCCGTGCCGGTGACCTCAGTGCGTTACCCACGCCCCTTGCCGGTGACCTCAGTGCGTTACCCACCCCCCGTGCCGGTGACATCAGTGTGTTACCCCCTCCCCGTGCCTGTGACCTCAGTGCGTTACCCACGCCCCTTGCCGGTGACCTCAGTGCGTTACCCACGCCCCTTGCCGGTGACCTCAATGCGTTACCCACGCCCCTTGCCGGTGACCTCAGTGCGTTACCCACTCCCCGTGCCCGTGACCTCAATGCGTTACCCACCCCCCGTGCCGGTGACCTCAGTGCGTTACCCACCCCCCATGCCGGTGACCTCAGTGCGTTACCCACCCCCCGTGCCGGTGACCTCAGTGCGTTACCCACCCCCCCCGTGCCGGTGACCTCAGTGCGTTAACCACTCCCCGTGCCGGTGACTCAGTGCGTTACCCACCCCCCGTGCCGGTGACCTCAGTGCGTTACCCCCTCCCCGTGCCGGTGACCTCAGTGCGTTACCCACCCCCCGTGCCGGTGACCTCGGTGCGTTACCCCCTCCCCGTGCCGGTGACCTCAGTACCCGACCCACCCCCCGTGCCGGTGACCTCAGTGCGTTACCCACTCCCCGTACCGGTGACCTGAGTGCGTTACCCACCCCCGTGCCGGCGACCTCAGTGCCCGACCCACTCCCCGTGCCGGTGACCTCAGTGCGTTACCCACACCCCGTGCCGATGACCTCACTGCGTTACCCACTCCCCGTGCCGGTGACCTCACTGCGTTACCCACTCCCCGTGCCGGCGACCTCAGTGCCCGACCCACTCCCCGTGCCGGTGACCTCAGTGCCCGACCCACTCCCCGTGCCGGTGACCTCACTGCGTTACCCACACCCCGTGCCGGTGACCTCACTGCGTTACCCACTCCCCGTGCCGGCGACCTCAGTGCCCGACCCACTCCCCGTGCCGGTGACCTCAGTGCGTTACCCACTCCCCGTGCCGGTGACCTCAGTGCCCGACCCACTCCCCGTGCCGGTGACCTCAGTGCGTTACCCACTCCCCGTGCCGGTGACCTCAGTGCCCGACCCACTCCCCGTGCCCGTGACCTCAGTGTGTTACCCACACCCCGTGCCGGTGACCTCACTGCGTTACCCACGCCCCGTGCCGGTGACCTCAGTGTGTTACCCCCTCCCCGTGCCGGTGACCTCGGTGTGTTACCCCCTCCCCGTGCCGGTGACCTCAGTGCGTTACCCACCCCCCGTGCCGGTGACCTCAGTGCGTTACCCACCCCCCGTGCTGGTGTCCTCAGTGCGTTACCCACCCCCCGTGCCGGTGACCTCAGTGCGTTACCCCCTCCCCGTGCCGGTGACCTCAGTGCGTTACCCACCCCCCGTGCTGGTGTCCTCAGTGCGTTACCCACTCCCCGTGCCAGTGACCTCAGTGCGTTACCCACTCCCCGTGCCGGTGACCTCAGTGCGTTACCCACCCCCCGTGCCGGTGACCTCAGTGCGTTACCCACCCCCCGTGCCGGTGACCTCAGTGCGTTACCCACCCCCCGTGCCGGTGACCTCACTGCGTTACCCACCCCCCGTGCCGGTGACCTCAGTGCGTTACCCACTCCGTGCCGGTGACCTCAGTGCGTTACCCACCCCCCGTGCCGGTGACCTCAGTGCGTTACCCACTCCCCGTGCCGGTGTCCTCAGTGCGTTACCCACCCCCCGTGCCGGTGACCTCAGTGCGTTACCCACCCCCCGTGCCGGTGACCTCAGTGCATTACCCACCCCCCGTGCCGGTGTCCTCAGTGCGTTACCCACCCCCCGTGCCGGTGACCTCAGTGCGTTACCCACTCCCCGTGCCGGTGACCTCAGTGCGTTACCCACCCCCCGTGCCGGTGACCTCAGTGCGTTACCCACGCCCCGTGCCGGTGACCTCAGTGCGTTACCCACTCCCCGTGCCGGTGACCACAGTGCGTTACCCACTCCCCGTGCCTGTGACCTCAGTGCGTTACCCACGCCCCTTGCCGGTGACCTCAGTGTGTTACCCACCCCCCGTGCCGGTGACCTCAGTGTGTTACCCACCCCCCGTGCCGGTGACCTCAGTGCGTTACCCACGCCCCTTGCCGGTGACCTCAGTGCGTTACCCACCCCCCGTGCCGGTGACCTCAGTGTGTTACCCCCTCCCCGTGCCTGTGACCTCAGTGCGTTACCCACGCCCCTTGCCGGTGACCTCAGTGCGTTACCCACGCCCCTTGCCGGTGACCTCAGTGCGTTACCCACGCCCCTTGCCGGTGACCTCAGTGCGTTACCCACTCCCCGTGCCCGTGACCTCAATGCGTTACCCACCCCCCGTGCCGGTGACCTCAGTGCGTTACCCACCCCCCATGCCGGTGACCTCAGTGCGTTAACCACTCCCCGTGCCGGTGACCTCCGTGCGTTACCCACCCCCCGTGCCGGTGACCTCAGTGCGTTACCCACCCCGCGTGCCGGTGACCTCAGTGCGTTACCCACCCCCCGTGCTGGTGACCTCAGTGCGTTACCCACCCCCCCCGTGCCGGTGACCTCAGTGCGTTACCCACCCCCCGTGCCGGTGACCTCACTGCGTTACCCACGCCCCTTGCCGGTGACCTCAGTGCGTTACCCACTCCCCATGCCGGTGACCTCAGTGTGTTACCCCCTCCCCGTGCCGGTGACCTCGGTGTGTTACCCCCTCCCCGTGCCGGTGACCTCAGTGCGTTACCCACGCCCCGTGCCGGTGACCACAGTGCGTTACCCACTCCCCGTGCCGGTGACCTGAGTGCGTTACCCACACCCCGTGCCGGTGACCTCAGTGCGTTACCCACGCCCCGTGCCGGTGACGTCAGTGCGTTACCCACTCCCCGTGCCGGTGACCTCACTGCGTTACCCACTCCCCGTGCCGGTGACATCAGTGCGTTACCCACCCCCCCGTGCCGGTGACCTCAGTGACCGACCCACCCCCCGTGCCGGTGACCTCAGTGCGTTAACCACTCCCCGTGCCGGTGACCTCAGTGTGTTACCCCCTCCCCGTGCCGGTAACCTCAGTGCGTTACCCACTCCCCCTGCCGGTGACCTCAGTGCCCGACCCACCCCCCGTGCCGGTGACCTCAGTGACCGACCCACCCCCCGTGCCGGTGACCTCAGTGCGTTAACCACTCCCCGTGCCGGTGACCTCAGTGTGTTACCCCCTCCCCGTGCCGGTAACCTCAGTGCGTTACCCACTCCCCCTGCCGGTGACCTCAGTGCCCGATCCACCCCCCGTGCCGGTGACTACAGTGCGTTACCACTCCCCGTGCCGGTGACCTCAGTGACCGACCCACCCCCCGTGCCGGTGACCAGAGTGCGTTACCCACTCCCCGTGCCGGTGACCTCAGTGCGTTACCCACTCCCCGTGCCGGTGACCTGAGTGCGTTAGCCACTCCCCGTGCCGGTGACCTCACTGCGTTACCCACCCCCCGTGCCGGTGACGTCAGTGCGTTACCCACTCCCCGTGCCGGTGACCTGAGTGCGTTACCCACTCCCCGTGCCGGTGACCTCACTGCGTTACCCACCCCCCGTGCCGGTGACCTCAGTGCGTTACCCACTCCCCGTGCCGGTGACGTCAGTGCGTTACCCACTCCCCGTGCCGGTGACCTCCGTGCGTTACCCACTCCCCGTGCCCGTGACCTCAGTGCGTTACCCACCCTCCGTGCCGGTGACCTCAGTGCGTTACCCACCCCCCGTGCCGGTGACATCAGTGCGTTACCCATCCCCCATGCCGGTGACCTCCGTGCGTTACCCACCCCCCGTGCCGGTGACCTCAGTGCGTTACCCACCCCGCGTGCCGGTGACCTCAGTGCGTTACCCACCCCCCGTGCTGGTGACCTCAGTGCGTTACCCACCCCCCCCCCCGTGCCGGTGACCTCAGTGCCCGACCCACCCCCCGTGCCGCTGACCTCAGTGCGTTAACCACTCCCCGTGCCGGTAACCTCAGTGCGTTACCCACTCCCCCTGCCGGTGACCTCAGTGCCCGACCCACCCCCTGTGCCGGTGACCACAGTGCGTTACTCACTCCCCGTGCCGGTGACCTGAGTGCGTTACCCACTCCCCGTGCCGGTGACCTCAGTGCGTTACCCACCCCCCGTGCCGGTGACCTCAGTGCGTTACCCACTCCCCGTGCCGGTGACGTCAGTGCGTTACCCACTCCCCATGCCGGTGACCTCACTGCGTTACCCACTCCCCGTGCCGGTGACGTCAGTGCGTTACCCACTCCCCATGCCGGTGACCTCACTGCGTTACCCACACCCCGTGCCGGTGACTTCAGTGCGTTACCCACCCCCCGTGCCGGTGACCTCAGTGCGTTACCCTCTCCCCGTGCCTGTGACCTCAGTGACCGACCCCCCCCCCCGTGCCGGTGACCTCACTGCGTTACCCACTCCCCGTGCCGGTGACCTCACTGCGTTACCCACTCCCCGTGCCGGTGACGTCAGTGCGTTACCCACTCCCCGTGCCGGTGACCTCAGTGACCGACCCACCCCCCGTGCCGGTGACCACAGTGCGTTACCCACTCCCCGTGCCGGTGACCTCAGTGCGTTACCCACCCCTCCTGCCTGTGACCTCAGTGCCCGACCCACCCCCCGTGCCGGTGACTTCAGTGCGTTACCCACCCCCCGTGCCGTTGACCTCACTGCGTTACCCACTCCCCGTGCCGGTGACCTCACTGCGTTACCCACTCCCCGTGCCGGTGACGTCAGTGCGTTACCCACTCCCCGTGCCGGTGACCTCAGTGCCCGACCCACCCCCCCATGCCGTTGACCTCATTGTGTTACCCACCCACCGTGCCGGTGACCTCAGTGCCCGACCCACCCCCCCGTGCCGTTGACCTCATTGCGTTACCCACCCCCCGTGCCGGTGACCTCAGAGCGTTACCCACCCCCCGTGCCGGTGACCTCAGAGCGTTACCCACCCCCCGTGCCAGTGACCTCAGTGCCCGACACACACCCCGTGCCGGTGACCTCAGTGCGATACCCACCCCACGTGCCGGTGACCTCAGTGCGTTACCCACTCCCCGTGCCGGTGACCTCAGTGCGTTACCCACTCCCCGTGCCGGTGACCTCAGTGCGTTACCCACCCCCCGTGCCTGTGACCTCAGTGCCCGACCCACCCCCCGTGCCGGTGACCTCAGAGCGTTACCCACTCCCCGTGCCTGTGACCTCAGTGCCCGACCCACCCCCCGTGCCGGTGACCTCAGTGCCAGACCCACCCCCCGTGCCGTTGATCTCATTGCGTTACCCAACCCCCTTGCCGGTGACCTCAGTGCGTTACCCACTCCCCGTGCCCGTGACCTCAGTGCGTTACCCACCCCCCGTGCCGGTGACCTCAGTGCGTTAACCACTCCCCGTGCCGGTGACCTCAGTGCGTTACCCACTCCCCGTGCCGGTGACCTCCGTGCGTTACCCACCCCCCGTGCCGGTGACCTCAGTGCGTTACCCACCCCCCCCGTGCCGGTGACCTCAGTGCGTTAACCACTCCCCGTGCCGGTGACTCAGTGCGTTACCCACCCCCCGTGCCGGTGACCTCAGTGCGTTACCCCCTCCCCGTGCCGGTGACCTCAGTGCGTTACCCACCCCCCTTGCCGGTGACCTCAGTGCGTTACCCACTCCCCGTGCCCGTGACCTCAGTGCGTTACCCACCCCCCGTGCCGGTGACCTCAGTGCGTTAACCACTCCCCGTGCCAGTGACCTCAGTGCGTTACCCACTCCCCGTGCCGGTGACCTCCGTGCGTTACCCACCCCCCGTGCCGGTGACCTCAGTGCGTTACCCACCCCCCCCGTGCCGGTGACCTCAGTGCGTTAACCACTCCCCGTGCCGGTGACTCAGTGCGTTACCCACCCCCCGTGCCGGTGACCTCAGTGCGTTACCCCCTCCCCGTGCCGGTGACCTCAGTGCGTTACCCACCCCCCGTGCCGGTGACCTCGGTGCGTTACCCCCTCCCCGTGCCGGTGACCTCAGTACCCGACCCACCCCCCGTGCCGGTGACCTCAGTGCGTTACCCACTCCCCGTACCGGTGACCTGAGTGCGTTACCCACCCCCGTGCCGGCGACCTCAGTGCCCGACCCACTCCCCGTGCCGGTGACCTCAGTGCGTTACCCACACCCCGTGCCGATGACCTCACTGCGTTACCCACTCCCCGTGCCGGTGACCTCACTGCGTTACCCACTCCCCGTGCCGGCGACCTCAGTGCCCGACCCACTCCCCGTGCCGGTGACCTCAGTGCCCGACCCACTCCCCGTGCCGGTGACCTCACTGCGTTACCCACACCCCGTGCCGGTGACCTCACTGCGTTACCCACTCCCCGTGCCGGCGACCTCAGTGCCCGACCCACTCCCCGTGCCGGTGACCTCAGTGCGTTACCCACTCCCCGTGCCGGTGACCTCAGTGCCCGACCCACTCCCCGTGCCGGTGACCTCAGTGCATTACCCACTCCCCGTGCCGGTGACCTCAGTGCCCGACCCACTCCCCGTGCCCGTGACCTCAGTGTGTTACCCACACCCCGTGCCGGTGACCTCACTGCGTTACCCACTCCCCGTGCCGGTGACCTCAGTGGGTTACCCACTCCCCGTGCCGGTGACCTCAGTGCGTTACCCACCCCCCGTGCCGGTGACCTCAGTGCGTTACCCACACCCCGTGCCGGTGACCTCACTGCGTTACCCACCCCCCGTGCCGGTGTCCTCAGTGCGTTACCCACCCCCCGTGCCGGTGACCTCACTGCGTTACCCTCTCCCCGTGCCGGTGACCTCAGTGCCCGACCCACCCCCCGTGCCGGTGACCTCAGCGCCCGACCCACCCCCCGTGCCGGTGACCTCAGTGCGTTACCCCCTCTCCGTGCCGGTGACCTCAGTGCCCGACCCACCCCCCGTGCCGGTGACCTCAGCGCCCGTCCCACCCCCCGTGCCGGTGACCTCAGTGCATTACCCACCCCCCCCCCCCGTGCCGGTGACCTCAGTGCGTTACCCACCCCCCGTGCCGGTGACCTCTGTGCGTTACCCACTCCCCGTGCCGGTGATATCAGCGCCCGACCCACCCCCCGCCGGTGGCGTCAGAGCATTACGCAGCCCCGGCGCCAGTGACCTCAGGGCACTACCCTCTCCGCGCTGGCGGCATTTCAGTATAGGGATGCGTTCTCCACTTTGCGTCACTGGCACGCCGATTCACGTTCGGGTGGATAATCCTGCGTTGGGCTGGCGCCGATGCTCCTCTCCCCTGCAGGCATCAGGATTGAGGTTTGTGTCGCTGCCCCAGGAACCATGGGCTGCAGTCTCCGATTGAGCAGTTCAATGCCGATGCTGGCGTGGGAACTGTGGTGTTTTACAACGCCAAAATCAGACACCCCGATCAGAGACCCTATTTGGTGCCCTGTCAGAGAACCCTATCAGTCACCCTTCAGAAAGCTGAAGAACAGTCCAGGCAGTTCAGTGAAAATCATTACATTTTCACATACCCTTCCCTAACATCTGCCTCAAACAAAAGTGTTTAAAGCAGCTGCTGTTGCAAGTGTCAGAGACTTTCTCTAAAGCTTCAAATCCCTTGACAGCAGTTGAAATACAAAACTCCCATTCAATTTCACACAGCAATATATTTCATTAACCAGTGACTGACAGTTTTATTAGTGCAGAGACAGCATACTTAGTGGATTCTTTATCTATCTTTCTCTTCATGCTTGAATGCATCTCGAGTACCATGCTTTGATGTTAACCACAATGTTTATGTACTCTTCTACAATGATTGACAGCTCCTCACCACATGAAAAGGAGCTAAATTCTTTCTGCTGTGAATAAGAGGAAGTGTAATTGAATAGGAGTTTTGCACTTCAAAGACTGCCAAGGGATTTGAATCCCTTTCAAGTGCTCTCGGCTTTCGAGGAAGCCTCTGACACTTGTAACAGCTGCTGCTTTAACCACTTTTGTCTGAGGCTGCAGATATTAGGGAAGGATAAGTGAAAATGCGATGAACTTTCACTGTGCTGCCTGGACTGCTCTCCAACCTTCAGGCGGAGGTGACTGATAGGGGGTCTCTGATATGGGGGGGAGGGGAGGTCAGATGGGGGAGGGAATCTGAGGGGGGGTGAGTGATGGGGTGATGGTGGGGGATTGTGGGGGGAGGGGGGAGGGGGTCCTGATTCCAACAGAATCCGGTTTGCTCTCCGTCATGCATATATTTGTCTGGTAAAGGGTAGAGACTCACACCTAGGCCCTACTCCCTGTGCCAGCAGAGGCTGGTCCTGATTCTCTGCTGGCGGAAGCACTTAGGCTCAAGGAGAGAATCCCGGCCATGATTCATTTCAACGGATACAATGAATGTGTGGGTGGATTTTCCATTACCCGGCTCCACGATTCCCGATCGACGGGAAATTGGAGATTGGGTGCAAAATGGGTTTGGCGCCGGCCAATGCTCCGATCCCCTGCTGGCGGCCTCCGTGTGTTACCCGGCCCGTACCGGCAGGATATAAATCGGTAATTGCCATCCATTTCCAATTGATTAACGGGCTGGAAGCGGAGGTCTCCACCTCTCCCCTCGCCTGTTACGCATCCACCCCCACAGCAAGAAATTCGCCAGGCGGGCTTTGGTGCAGGTTTTCCTAAGTGTGGCCCTGACACAGTGGACCCCGAGGTGGGTCAAGGGGTCAGTGCATACCCGAGGCGCCCCCCCAACGTCCAGCGAAAGACCCCCCGCCCCCCTCACAATACAAATCCTACCCCCCTGGCTACCACCAATATATTTGGGGAGGAAATGCAGCTGGGAAAGTCCATGCACCATTTACACCATGAGGTCATCGCACAGGGGCCAGGATTCTTCATTCCTCCCCCCCCCCCCCCCCCACCCCCCGTCACCCACGTATTTCTCGGCAATGCGCCGTTCGCTGGCAGCGGGATTCTCTCTTCTCAGCCCCTGTCAATGGGATTGCCCATTGAAGCCACCCCACCCCACGCCGCCGGGTTGAAGTGAACAATTAAAATGATTGGCCTAAGTCAAAGATTTAAGATATGGCTCAGGGGAGTTAATTGATCCAGCGTCTCTTGACATGTTTAAAACAAACTGGATTATTCTCGATTGGAGATGTTGAAGAAGGACATTGTTAACATGCTGGAGTTTTTCTTTTAACAGGAAAATACGAGAAAGTGTTTTTTTAACTTTAAAGGAGTGGATTAATAGGGTGGAATGTGTGAGTGTGTGACAGATGTATCATATGGCAGCATGTTGGGTTACGGGTAAGGGCCCTGATGTCGAGGGTCCCATGGAGGTCATTCACCCCCACTGTACGGGCAACAATAACCCAGCACTGATTTTCCTTGATTTGGCCCATTTATGGACAGTGTGCATGCTCTCTCAACTGGATGGCCAATTGGAGCCCTCCAGCTCGGTCAGTAGTGGATCCTGCCAACTCCGAGGGGGAGAGACAGTCCCTTCACCTTGAGGCACCCTCTCAGCATCTTATAAACTATTGAGTTTTAAAATTGTCGCAAGTCGGGCCATCATTGTAAAGGGGAAACCCTTCCTTCCCCAGGCTGGCCGATGTCCACAACTGTAGCCAGGCAGGTGGGATGGTCCTCCAGCCAGGCTCCCAGCAACCATCCTGGTTCCCAAAATGGCGGGGGGGGGGGGAGGGATTAAAAATTCCAATCGGACTCTGATAATTGGTTTTCATTGGTCTGTCACTTGCACCAATTGGCTACCTGTGCACCCTTCCCCCCAATCTCGCCTCTGGAAAAATGGCACCGGATGGGATGGCCATAGCGTTTTACAGCACAGAAAGAGGCCCGTCCTGTCCGTGCTGGCCATCAAACACCAATCTATTCTAATCCATTTTCCAGCACTTGGTCCTTGTCCTTGCTGTCAAACCACCATGCTGTCTAATTACTGCACCCACCCACCTCCAATTTGGGGTAAAGGTTTTGGGGTATATTCTGAATGGTGTGAAGTTAATGCACCTAATTATCTAATTCGTGAATTGGATTTTTGTTTGTTGTGCAATGACCGTGTGCTATCTATTTACAGATATTTCTCTTTTCCCTTTTGTTTTGTACAGCTAATCATTTCCATTGCTCGGGAGTAAACACTAGTCAAGAAGTTGCAGGATGAAAATATGGCACTCCTGTTTGTACCGTCAGGCCCTCACTGCTTGCGTCGGTTCACTCGCGAATCCCTGGCTGCTATTGAGAGGCGGATCGCTGAGGAACAGACAATTAGCACTAGGAAAGCTGGCAAGGAAGAAAGTGAGGAGGAAAAGCCCACGCCTCACGTTGACCTGGAAGCAGGAAAACAGTTGCCACTCATTTATGGCGATATGCCATCACAGCTCATTGGGCAGCCATTGGAGGATCTCGACGCCTTCTACAGCAGCAAGAAGGTAAAAAGAAAAACAAAACTCAAGACGTATTGACCACACTGTCAGCCAGAGAAACTTAAGGCAAGCAAAGGGGGAGGGGGGGGGGATTTTCCGTGCCCCACCCGGCATTTTTCTCGGCAGTGGTATGCGGCCTGCCGTTAGCCATCAGCGGAACTCAAAGATCCCATTGGCGAGAACGGACGGAAAATCCCCCCTCCAAAGTCTATTTTCGAGACGGAAAATCCCCCCTCCAAAGTCTATTTTCGAGACGGAAAATCCCCCCTCCAAAATCTATTTTACAGCAAGTGGAGTCTATGGCTTGAATTTTCCGGCACGTCCCACCGTGGAAGTCGTCGTGGGTGGGGAGGGAATTGTGATGGTCCATTAAAAAGCTCATTGACTTTGGGTGGGAATTTTGGATCCCATGGGAGCAGGACTGGAATCCAGGCCAATGTTACAGCAGAGCTCATTTATTCAACAAATAGAGTGCAATTAAGCAGAACTTCAATTAACCTCAATCAGCACATGGCGAAAGCCATGGAGGATGGTTATATAATACTAGAACATAGAACATACAGTGCAGAAGGAGGCCATTCGGTCCATCGAGTCTGCACCGACCCATTTAAACCCTCACTTCCACCCTATCCCCGTAACCCAATTACCCTTCCTAACCTTTTTTGGTCACTAAGGGTAATTTATCATGGCCAATCCATCTCACCTGCACGCCTTTAGACTGTGGGAGGAAACCGGAGAACCCGGAGGAAACCCACACAGACACGGGGAGAGCGTGCAAACTCCGCACAGACAGTGACCCAGCGGGGAATCGAACCAGGGACCCTGGCGCTGTGAAGCCACAGTGCTATCCACTTGTACTACCGTGCTACCCTGATTATTTGTGTGGAAGATAGTTGCACAATACAAATGATGTGCCTTCACACAATTCCAGTCACATACAGCAATGTGGTCTTCATAGGATCATAGAATCTCGACAGTGCAGAAGGAGGCCATTCGGCCAATCTAGTCTGCACTGACTTTCCGAAAAAGCACCCCACCAAGGTCCACTCACCCGCCCCATACCTGCAGCCCCGTAACCTGACCCACACATCTTTGGGCACTAAGGGGCAATTTAGCACAGCCAATCCACCTAACCACATCTTTGGACACCGGGGCACCCGGAGGAAACCCACACAGACACGGGGAGAAAGTAATCACCCAAGATCAGAATCGAACCCGGGTTCCTAGAACTGTGAGGTAACAGTGCTGACCGTTGTGTCCCCATCTTCAGGTGTGTTTGACAGGGAAACAATCCAAACATCTCCATGCTGGCAAGACTTGCAGCCCATCAACAAAATGATGTTAATCAAGCTTTTCAGGCGTATTAAAAAAACACACTTCGATCACACTTAACTTGAATTAAACTGAGGGAGAATTGACAGTGTGTGGTTCTATGCTAGGAAGAGCTTAAAATTTCCTAGACTCACGGCTCGAATTGCAGATATGGACAGGTTTTTTACACAGGAGCATGAGTAGGCCTCGAACCTATCCCGCCATTTACTGAGATTATGGCTGATCTGTGACCTAACTCCATATACCTACCTTTGGCCTCCATAAACCTGTTTGTGTGAGAGAGTTCCAAACCTCTACCACCCTTTGAGTGAAGACGTTCTTCCTCACATCTCTCCTCAACGGTCTAGCTCTAATATTTAGACTATACCCCCCGAGTTTTAGAATCTCCAACCTGTGGAAATAGTTTATATTTATCTACCCTGACTTTCCCTGTTAATATCTTGAATACTGCAATCAGATCACCCCTTAACCTTCTCGCAAAAACTGGCCTAATTTGTGTAATCTCTCCTCATAACTTCACCCCCGTCCAGGTATCATTTTTGTAAACCTCCATTGCAATCCCTCCAAGTTCAAAATATCCTTCCCAAGGTGTGGTGCCCAGGACTGCTCACTGTGACTCCAAGTGGGGTCTAACCAGGGTTTTGTAAAGCTGCAGCATAGCCCCTGTGTCTCTATACTCCAATCCTCTCGCTACAAAGGCTAGCATTGCATTAGCCTTTAAAATTATTTACTGCACTTGTTCCTGGCATTTTAAGGATCAATGCATCTGAACCCCCAAATCTCTTTGGACATCCAAACGTACCTAACCTCTTCCCATGGTATCTCACCACTACTGCCATACCCCTACCATTATGCAAGCAATTGAAACCCTCACTATAAATATCCTGGAGTTACTGTTGACCAAAATCTCAACTGGACCAGCTATTTAAATACTGTGGCTATAAGAGCGGGTCAGAGGCTAGGAATTCTTCAGAGTAACTCACTCATTTGTTATGAGTCTGCCCCTTTGTTCTCTAGAGCTTCCTAGAAAGTGAAGGGACAACCCTGACAGCTGTTCTTTCCTGTAATAATAATAATCGCTTATAGTCACAAGTAGGCTTCAATGAAGTTACTGTGAAAAGCCCCTAGTCGCCAATTTCCAGTGCCTGTTTGGAACAGCTGGTACAGGAATTGAACCCGCGCTGCTGGCCTTGTTCTGCATTGCAAGCCAGCTGTTTAGCCCACTGTGCGAAACCAGCTCCTATTAATGAGATAACAAACAGGCGGCACAGTGGGTAGCACTGCTGCCTCACAGCACTAGGGACCCGGGTTCAATTCCGCCCTTGGGTGACTGTATGTGTGGAGTTTGCATTTTCCGCCCTTGTCTGTGTGGGTTTCCTCCGGGTGCTCTGGTTTCCTCCCACAGTCCAAAGATGTCCAGAAAAAAGTTTAGGTGGGGTTACTGAGTTACAGGGATAGTGTGGGGGCATGGGCTTGGATAGGGGGTCTTTCAGAGGGTTGGTGCAGACCCGGTGGGCCGAATGGCCTCCTTCTGCACTGTAGTGATTTTATGATAAGATATGAGTGACTGCCTAAGTGGTATCGGGGTACAGATGAGCACATTTGCACTTTGTTGTGGGAAAACCTTAACTGTTACACACTGACTAACTGTTTAATGGTTTTAATGGTTTTAAAGGTTGCAGATAGGGAAAGCAGCCAAAGGAATTCCCATCCCAGGGACGACCCCCGACATGAGCCTCTCCAGCCCAGTACAAGCTCCGCTGTCCCCCATCTCCCATGAAGGACCCCCACTCGGCACCCTGTAGGAAATTGTTGGGAGGATACTTGCCACCTTGCTGCCCTTCAGACAACAAGGTGCCAGGTCCACACTCCTCAATAGTTGCACCAATTCGCACCAGCGGGAGTCTGGGCTGGGGTGGGGTGGGGGGGGGGGGGGGTGGGTTCTGAGCATCCCACCTGGCTTGTGAATGGTGCGTCCTGCCCGCCAATGACATGCTGGGCGGCACGGTGGCACAGTGGTTAGCACCGCAGCCTCACAGTGCCACGAACCCGAGTTCAATTTGAACGTCGGGTGACTGTGAAATTTGCACTTTCTCACCGTGTCTGCGTAAGTTTCCTCCGGGTGCTCCGGTTTCCTCCCACAGTCCAAAGATGTGCAGGTTAGGTGAAACGGCCATGCTAATATTGCCCAATGGTTAGGTGGGGTTGTGGGTATAGGGGCGGGGGATTGGGCCTAGTTCGTGTGCTCTATCGAGGAAGGGCCGGTGCAGACTCAATGGGCCGAATGGCCTCCTTCTGCACTGTAGGGATTCTATGATGCAAAATAGCTCGAATGAGCTGCTTGCATGATCCCGCCGAGTCGGGGTGGGAAGTCCGGCTGGGTCGTTGGGAAACCCGTTTGGCTGGCAGCGCGGGCACCTCAGACTCTCGACCGGTTTGCCGCCCCAGCTCGAATCCCGATTCTCCACCCAAAAGGGATTCCGGATCTTAGCGACGGAGAACGGGAATCCCGACCACTGGCAGTCTGCCTCAGAGAGCAGTGTACATGCCGAGCAGCAGACTATACTTACAAGATACAGGTATTTGCTGATGAACACCATTCCCCCACCCCACCCAGCCACTCATTTTATTGGAAACAAAAAATAACGTGCCATTATATCCCATTTGAAATAGTTGCAAAGGAACTGCAGCTAACCAGCGGCTAGCTCAGATACTCAGCTTAATTTGAGCCTTTGGAGATCAGTTTTTCCTTGCCACTTGCTGAAAGGTTGAGTAAAGGCCTGATTACCGAATGCCAATCTGGTTCACATTACTGACACTTCTCAGCCGCAGGCTTAGAGATACCCTTCTCCCCCTTGCTCTCTGAATCAACGGCTCGAAGCGCCGCCAAGTATTTCAAAGTGCTTGAGTGCCCGCACCCTGTTCATACCCAAAGTGATAAGAAACAGACTTTGGTGAGATCTTGTCAAGTTCTGTCCTGTGACACATCAGCCCATTTGCAGAGGGTGTATAAAGGAAAGTTATATCATCTCGCTGTTCCAGAAATGGTAGCGTTACTGTTCCAAACATCCAATAACAGCTGTCCAGCTGCAAGTTACACAGCACCTGCTATAATCCAGATCCTTCCATCATCTGCAGAATAAGACACACTTAGCGGAAACAGATTTAGGATCTGGATTCAATTGGACCAATGGGTTCTGGATTCAATAGAATATGTAGGTTCCGGATTTCCATAGATACCAACAGAGCAGACCGACACTATTCGGCCCATCGAGTCTGCACTGACCGTCTGAAAGAGCACTGTACCTCCCCCACTTCCCACCCCTATTCCCGCAACCCTGCACATTGATCATGGCCAGTCCACCTAACCTACATTTCTTTGGACTGTGGGAGGAAACCAGAGCACCTGAAGGAAACGCACGCAGACAGAGGGCAAACAGCCACTCCAGACAGCCACCCAAGACCGGAATCGAACCCGGGTCTCTGGCACTGTGATGCAGCAGTGCTAACCACAGTGCCACGATGATATTTTTTTAATAAATGTTTTTATTGGGTTTTTGAACAAAGTATATTTCCCGTTATGTACACAGAGTAAGAAATATATATATATATATATACATACATAGAAGAGAAGGGCACACCCAAACATACCCCCAAAAAAGTAATAAAAAATAAAAGAAAAAATAAAATAGAATAACTGGTAGGGTATTGTGCACCAGCTCAACAGCAGCAACTCTGTACAACTGGCAAAAGTATTTACAACACATAAGTAGGCAACTGTTTGTGGGGGGGAGGGGGGGAGGTGGAGACTGGGGAGGTAGATATACATTTGGGTGCCGGAGAAACAATTACAGAGGGCAATACTCGAATGGGTTTGGTGTTGGTGTTGTCACTTGCTTCTCCCGGACGGATCTCGCTGCCGTTGTTGTCTCGCGCTCACCTCCGCTTCAGCCGTTCCTCCCGTCTTTCGCTTGGATTCTCCTTGTTCTCTGTTCCTGGAGATGCCAAGTCTGTTATCGTTTCCTGTGCCCTCCTTCCAGCTATCATTCCCCTGGCTACCCCCCACCTCCCTGGTTCTCCTCTCTTGTTCCCTGTCCATTCCCTCTCCCCCACCCCACCCACCTCCCCCCCCCCCCCCCCTCCTGTGGTTCGCCTTTCTTTCCTCTTGGGGTTAGCTGTCTCCCCCCCTCCCCACTCTCCCATTCTATCTCTCCCTCTCGTGCTTTGGCTACTTTCCCCTGATTCTTGGCTACCTGGCTATTCTTCTGCTTGTTCGTTGGCCACAAACAGGTCCCGGAACAATTGGGTGAATGGCTCCCACGTTCTGTGGAAGCCGTTGTCTGACCCTCGGATGGCGAATTTGATTTTCTCCATTTGGAGAGATTCCGAGAGGTCGGACAGCCAGTCTGCAGCTTTGGGTGGTGCTGCTGACCGCCAGCCGAACAGGATTCTACGGCGGGCAATCAGGGAGGCAAAGGCAAGGGCGTCCGCCCTCCCAGGAATAGATCTGGCTGGTCTGAAACCCCGAAGTCCGCCACTTTCGGGCATGGCTCCACCCCCAGCCCCACCACTTTGGACATTGCCTCGAAGAAGGCTGTCCAGTACCCCGCACGTCTGGGGCAGGACCAGAACATGTGGGCGTGGTTGGCCGGGCCTCCTTGGCACCGTTCACATCTGTCCTCCACCTCCGGGAAGAACCTACTCAGACGGGTTCTTGTTAAGTGGACTCTATGTACCACTTTTAGTTGCGTCAGGCTGAGCCTTGCGCACGTGGAGGTGGAGTTGACCCTGTGCAGTGCTTCGCTCCAGAGTCCCCACCCTATTTCAATCCCCAGGTCCTCCTCCCATTTCTTTCTTGTTGCGTCCAGTACGGTGTCGACCCCTTCTACCAGTCGGTCATACATGTCGCTACAGTTCCCTTTATCTAGTATGCTTGCGTCCAGTAACTCTTCCAGTAATGTCTGTCGTGGCAGTTGTAGGTACGTCCTTGTCTCCTTTCGTAGGAAGTTTTTGAGTTGTAGATACCTTAGCTTGTTCCCCCTGGAATTTCTCTGTCAGTTTGTCCAGTGTTGCGATCCTGCCGTCAGTGTCCCTCCGTCCTGCCCCCACCTTTTGAAGGTGGCGTCAGTCAGCGCTGGTGTGAACCTATGGTTGTTGCAGACGGGAGCTTTGTCCGACATTTTGGTCAGAACAAATTGCTGCCGTAGTTGGTCCCAGAATTGGAGGGTGGCTATCACCACCGGGCTGCTGGAGTGTTTCTTGGGTGGGGATGGGAGTGCAGCCTTGGTGAGGGCCCGGAGGGAGGTCCCCATGCAGGAGGCCTCTTCCGCACTCACCCACTCGGCTTCTTTATATAGAATTTGCAGTGCAGAAGGAGGCCATTCGGCCCATCGAGTCTGCACCGGCTCTTGGAAAGAGCACCCTTCCCAACCACACACCTCCACCATAACCCAGTTACCCCACCCAACACTAAGGGCAATTTTGGACACTAAGGGCAATTTTGCACGGTCAATCCACCTAACCTGCACATCTTTGGACTGTGGGAGGAAACCGGAGCACCCGGAGGAAACCCACGCAGACACGGGGAGAACGTGCAGACTCCGCACAGACAGTGACCCAAGCCGGGAATTGAACCTGGGACCCTGGAGCTGTGAAGCAATAGTGCTAATCACTATGCTACCGTGCTCTGGCTCGTTAATCCATCCCCTTATTCGCTCGGCCGTCGCCACCCAGTGGTAAAGTTGTAGGTTTGGGAGGGCTAGCCCCCCCTGGATTTTATTTCTTGTTGGAGCTTCTTTGGGATCTTAGCATTCTCCACACACCCCCCCCCCCCCCCGCCCCCTTCCCATACGAACGCCATGATTAGTTTGTTCAATGCTTTGAAAAATGCCTTTGGGATGTACCTCGGAATGGATCTAAGTAGGACGAGGTACCTGGGCAGTACGTTCATTTTGATCGTCTGGACCCTCCCCGCGAGGGAGAGTGGGAGTGTGTTCCATCTTTGCAGGTCCTTTTTTACTTCCTCCGTCAGACTGTTGAGGTTCCATTTGTGGATCCCTTTCCAGTCGTGGGCTATTTGGATCCCCAGGTAGCGGAATTTGTGTCGGGCTTGTTTAAGCAGCAGTCCCGTTAGTGCTGCCCCCCCCCCCCCCCCCCCCCCCACACACTTGTGGGTGTACCGGGTAGATCTCGCTTTTGCTCATGTTGAGTTTGTAGCCCGAGAAGGTGCCAAACACTTTCAGGAGCGCGATGATTCCGTCCATGCTGCTTTGTGGGTCCGAAATGTAGAGGAGCATGTCATCTGCATAGAGTGAGATTCTGTGCACTCTGCCATCCCTTCTGATCCCCCTCCAGCTTTTTGCTGCTCTGAGCACGATTGCTAGTGGTTCGATCGCTAGAGCGAACAGCAGCGGGGACAGTGGGCATCCTTGTCTGGTGCCCCTGTGCAGCTGGAAGTATCGGGAGTTGGTGTTGTTGGTCCGTACGCTCGCCATTGGAGCGTTGTATAGGAGCTTTACCCAGGAGGTGAACCCTGTTCCAAGCCCGAACCGCTCCAGTACCTCAATGAGGTATTTCCATTTGACTCTGTCGAAGGCCTTCTCTGCGCCTAGGGAGTCGATCACCTTTGGTGTTCTCTCCCCAGAGGGGGTCATTATCATGTTTAGCAGGCACCTGATGTTCGAGGTAAGCTGTCTACCTTCGACAAAGCCCGCCTGGTCCTCTGCGACTACCTCTGGTATACAGTCTTCTAGCCTTTTAGCTAGAATCTTGGCCAGTCTTTTGGCATCTGCGTTCAGCAGTGAGATGGGTCTATATAATCCACATTCCGTTGGGTCTTTATCTTTCTTAGGTATCAGCGAGATTGAGGCCTGTGCTAGCATGGGTGGCAGTGTGCCCCTGGCCAGCGAGTCTGTGAACATCTCCCGCAGGTGCAGGGCCTGTGCTGTCTTAAATTGTTTTGTAGAAGTCCGCCGGGAATTCGTCCGGTCCCGGTGCCTTCCCCGCCTGCATGGAGCTAATGCTGTCCATGATCTCTCCCAGTGCCAGTGGGGCTTCCAGGCCCTGTTTTCTGCCCTCCCCCCTGACTGGTATGTCCAGTCCATCAAGGAACTGTTTCCTTCCAGACTCCCCCATTGGGGGCTCTGAGGTGTACAGCCTTTGGTAGAAGGCCTTGAAGGTTTTGTTGATCGTTTCTGGTTCTGGTTCTAATGTGTCTCTGGTATCCCTGATTTGTGCAATTTCTCTGGTGGCTGCCTGCTTTCTCAGCTGGTGTGCCAACAGGCGGCTGGCTTTGTCTCTGTGTTCGTATAGGGTCCCACGTGCCTGGCGGAGTTGGTGCACGGCTGTCCTGGTGGAGAGCAGATCAAAATTCCTTTGTAACTCTTTCCTCTCCGCCAGGAGCTCTACAGTCGGGGCCTTGGAGTATTTACAGTCTACCTCCAGTATGGAGTCGACCAGCTGCTGCCTCGCCGCCCTTTCCTTCCTATCTCTTCGCGCTTTGAAAGCGGTGATTTCCCCTCTTAGTACGGCCGTGCCGCGATGATATAAGGGTTAGGGATTCAATAGGATATCTCACCTTTGTGATTTGTGTTTTTTTATTCATTCTTGGAATCTTGCATGGTACTAGTGACCCCAGCATTTATTGCCCATCCCTAGTTGCCCAGAGAAGCTGGTAGTGGTCCCGTTTTTATGCAGTTGAGGGCATTTAAGTGCCAGCCACATTGGTGTGGGACTGGAATCACTAATAGGCTAGATTTGGTAAGCATGGCGGACTTGGAATTGGGTTTTTCATGACATTCCGACAGTTTCCTGTGCACCAATACCACCTATTCATTTCCAGACTTTTAAAAAATGAATTCAAATTCTCAACTGTCATGGTGTGATTTGAATTCATGTTCCTTGCACCATTAGCCCAAACCTCTGGAATACTAGTCCAGTAAAGTTGAGCAGCTCGGTAGCATAGTGGTTAGCACAGTTGCTTCACACCTCCAGAGTCCCAGGTTCGATTCCCGGCTGGGTCGCTGTCTGTGCGGAGTCTGCACGTTCTCCCCGTGTCTGCGTGGGTTTCCTCCGGGTGCTCCGGTTTCCTCTCACAGTCGAAAGACGTGCAGGTTAGGTGGATTGGCCATGCTAAATTGCCCTTGGTGTCCGAAAAATGTTAAGTAGGGGTTACTGGGTTGCGGGGATAGGGTAGATACATGGGCTTCAGTAGGGTGCTCTTTGTAAGGGCCGGTGCAGACTCGATGGGCCGAATGGCCTCCTTCTGCACTGCAAATTCTATGAAAATCCTAGCCTGCTCAGTGATCGAGTGAAGGGCTCAGAGAATCCCTACAGTGCAGAAGGAGGCCATTCGGACCATCGAGTCTGCACTGACCATTTGAAAGACTACCCTACCTAGGCCCAATCCCTGCCCGATTCCTGCAAGTCTACCCTAAGGGGAAACTTAGCATGACCAAACCACCTAAGCTGCACATCTTTAGACTCCTTTCACTGCTTGTAAATGTGTGATATGAAATCAGTTGATGTCCTAGTCAGGAAACGTCAACATCACAAAACTGTCCAAAAGCATTCCAGAAGGTAACTAATCAAGCCCTTTGATTGGGAAAAAAAAGAAGAATTGGGTACTCTACATTTTTTTTTTAAAAGAAGACATTCCAAAAGCATTGGCACAAATTGGAACCCAGAAAAAGTTTTAAGTTGATTTTGGAAACAGGTGGGTTTGAGCGCAGACACATTCAGATCACCGTAAAACAAGTCTTTCTTTGCTTGTGGCTGTGTGTGTTGTTCTCTGCTTTACTTTATCCGGATGTTTTGATGGGTAGTGTTGATCAAAGAATAACAAGCTTTGTTAACAAACAAAACTACTTTATTTAACACTCCTAACTGAATTCGACACTTATCCCACAGAAAGATACAGTTGATAAATAACACATAAACTAATCTCATCTACATCTAAACTCACCACCAGTTTAAACTACTATCTTCAGTCTGTCTAACTAACTCCTCACTCCTTTTGCTACCACCTTCTCCAACCTTCTGTCCCACAAGGCTAAGCATCATCCCTTATATACTCATAGGACTAGCTCCCTCTAGTGGCTGTCTGTATACATTTCATTAACCCTTGCATTACCTTCATGTATGGTAATACCGCAACGTGAGCACTGGGGTGACCTGGTTTCGGATTGGAACCCTGACTCAGGGCACAAATCACTCTAAAAACTATGAATAATTTGCCCTGATGAGCTCAGCACGAGTCTGATTTCCTGAGGTTCCTGCAGGCTGAGTACAATGTGTGTGGGGGGGGGGGGGGGGGGGGGACTGGCTAAATTGCTCTTGTCGAGAGACAGCACAAACTTGATGGGTTGAATGGCCTCACTCTGTGCTTTGACCATTCTATTATTCCATGAACACAGTTCCACTCGGTAACACACAATGTCATAGTGTCGCATGATATCAATGCCAGACACTATCGTAGTGGCACACTGTCACAGAATATCATGCCAGGAGAGAGCCGGGTAAGATTGTAAAGCCACTGTTGTTTTCAATTCTGAATGCACTGTGCTAATTATATTGTCATTTGCTTACCCTAATGTCTATCTCTTTCAGACATTTATCGTAATCAACAAAGGGAAGACCATCTTCCGTTTTAGTGCCGCGCCTGCATTGTACCTACTGACTCCTTTTCACACTGTTAGAAGAATAGCTATTAAAATTTTAGTACATTCATATCCTTTTACTAATGTAATGTTGGAGCAAATGAAGGTAATCTCGTTCGAATCCTGCAGCGAAGAAAACCTCTGTTAGAGGGTGAATAGGATTGCATGCTTATTCCGAGGAAAGCTGGGTTGCGTTTACTGGCAGCAAGGAACATAAGGAACTCAAATAATAGACTTCAAAATTTCAAGGGGATTTGAGAAGGGTTTGAATTTGAAATGAAATGAAATAATAATCGCTTATTGTCACAAGTCGGCTTCAAATGAAGTTACTGTGAAAAGCCCCTAGTCGCCACATTCCGGCACCTGTTCGGGGAGGCTGGTACGGGAATTGAACCGTGTTGCTGGCCTGCGTTGGTCTGCTTTCAAAGCCAGCGATTTAGCCCAGTGTGCTAAACCAGTGGAATAATTGCTTCCACTGGTTAGTGATTGGGGCGAGAGAGGTGAGTGGGAATGGGACGAGGGGGAGGTGGGTGAATGGGAATGGGACGAGGGGGAGGTGGGTGAATGGGAATGGGACGAGGGGGAGTTGGGTGAGTGGGAATGGGACGAGGGGGAGGTGTGTGAGTGGGAATGGGACCAGGGGGAGGTGGGTGAGTGGGAATGGGACGAGGGGGAGGTGGATGAGTGGGAATGGGACCAGGGGGAGGTGGGTGAGTGGGAATGGGACCAGCGGGAGATAAGTGAGTGGGAATGGGACCAGGGGGAGGTGGGTGAGTGGGAATGGGACCAGGGGGAGGTGGGTGAGTGGGAATGGGACCAGGGGGAGGTGGGTGAACGGGAATGGGACGAGGGGGAGGTGGGTGAGTGGGAATGGGACCAGCGGGAGATAAGTGAGTGGGAATGGGATGAGGGGGAGGTGAGTGAGTGGGAATGGGACGAGGGGGAGGTGGGTGAGTGGGAATGGGACCAGGGGTGGTGGGTACGTGGGAATGGGATGAGGGGAGGTGGGTGAGTGGGAATGGGACCAGAGGGATGTGGGTGAGTGGGAATGGGACCAGGGGGAGGTGGGTGAATGGGAATGGGACCGGGGGAGGTTAGTGAGTGGGAATGGGACGAGGGGGAGGTGGGTGAGTGGGAATGGGACCAGGGGGTGGTGTGTGAGTGGGAATGGGACCAGGGGGAGGTGGGTGAGTGGGAATGGGACGAGGGGGAGGTGGGTGAGTGGGAATGGGACCAGGGGGAGGTGGGTGAGTGGGAATGGGACGAGGGGGAGGTGGGTGAGTGGGAATGGGACCAGGGGGAGGTGGGTGAGTGGGAATGGGACCAGGGGGAGGTGGGAATGGGACCAGGGGGAGGTGGGTACGTGGGAATAGGACCAGTGGGAGATCAGTGAGTGGGAATGGGATGAGGGGGAGGTGGGTGAATAGGAATGGGATGAGGGGTCAGTTGTTAGTGGCTTATTTACCAGCACCTCCTCTGGGTAGAGGGAGGATTTGAAAATGAAAATGAAAATCGCTTATTGTCTCAAGTATGCTTCAATGAAGTTACTGTGAAAAGCCCCTAGTCGCCACATTCCGACGCCTGTTCGGGGAGGCTGGTACGGGAATTGAACCCGCGCTGCTGGCCTGCCTTGGTCTGCTTTAAAAGCCAGCTATTTAGCCCTGTGCTAAACCAGTCCCTGATTTTGCAGCTCTTGTGTGGCAGCCTGTGGGTGGGCTTGAAGCCAGATTTGGCACCTCCGTGACATCCCTGAATCACATTTCACATTGTCACTGTCATGAGTTTCCATGTCATCTTAAGAGGACGCTAATCAGACCGATGGTGTCTCTGAGAGCCGGGGCACAGATTCCGTGGTTTGAGATGACATTCTGAATTGCTAGTGGAACAGCGAGAGGTCAGGAGCTGATCTGTGGCCTGATCTTTGTCACATTTCTATCTTGGCACCCTCAGGGAGGATGGTTAATAAACTCTTCCATGAATTTCAGCTCAATTTTGAGAGAGGTGGCTGACACACTACGGGAGTGGTACATTGCAACATTCCTGCTCTCTAGTATGGGACATGGTTATAGCTACATTCAATTCTTTAACGTAATTCCCCCGCACTGAGAGAGACTACATATTGAAAGGCCCTATAACTGCAAACATTTACCCCCATGATATATTCCGAAATAATCCACCAAGTAGATTTTTAAAATTATTTATCTTTAAAATCCCTTTTGTTGGTGGATATTATTCCAAACAATTATCTGTCTTCACGTCTGTGTGACTGCAGTTAAACTGTGAACACTGAAATGGTAATTTTACGGATGTGGATGTCGCCGTCTAGGCCAGCATTTATTGCCCATTACTAGTTACCCTTCATAAGACCATAAGACAGGAGCATAATTAGGCCAGTCAGCCCATCGACTCCGCTCCATTCAATTCTAGCTGATATTTTTCTCACCCCCATTCTCCTGCCTTCTCCCCATGACCCCTGATCCCCTTATTAGTCAAGAACCTATCTATCTCTGTCTTAAAGACACTCAGCGATTTGGCCTCCAAAGCCTTCTGCGGCAAAGAGTTCCACAGATTCACCACCCTCCGGCTGAAGAAATTCCTCCTCATCTCTGTTTTAAAGGAGCGTCACGGGAGTGGTGAGCTGCCTTCTTGAACCACAGCAGTTCCTGAGGTGTAGGTTCAATGCAGGTGACAAAACCAGAGTTAAGGGAAGATTTAATAAGTGTTGAATATCACAAAAGGCTTTGATAGAGTAAGTAAGGAAAAATAGTTTCCAATGGCAGAGGGTCAGTGACCAAAGGGCACATACTTAAGATAATTGGTGAAAGAAGCAGATGGGTGAAAATTGGATAGATATTTGCAAAGGAACAAATTGCAGGGTTTTGGAGAAAATGCAGGGGGAGTCGGAAGAACTGTCACTCCTTCAATGAATGTTGACCTGCCCGTTCAGAGCCACTGCTCGGTGTCAGGAAGTCTTTTCAATTTGCGACTGTTTCTCGGTGACATGGGAGGAGGGGTGTAACATATCCTGACCGGATGGATGTAAATGTTACCACAGTCTCAAAGGGCCGTAGGATGCTCTTCCCCTTTGAGAACTGACTGGCGGTGATTTAACCTGAGGGTCACCACACCTCAGGCGAGGCGCAAGGTTGAGAAGACTGGGCCTTCACACACAACTTCAGCCGGTACAGGAATCAAACCCGCGCTGTTGGCCTCTCCCATCATCACGATCCAACCGGCCAGCTAACTGACCTTCTGGATGGATGTACAATTGATGGGAGTGAGGTGCAGCATCAATGATACAACTCCTAAAGCCTTAGATGGCCAGTTGGAATCAATTTCACTCATTAACCAATTAAGTGGGTGAAAAATTATAATAAATCTCTCTACTTTCTGATGTAAAATGTGTTGCAAAACAGTCAACTGTTCTGAAACTTCTCCTTAACTCTTATTTCACGTTGTTTAATATGTTCATTATGTGCACTATTTTGACCAATTGTGTATTTATGACCATGAATGAGCCTGCCCCATGGACAAAGAATGTTGAGTAAGTATGGAACCGTACTGCTTTCAAGAATGTGTTCTTGTGATTAAACCTGTTCTCTTGTGCTACTGCCCAAATTCCTTAAACAATGTTGACCTTTGAACTGTGCCCTTATCTGTCCCGATTAACTGCTTTGCCAGGTCTTTCTTGCCCTGTGAGCCCCAGTCGGCAAGTAAGTTCATATTTTTAAGTATACCCGATTCATAACTTGCTGCCCACATATGTTCATGCTGCATCCAATCATGGTGCGCCCCAAAGTTTTCCTTCATTATCAAAGATGGTTTGCTCTCTTCCTGAATTTTCATTAAAGGAATAAACCAAGAGATGCTTTTACTTTCATAGTTATAGGCGGGATAGAAGCTCTCGGTAAATATAATTCTACATTACACTGTTGTCATCCATTATAATTGCCATTTGATTATAGCAACAGTGTGAGCATTTCTATAAATTCCACTTTGATAAAATAACTTGGCGATAATTGTATCATCAAAATGGCTTCTCGATCTAATACTGAAAGTTGAACGATTGCAAATTATCCTTTCTTCCTTTAATGAAGAGGCCTGATTCTTATACAATTACTTACCACCAAAGGACTGTTGAAAATGATTTTTCTCCAAAAAGCAGGAGTTCATTGATATTTAGCATGAAATGAACCCTGGGAGTCATTCCCCACCCTGAGTTCAGAACATACCTCTCAACTTGAAGCTTGCAGAACCTGGTACATACAAACTAGCAAAGAATGGAGATGGGATCAGTGACATTCAAGAGGGATCCATTTAGCAAATGGGGGCTTAACACAAACCTCCCCCACGTGGATAATTCTGATTCAGCTTTCAAGGTAGATAGACCCAGCTCTTGAGAAGATGCTTCTATAATGACTATGATTTTCTTTCAAGAACAGAGGCATGGACAGGGTGAATAGGGATCAGCTGTTCCCCTTAGTTGAAGGATCAGTCACGAGGTCACACAAGGTTCAAGATGGGGAGGCAGGAGGTTCAGGGGGGTTGTGAGGGAAATCTTTTTACCCAGAGAATGGTGGCGGTCTGGAATGCACTGCTTGGGAGGGTGGCATAGAACATACAGTGCAGAAGGAGGCCATTTGGCCCATCGAGTCTGCACCGACCCACTTAAGCCCTCACTTCCACCCCATCCCCGTAACCCAATAACCCCATCTCACCTTTTTGGTCACTAAGGGCAATTTAGCACGGCCAATCCACCTAACCTGCACGTCTTTGGACTGTGGGAGGAAACCGGAGCACCCGGAGGAAACCCACGCAGACACGCGGAGAATGTGCAGACTCCGCACAGACAGTGACCCAACGGGGAATCGAACCTGGGACCCTGGATCTGTGAAGCCACAGTGCTATCCACTTGTGCTGCCCTACCCCTTGCAGAGGTAGGTTGCCTCACATCCTTTAAAAAGTGACTGGATGAGCACTTGACACATCATAAGATTCAAAGGTATGAGCCAAGTACTGGTCAATGGGGTTAGGCATGTAGGTAGGTCAGATGTTTGTCTTTTTCTTTACAAATTTAGCGTACCCAATTAATTTTTTCCATTTAAGGGGCAATTTAGTGTGGCCAATCCACCTACCCTGCACATCTTTGATTTGTGGGAGCGAAACCCACGTAAACACGGGCAGAATGTGCAAATCCGCACAGACAGTGAGCCGGGATAGAACCTGGGACCTCGGCGTCATGAGGCAGCAGTGCTAACCACTGTGCCACCATGCTGCCCGGGTCAGATGTTTCTCATGTGTCGGCGCAGACTCGATGGACCAAAGGGCCTCTCCTGCCCTGTGTGATTGTGTGAACTCTTATTTATTAAACTGAATAAAGGGCGATCCTTGGGAAACAAATTACATTTTGGAGGAGTACGCAGTATCCATGCTTTCAATGTCAACATGGTTTCTCCAAATCTTCTGATGAGAGCGTATGTACTTGTGTTGTCAACTATTGGGTCATAGTTCAGTCACAACTGGCACAATGAAGCACAGATACAAACTGTATAACTAAGAGCTTCTGCATTGTTGGTCACAATGATCCAGCAGGCATGGTGGATAAGAAAACTCGCGACTGTGAGACTATTTACAAAATTACAAAAATGCTTGCGGCCGTTTAAACACAGTAAAATGTTCTGAAGGTCACAGCAATGACGGACTGGTGATGCGTACACATTGGTACTCCTTGGCCCTGCCTTAGAGTCCTGCAATCAAGTCTGACCATGGGGTTCACCTCCTCAGCTCAAAACCTGGACCCACCAAACCCAACATGGATGTAGAGGCTTGGGGGCCCGTTAAAGTTTTCAAAACTGGGATTGATCGATATTTTTTATTTGGAAAGGGTATTGAGATTTACTGAACCAAGGGGGGGGGGAAATAGAGTTAAGATGCAGAGAAGCCATGAACGAACTGAACGGCAGATCAGACCAAAGGAGCTGAATGGCCTCCTCATCCCAATGACTCCACCTTGGGTCTATATCTGGCTCAGGGCTGCTTCACCCCTACTCGTATCTCAAACGTGCTGTCAGCTCAACCATTTTCTCCAGGTCCCAGAGTAGTTTCTTGGGGAGGAACACATCCTGGGTAAGAACAAAGTTGGGTTGATCTATCAAAAATCGAGGGGCTTCTAGGGTGTAGTCATCTCTGCATGTTCCTCAAAATTCTAATATTCTTGTCTACAAGTCTGGTTTTTGACAGGGTGGATTAGCTTAATTAAGCAGACGGTTCTTTTTTAGTCACATTGTGTGTTTTTTTGTCCACATTGTGTGTTTTTTAGTCACATTGTGTGTACCATTTTCTGCACTAAAGTCTAAGAGAGCAAGAATGATTGGAAAGTGAGCCTCATTTCAGAGAGTTGAGAGATATGGTGTACAATCACTCAAATGCCAGTGAGGATAATACTGAATGCTTCATATTCTCACCTCTTTTCATTGACTTGTCAGAAGATGCGCTCTTTGGTATAAAATGACTTGTCAAACGTTGTTCATTCCTGACTTGATGACCACCAATTCATTGAGAATATGTATTGAAGCTTGCAATCATTGTAAGGCTGACAATCTCACCTGCTTCTCCACCGCACTCTCTTTGCCATCTTGTATCCTGGGGTCGCACGCGAGGTGGCACACGCTGTGACCACACCCCGATCCCTTCATAGCCTGGCTAACACTGTTCATTTCCAAATGTCTGACCAGGTACACTTTCACTGGAATTTACACTTTTGAATCACTGATAAAAATATTGGCCAGAGGATTCTGCATTGATGGATTCACCTTCCTTCGAGATCCATGGAATTGGTTGGATTTCAGCGTTGTTTTAATGGCGTAAGTATAAAATAAACCTGGCTTCATTTCAAGATCAACAATTTGCTTTTCTATCTCTTCCTGTGTTTCAAGCCCTCATTAGGAAATATCGTCTTGACTGGTGCATTTAATGTTCTAATAATGCTCTCTGTCTGTTCCTCCATCTTCTCTTCTGTCTCTTTTTTGCTGAAATTTGAACTTTCCCCTCTTCTTAAACTAAGCTTTCCCCTTTGCCACTTTCAATAGCTTGGGTTTGTTTCTTCACTGATAATCCACCAGAGAATTAAACATTTGTCACTGTTTGAAATCATGTTGTAACAGAGTAATTGTAGTATTAAGATGGGCACAGTGAGAAGTCTTACAGCACCAGGTTAAAGTCCAACAGGTTTATGTGGAATCACTAGCTTTCGGAGCACTGCTCCTTCCTCAGGTGAGTGGCCTGGTGAAGGAGCTGCGCTCCGGAAGCTAGCGATTCTCAACATTGTTCCTCAATCCTCGCTTTTTGGATTTTGATTTTTTTTTTGGTACCAAGAAGGGCATTTATTTTATTCTCTGATGGGATGGGCGTCGCTGACTGGGCCGGCATTTATTGCCCGCCCCTAATTGCCCTTGAACTGAGTGGCTTACTTGCTAGGCCATTGCAGCAGGCAGTTCAGAGTCAGCCATCTTGCTGTGGGTCTAGAGTCACATGTAGGCCAGACCAGGTAAGGACGGCAGATTTCCTTCCTTACAAAATCTCAATGATCTCATGATGTATCAGAAATGGTACACAGATGATTATGAAATGTTTTCCTTCAGTTACAAACTGAACACGGTGCAACATTCAGAAACTCGTCAACGTCCCACAGCCGAGCCGTAGTTGCAATTCAGGGAAACTTCATAAACACACTGTAGCGCACAAAGACTCACGAGAGACGAATAGAGATGAAGTCGATGAGGCTTTATTAAGTGTGACTTGTTCCCCGCAGTTCAGTAGCAGACTGGCCTGCGGGGGAGAACTCCTGGTTCTGCGGAGCTAGAGGTCAACAGCCAACCAGAACCCGGGATCTGTCAGCCAATGACATCACGGCTTCACAGTCCCACATGACCCCTAATGCATACTACCACACACACAAAGGCAAGGATCTGATGAGGCTGTTGGGTAAAGAGGAGTAAGGAGAAGGGCGGCACGGTAGCACAATAATTAGCACTGCTGCCTCACGGCGCCGAGGACCCGGGTTCGATCCTGGCCCCGGATCACTGTCCGTGTGGAGTTTGCACATTCTCCCCCTGTCTGCGTGGGCTTCACCCCCACAACCCAAAAGATGTGCAGGGTAGGTGGATTGGCCACGCTAAATTGCCCCTTGATTGGAATTATTTTTTTAAAAAGAGGGGTAAGGAGGAGGCTCATGTGGGGCATGGACCTGTTGGGCTGAAGGGCCTGTTTCAGTGCTGAAAATACTTTGCAAGACTAGCATCGGGGGGAAAAAGTGGGAAATAAACTGTCATTTGAAATCATTGTGGTTTGATCCTACAGTTACATAACAGAATTCATACAGCTCGGCAATGTTTCAGCTCTTCGAACTTTCAGAGTATTGAGAGCGTTGAAAACGATTTCAGTCATCCCAGGTAAGAATCTCTGCGGAGCTAGCTGTAAAATATCAGTGGTGTCCATGGCCGTTCCTCACTCTCTCCTTCCTGACTGCTCCTGCCACAGCTGTGGAGGATGTCCCATTGTTGTCCATGTGGGCCTCTTGCTTATTGCAGATTTGTGACTGAATTTGCTGAACTGGGGTATGTCAGAATGTTTAAAAGTATTTTCAAGTGCTGAAGACTATTTTGATCATTCCAGGTGAGATGTTGAGCACAAAGGGCTGCACTCTACTGACAGGTCTAAATGGGACGACTGTTCGGCAATACAACATCTCCTTGGAATAATAGTTTAGATATCAACTTATTGAGCCATGGATTTAAGTGATTTTCCGTGGCCTGGATTCTCCCAAAATGGGACTATGCCCTCACGCCTGCGTACAAACGCGGGAGCTTTACTCCAGAGATTCCTGGAAAAAAGATCAGCTAATTCAGTGCCCTGCAGGAGGCTAGCAGGGACCCGGAGTGATTCACGCACCCTTAGCTGTGAATATCTATAGCCCCCGCACTTCCGATTCGGAGTCCGCGCATGCGCAGGGCGGCGGCCTCCAGCGGCCACGTCGAGCACCATGGCGGACCCGGACCGCGGATCCACACACAAAAATTAGACCACGATGATTGGCCGCGGACACGAACATCGAACCGTGCGGATGTAACGACCGGCCGCCTATAAGGTCCCCCCAAGGTGTCTGATCTCCCCGTCCCCCCACCAGGGCAGCCGCTGACTGAATCCGCAGCGGCCACGCCAGTATCCCGACCGGCAATGGCAGGTTAGTTCCACGCCGCGGGGAGGTCGGGAGTGGAGAGTCACTGGGCGGGCTTCTGTCAATGGGCCCCGGAGAATTGACGAACTGGCGGCGAGCCGATTTTGGCGTGAAAGTGGGTTCTCCACCCCTGAGCCAAACGCGAATTCAGCGCGGGGTTGCGGAGAATCCAGCCTCTTGTCTATGTACGGGTGGCATGTTAGCACAGTGGTTAGCACTGCTGCCTCACAGCACCAGGGACCCAGGTTCGATTCCGGTCTCGGGTGACTGTCTGTGTGGAGTTTGCATGTTCTCCCTGTGTCTACGTGGATTTCCTCTGGGTACTCCAGTTTCCTCCCACAGTCCAATGGTTTTTGCAGGTCAGGTGGAGTGCAAATGCTAAATTCCCCCTTAGTGTCCAAAAGGTAAGGTGGGGTACGGGGATAGGGTGAAGGTGTGGGCCTAGGTAGGGTACTCTTTCCAAGGTCGATGCAGACTTGATAGGCCGAATGGCCTCCTTCTGCACTGTAGGGATTCTCTGATTCCAATTACTGTTTTTATCTTGTTAACGAAACAGGATTTTTGTCATTTTCAATGGTGCGTTCCTTTGTCTAATCCTTGGACAATTAATATAGTAATGAAATAACCAGTGTTTCTGGTAGCAGTAACATAGCTTGGTAGGGAGGAGTATGTTCCCAATGTTATTTATGCATGAAAAAGGAAGATGGTTCTGGTTATTAGAGGTCAGTCATCTCAGTCTTGGGACATCATTGCAGGAGTTCCTCAGGCTAGTGTCCAAGGCCCAACAACCACCTTCAGCTGCTTCATCAATGACCTTCCTTCCAACATGGGGTCAGATGTGGGGATGTTCACTGATGATTGCACAATGTTCCCCACCATTTGCGACTCCTCACACACTGAAGCAGTCCACGTGCAAATGCAGCAAAAACTAGACTAGTATGTAGGCTTGGGCTGACAAGTGGCAAGTTATGTTCGTGCCAGGCAATGACCATTTCTAGTTAGAGAGACTCAAACTATCGCCCCATGACATTCAATGGCATTACCATCAGTAAATCCACCATTACCAACATCCTGGGGGTTACCATTGACCAAACGCTGAACTGTACCAGCCATATAAATACTGTGACTCCAAGAGTCGGTCAGAGGCTTGGAATCCTGCGACGAGTAACTCACCTCCTGACACTCGAAAACCTGTCCAGCAGCTATAAGGCACAAGTCAGGAGTGTGATGGAATACTCCCCACTTGCTTGAATGAGTGCACCACCAACACATTGAAGAAGCTCGATACCATCCAGGACAAAACGGATCTTTTGATTGGCACCCCTTCCAGAAACATTCACTCCCTCCACTAGCGATGCACAATAGCAGCAGTATGTACCATCTACAACTGTGGTTTTCAAACATTCTTCCCGGGACCCACTTTTGCCGACCTTTGCGATCCTTGCTGGCTGACCTTCCCGACCTATGCTAGCAAACCTTCGTGAGCCTGTTCGATCCTCACGATCTCACTTGGTTTGTCATTCAATGTTAAATTTCTGCTAAAGACTTCCGCTGATAATTTAATTTCTCACTGCATGCTTTTAAAAAGACAAACGTAGAGGTTTTTCCTTGTCATTGCCATGCCTTTCAAGTTTTGAAGGTTTTGAACTTTCATTTGCCAGTACTTCCCTACATATAACATGCATGGGCTTTGTATCCTAATTTCCACTGGCAAAATTAACAAAGCCATACCTCAAGAAATAGTATTTATTTATACTGTTTTGTTCCCGATTTCAGTTTCTTTTTATTTAAGTTGTTCACCAGAGGCTCTGGGGCTCTGTATACAGCTCACACCAGCACTGCTTAGTCCTGCCATGGACTCTCCTGTGAAGCTCTCTCCAGCAGAATCAATTCTGAATCAATTCCATCTTCAGTTCTTCTCACAGTCCTGTTGCTTGCTTGCTGGCAGCTACAAAATGGAGGAATCTCTCCCCTGTGATTTTGTGGCCAACGCACAGAAAAAAGCACAGGGCATGTGACGTCGGTGCCCGTGCCAGGCACGTGATCTGCTCTGCTGCCACTTCTTAAAAGCCAGTCGTGGCCAGCATTCTGAAAAGCCTGTTGTGGCCTTTGGGCGCAAATCCCGTGGTTAGGAATGCCACAACCGATCGCTCCGTGACCCTTCCAACACCTGCCCGCCATCCACCCACGAGTCATGACCCTGAGTTTGAAAACCCCTGATCTACAAGATGCACTGCAGGAACTCACCAAGGATCCTTCCAAACTCACAGTCACTCCCCTCTAGAAGGACAAAGGCAGCAGGTACCTGGGAACACCACCACCTGGAAGTTCCCCTCCAAGTCACTGAACAATCTGACTTGGAAATATTTTGGCCATTGCTTCACTGTCGCTGGGTCGAAATCCTGGAACTCCCTCCCTAACAGCACAGTGGGTGTACCTACGCCACATGGATTGCAACGGTTCAAGAAGGCAGCTCACTGCCACCTTCTCAAGGGCAAGTAGGGCTGGGCAACAAATGCTGGGTGTCACGGTGGTTGGCGCTGCTGTCTCGCAACGCCAGGGACCCGGGTTCAGTTCCGGGCTTGGGTGACTGTCTGTGTGGACTTTGCACGTTCTCACGTGTCTGAGGACATTTCTTCCGGTTTTCTCCCAAAGATGTTCAGGTTAAGTGGATTGGTTTGGCCACGCTAGGTTGTCCCTAAATGTCCAGGGGTGTATAGGTTATGTTTCAGGGACAGGGTGGGGAGGGAGGGTGGTCCCAGGTAGGGTACTCTTTCAGAAGGTCGGTGCAGATGTGATGGGTTGAATAGGCTCCTTCTGCACTGCAGGAATTCTATGGTTCTAGCCAGCGAAGCCCACATCCCATAAAAATGAATTTTAAGAAAACAAATGGACTGGAGACCTCCAGTACCCAGCTGAAGATCAAGGATTTGCATTTCAATCCTCAGTCACTGAATATTTCCCGTCTTCTTTCAATCTACTGTGGTTTGAGTAGTTTTGGGGACTAAATCAGGGGCCTGAAGAGCATTCTAATCTACGACAGAGTAGACTAATGCACTATGGGCCTAGCTGTTTGAGGACACAAATGAGCTCATCCCTCAATGCTCGTTGTGTTGCTGAAGGCCTCCTTCTACACTGTACTGATTCTGTCAATTGTACACAATTATATCGCCGCAAGTAAAGAATGGTCAGCTCATCCACAAGGAAAATCTTATCTAAGTGAGACTCACCTTGCAATGATCTGTTCTGGCCCTGTGTACATCTAGGATTTTAAGTGTAACTGGAAACACAAGGACATTTTACACTGCCAGACATGGTCACAAAAAGCTGAACGTCTTAGTAGCTTTCCAACTCTCTTGGGGATCGCAGGACAATAATGGATGAGGACGATCATCAGTGTGAAGACCAGTGCTTTTCTGACATATGCAAATTGATTGGATATTCAAATACAGTGCAAAATTCCAAAATTTGCCAGTGACTGTAAAGTTGGAGGTGAGACGGACAGTGAAGTTGATATCACTCAACAGGACATGGACTAGCAGAATGGGCGGACAAATGGCAGATGGAATGTAATACAGAGGTAAATGTGAGGTAATGCACTTGGCAGAAGGGATAGAGAGAGACGTAGGGCGCTATTCTCCCTCCCCACGCCGGGTGGGAGAATCGCCGGGGCGCTGCGCGAATCGCGCCACGCCACCCCGACCCCCACACGCGATTGTCCCACCCCCCGGAAACCAGCGGCACGCGATTCACACCGGGCCGCTCGAAGAACCGGCGAGCGGCGATTCTCCGGCCTGAACGACAGGCTCCCGATGGCGCCGTCCACCCCTGGTCGCTGCTGGCAGGAATTCTGCGGGAACGCCGGGGGGGGCGGCCTGTGTGGGGGGGGAAGGGGTCTCCTTCACCGGGGTGGCCTCCGATGGATTCTGGCCCTCGATCAGGGCCCACCGATCGGCAGGCAGGCCCCTTCCCCCCCCCCCCCCCCCCCCCCCCCCCGCAGGCCTACCTCCTTCCGCGCATGGCCCCAGAACACCGCCGCCATGTTGGTGAGGGGCCGGCGTGCATAAGACGTTCCCCGCGCATGCGCAGGTTGGTGCGGCGTCCATTTGGCGCCATGTAAGGATGCTGGAGCAGCGAGAACCGCTCCAGCGCCAGGGGGCCAGAATAGGTCGTGCTCGGGCCCTGTTCGCCCCGTCGTGAAACGCGATGGCGTTCCTGACGGCACGAACACTTGGCCTCCATATCGGAGAATCGCCCCCAATATAGATTTAATGACACAGTCTTAAACTGTGTGCAAGGCAGGAGCATCTTGGGGGATTAATGTACATAGTTCTTTGAAGGTGGCAGGACACACTGAGAAAGTACTTAACAAAGCAATTAGGACTTCATAAATAAAGATCATTGAGTACAAAAGCAGAAAGGTTATGTTGAACATTTAAAAAACTCTGGTTAGGCCTCAACTAGAGTACTGCATCCACTTCAGGTCACCGCATTGTAGGAAGGATGCCAGGGTCTTTGAATGGGCGCTGAGGAGGTTTACCAGACAGGTTCCAGGAATGAGTAATTTTGGCTACAAGACTAAACAGGAACATTTCATTGACTTTGTTTCCTGTTTCCATCCTTCCCTCACCCTTTTCTTGTTGATCTCTGACTCTTTTGGTCCTATCCTTGACTTCTTGGGCGGGGTTCTCCGGCCCCCCCCCCCCCCCCCGCCAGGCTGGAGAATCGCCGGGGTGGGCGGCGTGAATCCCACCCCGCCGTCCAGACGCCGGCTGCCGGATTGTCCGGCGCCGGTTTTTCGGCGGGGGTGGGAATCGCGCCGCGCAGTCAGGGGCCGTTGGCAGCAGCCCACCCACCGATTCTCCGGCCTGCGATGGGCCGTGTGGCCGCCCGTTTTTGGCGGATCCCGCTGGCGTGAAATACACCAGGTCCTGGCTCTGCGGACGGCCTGCGGAGTCCTCGGGGGGGGGAGTGCGGGGGGATCCGGCCTCGGGGGGGGGGGACCCGGGGTGGGGTGCCCCCACGGTGGCCTGGACAGCGATCGGGGCCCACCGATCCATGGGCGGGCCTGTGCTGTGGGGCCACTCTTTCCCTCCGCGCCGGCCGCTGTAACGGTCCGCCATGGCCGGCGTGGGGAAGAACCCCTCCATGCGCATGCGCTGGGATGACGCCAGCACACGCTGGCGCTCCCGCGCATGCGCCAACTCGGGCCGGCCGGCGGAGACACGTCGGCGCCGACTGGCGCGGTACCAACCCCGCCGCCGCCGGCCTAGCCCCTGAAGATGTGGAGGATTCCACACCTTCCGGGCAGCCCGATGCCGGAGTGGTTCACGCCACTCCTCGCCGCCGGTACGGCCTACCCCGCCGGTTAGGGGAGAATCCCGACCAAGGTTGTTTCCATTTCTGGAGATAGGCTATCGGCTAGTATTTTCTACAAGTCAACAGACCCACACAGCAACCTCAGCTACACTGCTTAATACCCCATTTTATCTAAGGATTTAATTACATTCTCCCATTTCCTCCATCACATACTAACACCTTTGATTGGTCTTCCTTTTTCTTCAACCAAGGTTTGCCCCTCCACCCCCATTCCCCCAGCAGGGTCCTCGACCATGTCTGATCAATTTTATGCATTTCTGCTTCTCACCCCTCCCCCTCCCTATCAAAACCACAATAGAGTCCTGCTCGTCCCCACCTTGCACCCCACCAGCTGAATGATATATATCGTGATAACGTGTTAATTGCATGCGATCTTGCCCTCTCACCCACGCATGTCTCCTCACCAGTACCTTACTTCATGTACACTGACTCATTTGTAAACATCTAAGGGGTGGAAATGCTTTTCTAATAGAAGGAAATGGGTCACTGTCTGAGTTTGCCTGCAAACGTTTTGCAGTCTGACAGTTCTCATTGCCCCAATTTGGTTAACAATGAAGAGAAACAGGAGCTCTCACTCTTTATTCAAAAGAGGAACATTCAGCCCTGAAGTTTCTTACACCTATATAAACCTGTGCTTTCACACACGATATCACAAGTTAATTAATAAATATATTAAGTTACTTGAAACCCCACTGCCCTGGACACTGATATGTCACTGGCATACAAAGGTTTGAAGCGTTGGTTTGAAGTTCCTCTCCCTGATGCTTTAGCAATTGCACAAACTCAATTACAATAAATTGGTCTTCTTCTCCACCACTTCCGCACGAATAACAAAGGGAAGACCATGTTCATTATTCATATAAAACCATCCCATGGCCCCAGTTTAGTGTGGTGTTTACTCTCTGTCTTTATTTCATATGAAATGAAAATCGCTTATTGTCACAAGTAGGCTTCAAATGAAGTTACTGTGAAAAGCCCCTAGTCGCCACATTCCGGCGCCTGTTCGGGGAGGCTGTTACGAGAACACAAACATACAATGAAATATTGGAACTATTGGTGTAAAGGTTAACTCGGCAATCACAGGCCAGTAGGATTAACCTCATTGGCTGGGAAGCTTTAAAACAATATTCCAGGAAAAATTAACAGCCACTTGGCAAAGTACAGATTAATTCAGGAAAGCCATCACAGATTTGCTAAAGGCAAACCTTGTTTAACTAACCTGACTGAGGTTTTTGAAGATGTAATAGAGAAGGTCGATAAGGGTAATGTGGTCGATGTGCAGTGCATGGACTTCCAAAAGGCATTTGATAGAGTGTCATATAATACTCTTGTCGGCAAAGTTGTTTCCCATGGAATAAAAGGGACAGTGGCAGCACGGATATAAATCTGGCTGACAGAAAAGAAACAGTAATGGTGAATACTATTTTTAGACTGCAAGAAGGTGTATACTGCAGTCCCCCTCAACTAGAACCATTGCATTTTGATATAAACAGCAATTTCAAAATTTTCCGTTAATACCAAACTGTGAAGTATTGTGAACTGTGAGGACGATAGTGATAGACTTCAAGAGGACATAGACATTTAGTGGAATGGGCAGACAGGCTGCAGGTTAAATTTAGTCCATAGAAGAATGTGATACATTTTGGCAAGAAGAGTGAGCAAAGATAAAATAAAGGGTAAAATTCAAAAGGAGGTGCAGGGGGAACCTAGGGATATATAAAGATAGCATGGCAGGTTGAAAAAGTGGTTGAAAACATGGATGAGGTTCTGGGCTTGATTAAATAGAGGCATTGAGGACAGAGGCAAGTTTTGAACACTGATTTGGGGGCTAAACTAGCTGGAACCACACTTTAGGAAGGATGCCAATTCTTTAGAGAAGGTGACAAAAACGTTTAGAAATTTCGAAGGGTGAGTGACTTTATTTCTAAGGGTGAGTGACTACAATTATGTTGAGCTAGGGTTGTTCTCTGAAATGAAAAGAAGTCAGGGGGTATTTGATAGGGATGTTCCGAATCATGGACGATCAGGACAGATTAGATACAGAGAAATTATTCCCATTGATGGAAGGGAGAGCCAAAGGACCCAAATTTAAGGCATTTGGCAAGCGAAGCAATGAGTTTCTTTTGTGCAGCGAGAGGTTAGGGTCTGGAATGCACGACCAGAAACAGGTTCAGTTGTGGCTTTTGAAAGAGAGTTGGATAAGCACTTGAAGTGAAAATATTTTCAGGACTATGGGGTAAAGATAGAGGTGCGGAACTAAAAGGGTCACTCTTAATCTGACACTAAAATAGGTGGGATAGTAAATTGCAATGAGAAAATAAGAAATTTACAAATGGATATGGATAGAGTAGGCGAGTGGACCAAAATGTGGCAGATGGAGTTTAACGTGGATAAGTGTGAGGTTATCCATTTTGGTCAGAGAAATTGAGAGAAACTTCAGAGTGCTTCAGTGCAGAGGGATCTGGGTGCCCTGGTGCATGAAGCACAGAAAATGAGTATGCAGGTACGGAAGGCAAATGGCATTTTGCCATTTATAGCTAAAGGAGTATAAAAGTAGGGAAGTGTTGCTGCAACTGTACAAGGCATTGGTAAGACTGCACCCTGAGTCCTGTCAACAGTTTTGGCCCCTTTATTTGAGGACGGATGTAGTTGCATTAGAGGCAACTACAGAAATGAGAGGTTTGACCCAGAAATGAGGGGTTTGTTTGTCTTATGAAAAGAGAGATTGCGCAGTTTAGGCCTTTACTCTCTCGAGTTTAGAAGAATGAGAGGAGATCTAATTGAGGTATATAAGATGATAACAGGTATTGACAAAGTAGACATAGAGCGGATACTTCCTCTTGATGGGCAACATGGAATGAGCGGTCATGGTTTTAGGATAAAGGGTAGCAGGTTTAAAATAGAGATGAGAAGAAATTACTTCTCTCAAAGGGTTGTGAACCTGTAGTATTCACAATCCCAGAGTGCAGTGGATGCTGGAACATAGAATAAATTTAAGAAGGAGAGAGACACATTTTTAATTTGTAATGGGTTGAAGGAGGGCAGCACGGAGGCGCAGTGGTTAGCACTGCTGCCTCACGGTGCTGAGAGGTTCGATCCCGGCTCTGGGTCACTATCCGTGTGGAGTTTGCATATTCTCCTCATGTTTGTGTGGGTTTTGCCCCCATAACCCAAAGATGTGCAGGGTAGGTGGATTGGCCATGCTAAATTGCCCCTTAATTGGAAAAAATGAATTGGGCACTCTAAATTTATTTTAAAAAGTAATGGGTTGAAGGGTTATGGAGGACGGGCAGGAAAGTGGAGTTGAGGCCGAGAGGAGATCAGCCATGGTCATATTGGCGGAGCGGACCCAATGGGCTGAATTGCCTACTACTGCTCCTAGGTATGTTTTTATGAGAGCTGGAAAGGACATGGCGGCCGAGTGACCTCTTTCTGTACTGTAATCATTCTATGATTCTGTAATGGCTCCCTTGTGTTTCAAGTTCAGTAATAAATACCCAGTTCCCCTCGCTCTCTCACTCACATGGAAATAGGTTGTGACATTGTAAAAACGTAAAATAGTTTGTGTCATTGTACAAAAGTATAAAATGAGCGATAGGAAGTCAGTAGCACATTTTACATTTTTCCCCATCTACCTGTTTTAGCCTGTCGCACAAATTCAAGAACTATCCCATAGCATCACAATAGACAGCTCCCTCAATAATCATCTGGAGGGACATTTGAATTAGGTAGACCTTCTTTGTGAAATAGGACCCAATTTCAAATTTAGGGATACATATTTACAAAATTTCTCCAACCATTTTTCACAAATGCTGGTTTCCTCCCTTGCTAGGATCTCTTGAGAGCGACTCTCTAAAGCAGATCTGTCTAGGAGAGAAGACCAAACTGTTCAGAAGCTTGGGCGAGATTCTCCGACCCCCCGCCGGGTCGGAGAATCGCCGGGGGCTGGCGTGAATCCCGCCCCCGCCGGTTGCTGAAGTCTCCGGCACCGGATATTCGTCGGGGGCGGGAATCGCGCCGCGCCGGTTGCCGGGCACCCCGCGCGATTCTCCGGCGCGATAATTTGTGCTGATTGATTTAATTTATAAATAGCCATTCTGTCCAGCCACTCGTTAAATTAAAGGCAGTTCGGCTCCCATATTATATTGAGTGATTATGAGGGAGAGGTGAGGGCTAATAGCATCATAATTATAGTCTAGCAAGAGATTGCAGCAGTTTCTAAATCTGCAGCTTGAACCTAAGTTGACTCATAACACTGTGACAGAGGCAGAAATGTGTTGCTATGGAGCGTTACTGGTGTCGGAACTGGCAGCTCCCCTCCCCTTAGAATGACGGGAAAATTGCCGTGGTTTGCACCACAATGATTTAATGCTTTTCCCCTTGTGCCTTCCATCTTCAGGATCATCCATCTCCTGCTTTCATGATTGTAAATGCTGAATGATTATTACATAGGAGGTCGTCACTCAATCCCCTTGGCCAGTTACCCCTTTCGATTAGATGGCAGCTGACCTGTATCTTACCTCAATGTCTCTGCTTTTGTTTCATATCCCTTGACTGTGTCACTATCGACCTTCATCCTGAAAATATCAATTGACCCCCAGCATTCTCAGCCTTTTAGCGCTCCAGATTCCCTCTATCTTCTGAGTGAAAAAATATTCCTGCTATCAGCCCTGGCGTTCTTGGGCGGGATTCTCCCCTACCCGGTGGGGCGGGCGGTCCCGGAGCCGAGAAGTGGCGTGAACCACTCCGGCGTTGGGCCACTCGGAAGGTGCAGAATCCTCCGCACCTTCAGGGGTTAGGCCGTCGCCGGTGGAGTTGGCAACATGCCAGTCGGCGCCGAAGGGTTTGGCAACGTGCCAACAGGCGCCAAAGGGCCTCCACCGGCCGGCGCGAGTTGACGCATGTGTGGGAGCACCAGCGTGTGCTGGCGCCATCCCAACGCATGCACAGGGGGGTTCTTCTCCGCGCCGGCCATGGGGAACCGTTACACCGGTCGGCGTGGAGGGAAAGAGTGCCCACATGGCACAGGCCTGCCCACGGATCGGTGGGTCCCGATCGTGGGCCAGGCCACTGTGGAGCCACCCCCAGGGCCAGATCGCCCCGCGCCCCCCCCCCCCCCCCCCCCCGAGGACCCAGCAGGCCGCCCGCAGAGACAAATCCCGCTAGTACGGAGGACACGGTGTATTTTACACCGGTGGGACCCGCGGAAATCGGGCGGCCACTCAGCACATTGGGGGCCGGAGAATCGTCGGGAGGGCCACTGCCAACTGCCCCCGACCAGCACGGCGCGATTCCCACACCCGCCGAAAAACCGGCGCCAGAGAATCCGGCACCCGGCGTCGGGGTGGCGGGGCGGGATTCACGCCTCCCCCCGGCGAATCTCCGGCCGGGCGAGGGGTCGGGGAATCCTGCCCATTGTTATTATTGATGGCCCCCATTCCAGTGCAATACTGAGCTGTTTGTTCCTCACTCCAGTGCAATACTGAGCTGTTTGTACCTCACTCCAGTGTAATACTGAGCTGTTTGTCCCTCACTCCAGTGTAATACTGAGCTGTTTGTCCCTCACTCCAGTGTAATACTGAGCTGTTTGTCCCTCACTCCAGTGTAATACTGAGCTGTTTGTCCCTCACTCCAGTGTAATACTGAGCTGTTTGTCCCTCACTCCAGTGTAATACTGAGCTGTTTGTCCCTCACTCCAGTGTAATACTGAGCTGTTTGTCCCTAACTCCAGTGTAACACTGAGCTGTTTGTCCCTCACTCCAGTGTAATACTGAGCTGTTTGTCCCTCACTCCAGTGTAATACTGAGCTGTGTGTCCTTCACTCCAGTGTAATACTGAGCTGTTTGTCCCTCACTCCAGTGTAATACTGAGCTGTTTGTCCCTAACTCCAGTGTAACACTGAGCTGTTTGTCCCTCACTCCAGTGTAATACTGAGCTGTTTGTCCCTCACTCCAGTGTAATAATGAGCTGTTTGTCCCTCACACCAGTGTAATACTGAGCTGTTTGTCCCTAACTCCAGTGTAACACTGAGCTGTTTGTCCCTCACTTCAGTGTAATACTGAGCTGTGTGTCCCTCACACCAGTGTAATACTGAGCTGTTTGTCCCTCACTCCAGTGTAATACTGAGCTGTGTGTCCCTCACTCCAGTGTAATACTGAGCTGTTTGTCCCTCACTCCAGTGTAATACTGAGCTGTTTGTCCCTCACTCCAGTGTAATACTGAGCTGTTTGTCCCTCACTCCAGTGTAATACTGAGCTGTTTGTCCCTCACTCCAGTGTAATACTGAGCTGTTTGTCCCTCACTCCAGTGTAATACTGAGCTGATTGTCCCTCACTCCAGTGTAATACTGAGCTGTTTGTCCCTCACTCCAGTGTAATACTGAGCTGTTTTTTCCCTCACTCCAGTGTAATACCGAGCTGTGTGTCCCTCACTCCAGTGTAATACTGAGCTGTTTGTCCCTCACTCCAGTGTAACACTGAGCTGTTTGTCCCTCACACAAGTGTAATACTGAGCTGTTTGTCCCTCACTCCAGTGTAATACTGAGCTGTTTGTCCCTCACTCCAGTGTAATACTGAGCTGTTTGTCCCTCACTCCAGTGTAATACTGAGCTGTTTTTTCCCTCACTCCAGTGGAATACCGAGCTGTTTGACCCTCACTCCAGTGTAATACTGAGCTGTTTGTCCCTCACTCCAGTGTAATACTGAGATGTTTCACCCTCACTCCAGTGTAATACTGAGCTGTTTGACCCTCACTCCAGTGTAATACTGAGCTGTTTGTCCCTCACTCCAGTGTAATACTGAGCTGTTTGTCCCTCACTCCAGTATAATACTGAGCTGTTTGCCCCTCACTCCAGTGTATTACTGAGCTGTTTGTCCCTCACTCCAGTGTAATACTGAGCTGTTTGTCCCTCACTCCAGTGTAATACTGAGCTGTTTGTCCCTCACTCCAGTGTAATACTGAGCTGTTTCAACCTCACTCCAGTGAAATACGGAGCTGTTTCACCCTCACTCCAGTGCAATACTGAGCTGTTTGACCCTCACTCCAGTGTAATACTGAGCTGTTTCACCCTCGCTCCAGTGAAATACTGAGCTTTTTCACCCTCACTCCAGTGTAATACTGAGCTGTTTGAGCCTCACTCCAGTGTAATACTGAGCTGTTTGCCCCTCACCCCAGTGTAATACTGAGCTGTTTGTCCCTCACCCCAGTGTAATACTGAGCTGTTTCACCCTCACTCCAGTGAAATACTGAGCTGTTTCACCCTCACTCCAGTGTAATACTGAGCTGTTTGACCCTCACTCCAGTGTAATACTGAGCTGTTTGCCCCTCATCCCAGTGTAATACTGAGCTGTTTGTCCCTCACTCCAGTGTAATACTGAGCTGTTTGTCCCTCACTCCAGTGTAGTACTGAGCTGTTTGCCCCTCACTCCAGTGTAATACTGAGCTGCTTGTCCCTCATTCCAGTGTAATACTGAGCTGTTTGACCCTCACTCCAGTGTAATACTGAGCTGTTTGACCCTCACTCCAGTGTAATACTGAGCTGTTTGTCCCTCACTCCAGTGTAATACTGAGCTGTTTCACCCTCACTCCAGTGTAATACTGAGCTGTTTGACCCTCACTCCAGTGTAATACTGAGCTGTTTGTCCCTCACTCCAGTGTAATACTGAGCTGTTTGTCCCTCACTCCAGTGTAATACTGAGCTGTTCATCCCACACTCCAGTGTATTACTGAGCTGTTTGTCCCTCACTCCAGTGTAATACTGAGCTGTTTGTCCCTCACTCCAGTGTAATACTGAGCTGTTTGTCCCTCACTCCAGTGTAATACTGAGCTGTTTGTCCCTCACTCCAGTGTAATACTGAGCTGTTTTTCCCTCACTCCCGTGTAATACTGAGCTGTTTGTCCCTCACTCCAGTGTAATACTGAGCTGTTTGTCCCTCACTCCAGTGTAATACTGAGCTGTTTATCCCTCACTCCAGTGTAATACTGAGCTGTTTGACCCTCACTCCAGTGTAATACTGAGCTGTTTATCCCTCACTCCAGTGTAATACTGAGCTGTTTGTCCCTCACTCCAGTGTAATACTGAGCTGTTTATCCCTCACTACAGTGTAATACTGAGCTGTTTGACCCTCACCCCAGTGTAATACTGAGCTGTTTGTCCCTTACTCCCATGTAATACTGAGCTGTTTGTCCCTCACTCCAGTGTAATACTGAGCTGTTTGCCCCTCACTCCAGTGTAATACTGAGCTGTTTATCCCTCACTCCAGTGTAATACTGAGCTGTTTGACCCTCACCCCAGTGTAATACTGAGCTGTTTGTCCCTCACTCCGGTGTAATACTGAGCTGTTTGTCCCTCACCCCAGTGTAATACTGAGCTGTTTGCCCCTCACTCCAGTGTAATACTGAGCTGTTTATCCCTCACTCCATTGTAATACTGAGCTGTTTGACCCTCATCCCAGTGTAATACTGAGATGTTTGTCCCTCACTACAGTGTAATACTGAGCTGTTTCACCCTCACTCCAGTGTAATACTGAGCTGTTTGTCCCTAACTCCAGTGTAATACTGAGCTGTTTGTCCCTCACTCCAGTGTAATTCTGAGCTGTTTCACCCTCACTCCAGTGTAATAATGAGCTGTTTGTCCCTCACTCCAGTGTAATACTGAGCTGTTTTACCCTCACTCCAGTGTAATACTAAGCAGTTTGTCCCTCACTCCAGTGTAATACTGAGCTGTTTGACCCTCACTCCAATGTAATACTGAGCTATTTGTCCCTCACTCCAGTGTAATACTGAGCTGTTTGTCCCTCACTCCAGAGAAATACTGAGCTGTTGGTCCCTCACCCCAGTGTAATACTGAGCTGTTTCACCCTCACTCCAGTGAAATACTGAGCTGTTTCACCCTCACTCCAGTGGAATATTGAGCTGTTTGACCCTCACTCCAGTGTAATACTGACCTGTTTGTCCCTCACTCCAGTGAAATAATGAGCTGTTTGTCCCTCACCCCAGTGTAACACTGAGCTGTTTGCCCCTCACCCCAGTGTAATCCTGAGCTGTTTGTCCCTCACCCCAGTGTAATACTGAGCTGTTCCACCCTCACTCCAGTGAAATACTGAGCTGTTTCACCCTCACTCCAGTGTAATACTGAGCTGTTTGACCCTCACACCAGTGTAATACTGAGCTGTTTGTTCCTCACTCCAGTGTAATACTGAGCTGTTTGCCCCTCACCCCAGTGTAATACTGAGCTGTTTGTCCCTCACTCCAGTGTAATACTGAGCTGTTTGTCCCTCGCTCCAGTGTAGTACTGAGCTGTTTGCCCCTCACTCCAGTGTAATACTGAGCTGTTTGTCCCTCACTCCAGTGTAATACTGAGCTGTTTCACCCTCACTCCAGTGTAATACTGAGCTGTTTGACCCTCACTCCAGTGTAATACTGAGCAGTTTGTCCCTCACTCCAGTGTAATACTGAGCTGTTTCACCCTCACTCCAGTGTAATACTGAGCTGTTTGACCCTCACTCCACTGTAATACTGAGCTGTTTGTCCCTCACTCCAGTGTAATACTGAGCTGTTTGTCCCTCACTCCAGTGTAATATGAGCTGTTTGCCCCTCACTCCAGTGTATTACTGAGCTGTTTGTCCCTCACTCCAGTGTAATACTGAGCTGTTTGTCCCTCACTCCAGTGTAATACTGAGCTGTTTGTCCCTCACTCCAGTGTAATACTGAGCTGTTTGTCCCTCACTCCAGTGCAATACTGAGCTGTTTGTCCCTCACACCAGTGTAATACTGAGCTGTTTTTCCCTCACTCCAGTGTAATATGGAGCTGTTTTTCCCTCACTCCAGTGTAATACTGAGCTGTTTGTCCCTCACTCCAGTGTAATACTGAGCTGTTTGTCCCTCACTCCAGTGTAATACTGAGCTGTTTGACCCTCACTCCCGTGTAATACTGAGCTGTTTGTCCCTCACTCCAGTGTAATACTGAGCTGTTTGTCCCTCACTGCAGTGTAATACTGAGCTGTTTGTCCATTACTCCAGTGTAATACTGAGCTGTTTGTCCCTCACTCCAGTGTAATACTGAGCTGTTTCACCCTCACTCCAGTGTAATACTGAGCTGCTTGTCCATCACTCCAGTGTAATACTGAGCTGTTTGACCCTCACTCCAGTGTAATACTGAGCTGTTTGTCCCTCACTGCAGTGTAATACTGAGCTGTTTGTCCATTACTCCAGTGTAATACTAAGCTGTTTGTCCCTCACTCCAGTGTAATACTGAGCTGTTTCACCCTCACTCCAGTGTAATACTGAGCTGTTGTCCATCACTCCAGTGTAATACTGAGCTGTTTCACCCTCACTCCAGTGTAATACTGAGCTGTTTGTCCCTCACTCCAGTGTAATACTGAGCTGTTTGTCCCTCACTCCAGTGAAATACTGAGCTGTTTGTCCCTCACTCCAGTGTAATACTGAGCTGTTTACCCCTCACCTCAGTGTAATACTGAGCTGTTTGTCCCTCACTCCAGTGTAATACTGAGCTGTTTGTGCCTCACTCCAGTGTAATACTGAGCTGTTTGTCCCTCACTCCAGTGTAATACTGAGCTGTTTGTCCCTCACTCCAGTGTAATACTGAGCTGTTTCACCGTCACTCCAGTGTAATACTGAGCTGTTTTTCCCTCACTCCAGTGTAATATGGAGCTGTTTTTCCCTCACTCCAGTGTAATACTGAGCTGTTTGTCCCTCACTCCAGTGTAATACTGAGCTGTTTGTCCCTCACTCCAGTGTAATACTGAGCTGTTTGACCCTCACTCCCGTGTAATACTGAGCTGTTTGTCCCTCACTCCAGTGTAATACTGAGCTGTTTGTCCCTCACTGCAGTGTAATACTGAGCTGTTTGTCCATTACTCCAGTGTAATACTGAGCTGTTTGTCCCTCACTCCAGTGTAATACTGAGCTGTTTCACCCTCACTCCAGTGTAATACTGAGCTGCTTGTCCATCACTCCAGTGTAATACTGAGCTGTTTGACCCTCACTCCAGTGTAATACTGAGCTGTTTGTCCCTCACTGCAGTGTAATACTGAGCTGTTTGTCCATTACTCCAGTGTAATACTAAGCTGTTTGTCCCTCACTCCAGTGTAATACTGAGCTGTTTCACCCTCACTCCAGTGTAATACTGAGCTGCTTGTCCATCACTCCAGTGTAATACTGAGCTGTTTCACCCTCACTCCAGTGTAATACTGAGCTGTTTGTCCCTCACTCCAGTGTAATACTGAGCTGTTTGTCCCTCACTCCAGTGAAATACTGAGCTGTTTGTCCCTCACCCCAGTGTAATACTGAGCTGTGTGTCCCTCAGCCCAGTGTAATACTGAGCTGTTTGACCCTCACTCCAGTGTAATACTGCGCTGTTTCACCCTCACTCCAGTGTAATACTGAGCTGTTTGTCCCTCACTCCAGTGTAATACTGAGCTGTTTGACCCTCAGCCCAGTGTAATACTGAGCTGTTTCACCCTCACTCCAGTGTAATACTGAGCTGTTTTACCCTCACTCCAGTGTAATACTGAGCTGTTTGTCCCTCACTCCAGTTTAATACTGAGCTGTTTGACCCTCACTCCAATGTAATACTGAGCTGTTTGTCCCTCACTCCAGTGTAATACTGAGCTGTTTGTCCCTCACTCCAGTGAAATACTGAGCTGTTTGTCCCTCACCCCAGTGTAATACTGAGCTGTATGTCCCTCACTCCAGTGAAATACTGAGCTGTTTGACCCTCACTCCAGTGTAATATTGACCTGTTTGTCCCTCACTCCAGTGAAATACTGAGCTGTTTGTCCCTCACCCCAGTGTAATACTGAGCTGTTTCACCCTCACTCCAGTGAAATACTGAGCTGTTTCACCCTCACTCCAGTGTAATACTGAGCTGTTTGACCCTCACTCCAGTGTAATACTGAGCTGTTACCCCTCACCTCAGTGTAATACTGAGCTGTTTGTCCCTCACTCCAGTGTAATACTGAGCTGTTTGTGCCTCACTCCAGTGTAATACTGAGCTGTTTGTCCCTCACTCCAGTGTAATACTGAGCTGTTTGTCCCTCACTCCAGTGTAATACTGAGCTGTTTCACCGTCACTCCAGTGTAATACTGAGCTGTTTGTCCCTCACTCCAGTGTAACACTGAGCTGTTTCGCCCTCACTCCGGTGTAATACTGAGCTGTTTGTCCCTCACTCCAGTGTAATACTGAGCAGTTTGTCCCTCACTCCAGTGTAATACTGAGCTGTTTGTCCCTCACTCCAGTGTAATACTGAGCTGTTTGTCCCTCACTCCAGTGTAATACTGAGCTGTTTGTCCCTCACTCCAGTGTACTACTGAGCAGTTTGTCCCTCACTCCAGTGTTATACTGAGATGTTTGTCCCTCACTCCAGTGTAATACTGAGCTGTTTCAACCTCACTCCAGTGAAATACTGAGCTGTTTCACCCTCACTCCAGTGAAATACTGAGCTGTTTCACCCTCGCTCCAATGTAGTACTGAGCTGTTTGACCCTCACTCCAGTGTAATACTGAGCTGTTTGCCCCTCACCCCAGTGTAAAACTAAGCTGTTTGTCCCTCACTCCAGTGTAATACTGAGCTGTTTGTCCCTCACTCGCGTGTAATACTGAACTATTTGTCCCTCACTCCAGTGTAATACTGAGCTGTTTGTCCCTCACTCCAGTGTAATATTGAGCTGTTTCACCTTCACTCGCGTGTAATACTGAGCTGTTTGACCCTCACTCCAGTGTAATATTGAGCCGTTTGTCCTTCACTCCAGTGTAATACTAAGCTGTTTGTCCCTCACTCCAGTGTAATACTGAGCTGTTTGTCCCTCACTCCAGTGTAGTACTGAGCTGTTTGCCCCTCACTCCAGTGTAATACTGAGCTGTTCGTCCCTCACTCCACTGTAATACTGAGCTGTTTGAGCCTCACTTCAGTGTAATACTGAGCTGTTTGACCCTCACTCCAGTGTAATACTGAGCTGTTTGTCCCTCACTCCAGTGTAATACTGAGCTGTTTCACCCTCACTCCAGTGTAATACTGAGCTGTTTGTCCCGCACTCCAGTCTAATACTGAGCTGTTTGTCCCTCACTCCAGTGGAATACTGAGCTGTTTGTCCCTCACTCCAGTGTAATACTGAGCTGTTTGTCCCTCACTCCAGTGTAACACTGAGCTGTTTGTCCCTCACTCCAGTGTAATACTGAGCTGTTTGTCCCTCACTCCAGTGTAGTACTGAGCTGTTTGTCCCTCACTCTAGTGTAATACTGCGCTGTTTGCCCCTCACTCCAGTGTATTACTGAGCTGTTTGCCCCTCACTGCAGTGTAATACTGAGCTGTTTGTCCATTACTCCAGTGTAATACTGAGCTGTTTGTCCCTCACTCCAGTGTAATACTGAGCTGTTTCACCCTCACTCCAGTGTAATACTGAGCTGCTTGTCCATCACTCCAGTGTAATACTGAGCTGTTTGACCCTCACTCCAGTGTAATACTGAGCTGTTTGTCCCTCACTGCAGTGTAATACTGAGCTGTTTGTCCATTACTCCAGTGTAATACTAAGCTGTTTGTCCCTCACTCCAGTGTAATACTGAGCTGTTTCACCCTCACTCCAGTGTAATACTGAGCTGCTTGTCCATCACTCCAGTGTAATACTGAGCTGTTTCACCCTCACTCCAGTGTAATACTGAGCTGTTTGTCCCTCACTCCAGTGTAATACTGAGCTGTTTGTCCCTCACTCCAGTGAAATACTGAGCTGTTTGTCCCTCACCCCAGTGTAATACTGAGCTGTGTGTCCCTCAGCCCAGTGTAATACTGAGCTGTTTGACCCTCACTCCAGTGTAATACTGCGCTGTTTCACCCTCACTCCAGTGTAATACTGAGCTGTTTGTCCCTCACTCCAGTGTAATACTGAGCTGTTTGACCCTCAGCCCAGTGTAATACTGAGCTGTTTCACCCTCACTCCAGTGTAATACTGAGCTGTTTTACCCTCACTCCAGTGTAATACTGAGCTGTTTGTCCCTCACTCCAGTGTAATACTGAGCTGTTTGACCCTCACTCCAATGTAATACTGAGCTGTTTGTCCCTCACTCCAGTGTAATACTGAGCTGTTTGTCCCTCACTCCAGTGAAATACTGAGCTGTTTGTCCCTCACCCCAGTGTAATACTGAGCTGTATGTCCCTCACTCCAGTGAAATACTGAGCTGTTTGACCCTCACTCCAGTGTAATATTGACCTGTTTGTCCCTCACTCCAGTGAAATACTGAGCTGTTTGTCCCTCACCCCAGTGTAATACTGAGCTGTTTCACCCTCACTCCAGTGAAATACTGAGCTGTTTCACCCTCACTCCAGTGTAATACTGAGCTGTTTGACCCTCACTCCAGTGTAATACTGAGCTGTTACCCCTCACCTCAGTGTAATACTGAGCTGTTTGTCCCTCACTCCAGTGTAATACTGAGCTGTTTGTGCCTCACTCCAGTGTAATACTGAGCTGTTTGTCCCTCACTCCAGTGTAATACTGAGCTGTTTGTCCCTCACTCCAGTGTAATACTGAGCTGTTTCACCGTCACTCCAGTGTAATACTGAGCTGTTTGTCCCTCACTCCAGTGTAACACTGAGCTGTTTCGCCCTCACTCCGGTGTAATACTGAGCTGTTTGTCCCTCACTCCAGTGTAATACTGAGCAGTTTGTCCCTCACTCCAGTGTAATACTGAGCTGTTTGTCCCTCACTCCAGTGTAATACTGAGCTGTTTGTCCCTCACTCCAGTGTAATACTGAGCTGTTTGTCCCTCACTCCAGTGTACTACTGAGCAGTTTGTCCCTCACTCCAGTGTTATACTGAGATGTTTGTCCCTCACTCCAGTGTAATACTGAGCTGTTTCAACCTCACTCCAGTGAAATACTGAGCTGTTTCACCCTCACTCCAGTGAAATACTGAGCTGTTTCACCCTCGCTCCAATGTAGTACTGAGCTGTTTGACCCTCACTCCAGTGTAATACTGAGCTGTTTGCCCCTCACCCCAGTGTAAAACTAAGCTGTTTGTCCCTCACTCCAGTGTAATACTGAGCTGTTTGTCCCTCACTCGCGTGTAATACTGAACTATTTGTCCCTCACTCCAGTGTAATACTGAGCTGTTTGTCCCTCACTCCAGTGTAATATTGAGCTGTTTCACCTTCACTCGCGTGTAATACTGAGCTGTTTGACCCTCACTCCAGTGTAATATTGAGCCGTTTGTCCTTCACTCCAGTGTAATACTAAGCTGTTTGTCCCTCACTCCAGTGTAATACTGAGCTGTTTGTCCCTCACTCCAGTGTAGTACTGAGCTGTTTGCCCCTCACTCCAGTGTAATACTGAGCTGTTCGTCCCTCACTCCACTGTAATACTGAGCTGTTTGACCCTCACTTCAGTGTAATACTGAGCTGTTTGACCCTCACTCCAGTGTAATACTGAGCTGTTTGTCCCTCACTCCAGTGTAATACTGAGCTGTTTCACCCTCACTCCAGTGTAATACTGAGCTGTTTGTCCCGCACTCCAGTCTAATACTGAGCTGTTTGTCCCTCACTCCAGTGGAATACTGAGCTGTTTGTCCCTCACTCCAGTGTAATACTGAGCTGTTTGTCCCTCACTCCAGTGTAACACTGAGCTGTTTGTCCCTCACTCCAGTGTAATACTGAGCTGTTTGTCCCTCACTCCAGTGTAGTACTGAGCTGTTTGTCCCTCACTCTAGTGTAATACTGCGCTGTTTGCCCCTCACTCCAGTGTATTACTGAGCTGTTTGCCCCTCACCCCAGTGTAATACTGAGCTGTTTGTCCCTCACCCCAGTGTAATACTGAGCTGTTCCACCCTCACTCCAGTGAAATACTGAGCTGTTTCACCCTCACTCCAGTGTAACACTGAGCTGTTTGAACCTCACACCACTGTAATACTGAGCTGTTTGCCCCTCACCCCAGTGTAATACTGAGCTGTTTGACCCTCACTCCCGTGTAATACTGAGCAATTTGTCCCTCACTCCCGTGTAATACTGAGCTGTTTGTCCCTCACTCCAGTGTAATACTGAGCTGTTTGTCCCTCGCTCCAGTGTAGTACTGAGCTGTTTGCCCCTCACTCCAGTGTAATACTGAGCTGTTTGTCCCTCACTCCAGTGTAATACTGAGCTGTTTCACCCTCACTCCAGTGTAATACTGAGCTGTTTGACCCTCACTCCAGTGTAATACTGAGCAGTTTGTCCCTCACTCCAGTGTAATACTGAGCTGTTTGTCCATCACTCCAGTGTAATACTGAGCTGTTTGCCCCTCACTCCAGTGTATTACTGAGCTGTTTGTCCCTCACTCCAGTGTAATACTGAGCTGTTTGTCCCTCACTCCAGTGTAATACTGAGCTGTTTGCCCCTCACTCCAGTGTAATACCGAGCTGTGTGTCCCTCACTCCAGTGTAATACTGAGCTGTGTGTCCCTCACTCCAGTGTAATACTGAGCTGTTTGCCCCTCACTCCAGTGTAATACCGAGCTGTGTGTCCCTCACTCCAGTGTAATACCGAGCTGTGTGTCCCTCACTCCAGTGTAATACTGAGCTGTTTGTCGCTCACCCCAGTGTAATACTGAGCTGTTTGTCCCTCACTCCAGTGTAATACTGAGCTGTTTGTGCCTCACTCCAGTGTAATACTGAGCTGTTTGTCCCTCACTCCAGTGTAATACCGAGCTGTGTGTCCCTCACTCCAGTGTAATACTGAGCTGTTTGCCCCTCACTCCAGTGTAATACCGAGCTGTGTGTCCCTCACTCCAGTGTAATACTGAGCTGTTTGCCCCTCACTCCAGTGTAATACCGAGCTGTGTGTCCCTCACTCCAGTGTAATACCGAGCTGTGTGTCCCTCACTCCAGTGTAATACTGAGCTGTTTGTCGCTCACCCCAGTTTAATACTGAGCTGTTTGTCCCTCACTCCAGTGTAATACTGAGCTGTTTGTGCCTCACTCCAGTGTAATACTGAGCTGTTTGTCCCTCACTCCAGTGTAATACTGAGCTGTTTGTCCCTCACTCCAGTGTAATACTGAGCTGTTTGACCCTGACTCCAGTATATTACTCAGCTGTTTGTCCCTCACTCCAGTGTAATACTGAGATGTTTGTCCCTCACTCCAGTGTAATACTGAGCTGTTTGTCCCTCACTCCAGTGTAATACTGAGCTGTTTGTCCCTCACTCCAGTGCAATACTGAGCTGTTTGTCCCTCACACCAGTGTAATACTGAGCTGTTTTTCCCTCACTCCAGTGTAATACTGAGCTGTTTGTCCCTCACTCCAGTGTAATACTGAGCTGTTTGTCCCTCACTCCAGTGCAATACTGAGCTGTTTGTCCCTCACACCAGTGTAATACTGAGCTGTTTTACCCTCACTCCAGTGTAATACTGAACTGTTTGTCCCTCACTCCAGTGTAATACTGAGCTGTTTGTCCCTCACTCCAGTGTAATACTGAGCTGTTTGTCCCTCACTCCAGTGTAATACTGAGCTGTTTGTCCCTCACTGCAGTGTAATACTGAGCTGTTTGTCCATTACTCCAGTGTAATACTGAGCTGTTTGTCCCTCACTCCAGTGTAACACTGAGCTGTTTTCCCCTCACTCCAGTGTAATACTGAGCTGTTTGTCCCTCACTCCAGTGTAATACTGAGCTGTTTGTCCCTCACTCCAGTGTAATACTGAGCTGTTTGTCCCTCACTCCAGTGTAATACTGAGCTGTTTGTCCCTCACTACCGTGTAATACTGAGCTGTTGGACCCTCACTCCCGTGTAATACTGAGCTGTTTGACCCTCACTCCCGTGTAATACTGAGCAATTTGTCCCTCACTCCCGTGTAATACTGAGCTGTTTGTCCCTCACTCCAGTGTAATACTGAGCTGTTTATCCCTCACCCCAGTGTAATACTGAGCTGTTTGACCCTCACCCCAGTGTAATACTGAGCTGTTTGTCCCTCACTCCAGTGTAATACTGAGCTGTTTCACCCTCACTCCTGTGTAATACTGAGCTGTTTGTCCCTCACTCCAGTGTAATACTGAGCTGTTTGTCCCTCACTCCAGTGTAATACTGAGCTGTTTGACCCTCAGCCCAGTGTAATACTGAGCTGTTTTACCCTCACTCCAGTGTAATACTGAGCTGTTTGTCCCTCACTCCAGTGTAATACTGAGCTGTTTGTCCCTCACTCCATTGAAATACTGAGCTGTTTGTCCCTCACCCCAGTGTAATACTGAGCTGTTTCACCCTCAGCCCAGTGTAATACTGAGCTGTTTGACCCTCAGCCCAGTGTAATACTGAGCTGTTTTACCCTCACTCCAGTGTAATACTGAGCTGTTTGACCCTCACTCCAATGTAATACTGAGCTGTTTGTTCCTCACTCCAGTGTAATACTGAGCTGTTTGTCCCTCACTCCAGTGTAATACTGAGCTGTTTGACCCTCACTCCAATGTAATACTGAGCTGTTTGTCCCTCACTCCAGTGTAATACTGAGCTGTTTGTCCCTCACTCCAGTGTAATACTGAGCTGTTTTACCCTCACTCCAGTGTAATACTGAGCTGTTTGACCCTCACTCCAATGTAATACTGAGCTGTTTTACCCTCACTCCAGTGTAATACTGAGCTGTTTGTCCCTCACTCCGGTGCAATACTGAGCTGTTTGTCCCTCACCCCAGTGTAATACTGAGCTGTTTCACCCTCACTCCAGTGAAATACTGAGCTGTTTCACCCTCACTCCAGTGTAATACTGAGCTGTTTGACCCTCACTCCAATGTAATACTGAGCTGTTTGTCCCTCACTCCAGTGCAATACTGAGCTGTTTCACCCTCACTCCAGTGAAATACTGAGCTGTTTCACCCTCACTCCAGTGTAATACTGAGCTGTTTGACCCTCACTCCAATGTAATACTGAGCTGTTTGTCCCTCACTCCAGTGTAATACTGAGCTGTTTGTCCCTCACTCCAGTGAAATACTGAGCTGTTTGTCCCTCACCCCAGTGTAATACTGAGCTGTTTGTCCCTCACCCCAGTGTAATACTGAGCTGTTTCACCCTCACTCCAGTGTAATACTGAGCTGTTTCACCCTCACTCCAGTGAAATACTGAGCTGTTTCACCCTCACTCCAGTGTAATACTGAGCTGTTTGACCCTCACTCCAGTGTAATATTGACCTGTTTGTCCCTCACTCCAGTGAAATACTGAGCTGTTTGTCCCTCACCCCAGTGTAATACTGAGCTGTTTCACCCTCACTCCAGTGAAATACTGAGCTGTTTGTCCCTCACTCCAGTGTAATACTGAGCTGATTCACCCTCACTCCAGTGTAATACTGAGCTGTTTGACCCTCACTCCAGTGTAATACTGAGCTGTTTGTCCCTCACTCCAGTGTAATACTGAGCAGTTTGTCCCTCACTCCAGTGTAATACTGAGCTGTTTTTCCCTCACTCCAGTGTAATACTGAGCTGTTTGTGCCTCACTCCAGTGTAAGACTGAGCTGTTTGTCCCTCACTCCAGTGTAATACTGAGCTGTTTGTCCCTCACTCCAGTGAAATACTGAGCTGTTTCACCCTCACTCCAGTGTAATACTGAGCTGTTTGACCCTCACTCCAATGTAATACTGAGCTGTTTGTCCCTCACTCCAGTGTAATACTGAGCTGTTTGTCCCTCACTCCAGTGAAATACTGAGCTGTTTGTCCCTCACCCCAGTGTAATACTGAGCTGTTTGTCCCTCACCCCAGTGTAATACTGAGCTGTTTCACCCTCACTCCAGTGTAATACTGAGCTGTTTCACCCTCACTCCAGTGAAATACTGAGCTGTTTCACCCTCACTCCAGTGTAATACTGAGCTGTTTGACCCTCACTCCAGTGTAATATTGACCTGTTTGTCCCTCACTCCAGTGAAATACTGAGCTGTTTGTCCCTCACCCCAGTGTAATACTGAGCTGTTTCACCCTCACTCCAGTGAAATACTGAGCTGTTTGTCCCTCACTCCAGTGTAATACTGAGCTGATTCACCCTCACTCCAGTGTAATACTGAGCTGTTTGACCCTCACTCCAGTGTAATACTGAGCTGTTTGTCCCTCACTCCAGTGTAATACTGAGCAGTTTGTCCCTCACTCCAGTGTAATACTGAGCTGTTTTTCCCTCACTCCAGTGTAATACTGAGCTGTTTGTGCCTCACTCCAGTGTAAGACTGAGCTGTTTGTCCCTCACTCCAGTGTAATACTGAGCTGTTTGTCCCTCACTCCAGTGTAATACTGAGCTGTTTCACCGTCACTCCAGTGTAATACTGAGCTGTTTGTCCCTCACTCCAGTGTAACACTGAGCTGTTTTGCCCTCACTCCGGTGTAATACTGAGCTGTTTGTCCCTCACTCCAGTGTAATACTGAGCAGTTTGTCCCTCACTCCAGTGTAATACTGAGCTGTTTGTCCCTCACACCAGTGTAATACTGAGCTGTTTGTCCCTCACTCCAGTGTAATACTGAGCTGTTTGTCCCTCACTCCAGTGTACTACTGAGCAGTTTGTCCCTCACTCCAGTGTTATACTGAGATGTTTGTCCCTCACTCCAGTGTAATACTGAGCTGTTTCAACCTCACTCCAGTGAAATACTGAGCTGTTTCACCCTCACTCCAGTGAAATACTGAGCTGTTTCACCCTCACTCCAGTGTAGTACTGAGCTGTTTGACCCTCACTCCAGTGTAATACTGAGCTGTTTGCCCCTCACCCCAGTGTAAAACTGAGCTGTTTGTCCCTCACTCCAGTGTAATACTGAGCTGTTTGTCCCTCACTCGCGTGTAATACTGAACTGTTTGTCCCTCACTCCAGTGTAATACTGAGCTGTTTGTCCCTCACTCCATTGTAATATTGAGCTGTTTCACCTTCACTCGCGTGTAATACTGAGCTGTTTGACCCTCACTCCAGTGTAATATTGAGCCGTTTGTCCTTCACTCCAGTGTAATACTAAGTTGTTTGTCCCTCACTCCAGTGTAATACTGAGCTGTTTGTCCCTCACTCCAGTGTAGTACTGAGCTGTTTGCCCCTCACTCCAGTGTAATACTGAGCTGTTTGTCCCTCACTCCACTGTAATACTGAGCTGTTTGACCCTCACTCCAGTGTAATACTGAGCTGTTTGACCCTCACTCCAGTGTAATACTGAGCTGTTTGTCCCTCACTCCAGTGTAATACTGAGCTGTTTCACCCTCACTCCAGTGTAATACTGAGCTGTTTGTCCCTCACTCCAGTCTAATACTGAGCTGTTTGTCCCTCACTCCAGTGTAATACTGAGCTGTTTGTCCCTCACTCCAGTGTAAAACTGAGCTGTTTGTCCCTCACTCCAGTGTAACACTGAGCTGTTTGTCCCTCACTCCAGTGTAATACTGAGCTGTTTGCCCCTCACTCCAGTGTATTACTGAGCTGTTTGTCCCTCACTCCAGTGTAATACTGAGCTGTTTGTCCCTCACTCCAGTGTAATATTTAGCTGTTTGTCCCTCTCTCCAGTGTAATACTGAGCTGTTTGTCCCTCGCTCCAGTGTAATACTGAGCTGTTTGTCCCTCACTCCAGTGTAATACTGAGCTGTTTTTCCCTCACTCCAGTGCAATACTGAGCTGTTTGTCCCTCACTCCAGTGTATTACTGAGCTGTTTGTCCCTCACTCCAGTGTAATACTGAGCTGTTTGACCCTCACTCCAGTGTAATACTGAGCTGTTTGTCCCTCACTCCCGTGTAATACTGAGCTGTTTGTCCCTCACTCCAGTGTAATACTGAGCTGTTTATCCCTCTCCCCAGTGTAATACTGAGCTGTTTGACCCTCACTCCAGTGCAATACTGAGCTGTTTGTCCCTCACTCCAGTGTAATACTGAGCTGTTTTTCCCTCACTCCCGTGTAATACTGAGCTGATTTTACCTCACTCTAGTGTAATACTGAGCTGTTTGGCCCTCACTCCAGTGTAATACTGAGCTGTTTGTCCCTCACCCCAGTGTAATACTGAGCTGTTTGTCCATCACTCCAGTGTAACACTGAGCTGTTTGTCCCTCACTCCCGTGTAATACTGAGCTGTTTGTCCCTCACTCCAGTGTAATACTGAGCTGTTTATCCCTCTCCCCAGTGTAATACTGAGCTGTTTGACCCTCACTCCAGTGCAATACTGAGCTGTTTGTCCCTCACTCCAGTGTAATACTGAGCTGTTTTTCCCTCACTCCCGTGTAATACTGAGCTGATTTTCCCTCACTCTAGTGTAATACTGATCTGTTTAGCCCTCACTCCAGTGTAATACTGAGCTGTTTGTCCCTCACTCCAGTGTAATACTGAGCTGTTTGTTCCTCACTCCAGTGTAATACTGAGCTGTTTGACCCTCACTCCAGTGTAATACTGAGCTGTTTGTCCCTCACTCCAGTGTAATACTGAGCTGTTTGTCCCTCACTCCAGTGTAATACTGAGCTGTTTGCCCCTCACTCCAGTGTAATACTGAGCTGTTTGTCCCTAACTCCAGTGTAATACTGAGCTGTTTGTCCCTCACTCCAGTGTAATACTGAACTGTTTGTCCCTCACTCCAGTGTAATACTGAGCTGTTTGTCCCTCACTCCAGTGTAATACTGAGCTGTTTGTCCCTCACTCCAGTGTAATACTGAGCTGTTTGGCCCTCACTCCAGTGTAATACTGAGCTGTTTGTCCCTCACTCAAGCGTAATGCTGAGCTGTTTGTACCTTACTCCAGTGTAATAATGAGCTGTTTGTCCCTCACTCCAGTGTAATACTGAGCTGTTTCACCCTCACTCCATTGTAATACTGAGCTGTTTGTCCCTCACTCCAGTGTAATACTGAGCTGTTTCACCCTCACTCCATTGTAATACTGAGCTGTTTGTCCCTCACTCCAGTGTAATACTGAGCTGTTTCACCCTCACTCCAGTGTAATACTGAGCTGAATGTCCATCACTCCAGTGTAATACTGAGCTGTTTGTCCCTCACTCCAGTGTTAAACTGAGCTGTTTGTCCCTCACTCCAGTGTAATAATGAGCTGTTTCACCCTCACTCCATTGTAATACTGAGCTGTTTGTCCCTCACTCCAGTGTAATACTGAGCTGTTTGTCCCTCACTCCAGTGTAATACTGAGGTGTTTGTCCCTCACTCCAGTGAAATACTGAGCAGTTTGTCCCTCACTCCAGTGTAATACTGAGCTGTTTCACCCTCACTCCAGTGTAATACTGAGCTGAATGTCCATCACTCCAGTGTAATACTGAGCTGTTTGTCCCTCACTCCAGTGTAATACTGAGCTGTTTGTCCCTCACTCCAGTGTAATACTGAGCTGTTTGTCCCTCACTCCAGTGTAATACTGAGCTGTTTGTCCCTCACTCCAGTGTAATACTGAGCTGTTTGACCCTCACTCCAGTGTAATACTGAGCTGTTTGTCCCTCACTCCCGTGTAATACTGAGCTGTTTATCCCTCACTCCCGTGTAATACTGTGCTGTTTGTCCCTCACTCCAGTGTAACACTGAGCTGTTTGTCACTCACTCCAGTGTAATACTGAGTTGTTTGTCCATCACTCCAGTGTAACACAGAGCTGTTTGTCCCTCACTCCTCTGTAATACTGAGCTGTTTGTCCCTCACTCCAGTGTAATACTGAGCTGTTTGACCCTCACTCCAGTGTAATACTGAGCTGTTTATCCCTCACTCCAGTGTAATACTGAGCTGTTTGACACTCACTCCAGTGTAATACTGAGCTGTTTGGCCCTCACTCCAGTGTAATACTGAGCTGTTTGTCCCTCACCCCAGTGTAATACTGAGCTGTTTGTCCATCACTCCAGTGTAACACTGAGCTGTTTGTCCCTCACTCCAGTGTAATACTGAGCTGTTTGTCCCTCACCCCAGTGTAATACTGAGCTGTTTGTCCCTCACTCCTGTGTAATACTGAGCTGTTTCTCCCTCACTCCAGTGTAATACTGAGCTGTTTGTCACTCACTCCAGTGTAATACTGAGCTGTTTGTCCATCACTCCAGTGTAACACTGAGCTGTTTGTCCCTCACTCCTGTGTAATACTGATCTGTTTGTCCCTCACTCCAGTGTAATACTGAGCTGTTTGTCCCTCACTCCAGTGTAATACTGAACTGTTTATCCCTCATACCAGTGTAATACTGAGCTGTTTGTCCCTCACTCCAGTGTAATACTGAGCTGTTTGTCCATCACTCCAGTGTAACACTGAGCAGTTTGTCCCTCACTCCTGTGTAATACTGATCTGTTTGTCCCTCACTCCAGTGTAATACTGAGCTGTTTGTCCCTCATTCCCGTGTAATACTGAACTGTTTATCCCTCACACCAGTGTAATACTGAGCTGTTGACCCTCACTCCAGTGTAATACTGAACTGTTTATCCCTAACTCCAGTGTAATACTGAGCTGTTTGACCCTCACTGCAGAGTAATACTGAGCTGTTTGACCCTCACTCCATTGTAATACTGAGCTGTTTGCCCCTCCCCCAGTGTAATACTGAGCTGTTTGACCCTCACACCAGTGTAATACTGAGCTGTTTGTCCCTCACTCCAGTGTAATACTGAGCTGTTACACCATCAGCCCAGTGAAATACTGAGCTGTTTGTCCCTCTCCAGTGTAATACTGAGCTGTATGTCCCTCACACCAATGTAATACTGAGCTGTTTCACCCTCACTCCAGTGTTATACTGAGCTGTTTGTCCCTCACTCCAGTGTAATACTGCGCTGTTTGTCCCTCACTCCAGTGTAATACTGAGCTGTTTGTCCCTCACTCCAGTGTAATACTGAGCTGTTTGCCCCTCACCCCAGTGTAATACTGAGCTGTTTGTCGCTCACTCCAGTGTAATACTGAGCTGTTTGTCCCTCACCCCAGTGTAATACTGAGCTGTTTGTCCCTCACTCCAGTGCAATACTGAGCTGTTTCAACCTCACTCCAGTGTAATACTGAGCTGTTTGTCCCTCACTCCAGTGTAATACTGAGCTGTTTGTCCCTCACTCCAGTGTAATACTGAGCTGTTTGTCCCTCACTCCAGTGTAATACTGAGCTGTTTGTCCATCACTCCAGTGTAATACTGAGCTGTTTATCCCTCACTCCAGTGTAATACTGAGCTGTTTGTCCCTCACTCCAGTGTAATACTGAACAGTTTGTCCCTCACTCCAGTGTAATACTGAGCTGTTTGTCCCTCACTCCAGTGTAATACTGAGCTGTTTCACCCTTTCTCCGGTGTAACACTGAGCTGTTTGTCCCTCACTCAACTGTAATACTGAGCTGTTTCACCCTCACTCCAGTGAAATACTGAGCTGTTTGTCCCTCACTCCAGTGTAATACTGAGCTGTTTGTCCCTCACTCCAGTGTAATACTGAGTTGTTTGTCCCTCACTCTAGTGAAATACTGAATAGTTTGTCCCTCACTCCAGTGTAATACTGAGCTGTTTGACCCTCACTCCAGTGTAATACTGAGCTGTTTGTCCCTCACTCCAGTGTAATACTGAGCTGTTTGTCCCTCACTCGTGTAATACTGAGCTGTTTGTCCCTCACTCCAGTGTAATACTGAGCTGTTTGTCGCTCACTCCAGTGTAATACTGAGCTGTTTGTTCCTCACTCCAGTGTAATACTGAGCTGTTTCACCCTCACTCCAGTGTAATACTGAGCTGTTTGTCCCTCACTCCCGTGTAATACTGAGCTGTTTGTCCCTCACTCCAGTGTAATACTGAGCTGTTTGTCCCTCACTCCAGTGTAATACTGAGCTGTTTCACCCTCACTCCAGTGTAATACTGAGCTGTTTGTCCCTCACTCCAGTGTAATACTGAGCTCTTTGTCCCTCGCTCCAGTGTAATACTGAGCTCTTTGTCCCTCACTCCAGTGTAATACTGAGCTGTTTCACCCTCACTCCGGTGTAATACTGAACAGTTTGTCCCTCACTGCAGTGCAATACTGAGCTGTTTCACCGTCACTCCAGTGTAATACTGAGCCATTTGTCCCTCGCTCCAGTGTAATACTGAGCTGTTTCACCCTCACTCCAGTGTAATACTGAGCTCTTTGTCCCTCACTCCAGTGTAATACTGAGCTGTTTGTCCCTCACTCCAGTGTAATACTGAGCTGTTTGTTCCTCACTCCAGTGTAATACTGAGCTATTTGTCCCTCACTCCAGTGTAATACTGAACTGTTTGTTCCTCACTCCAGTGTAATACTGAGCTATCTGTCCCTCACTCCAGTGTAATACTGAGCTGTGTGTCCCTCACCCCAGTGTAATACTGAGCTGTTTGTCGCTCACTCCAGTGTAAGACTGAGCTGTTTGTCCCTCACTCCAGTGTAATACTGAGCTGTTTGTCCCTCACTCCAGTGTAATACTGAGCTGTTTGTTCCTCACTCCAGTGTTATACTGAGCTTTTTGTCGTTCACTCCAGTGTAATACTGAGCTGATTGTCCCTCACTCCAGTGTAATACTGAGCTGTTTGTCCCTCACTCCAGTGTAATACTGAGCTGTTTGTTCCTCACTCCAGTGTTATACTGAGCTGTTTGTCCCTCACTCCAGTGATATACTGAGCTGTTTATCCCTCACCCCAGTGTAATACTGAGCTGTTTCACCCTCACTCCAGTGTAATACTGAGCTGTTTGTCCCTCACTCCAGTGTAATACTGAGCTGTTTGTCCCTCACTCCAGTGTAATACTGAGCTGTTTGTCCCTCACTCCAGTGTAATACTGAGCTGTTTGTTCCTCACTCCAGTGTTATACTGAGCTGTTTGTCCCTCACTCCAGTGATATACTGAGCTGTTTATCCCTCACCCCAGTGTAATACTGAGCTGTTTGTCCCTCACTCCAGTGATATACTGAGCTGTTTATCCCTCACCCCAGTGTAATACTGAGCTGTTTGTCGTTCACTCCAGTGTAATACTGAGCTGTTTGTCGTTCACTCCAGTGTAATACTGAGCTGTTTGTCCCTCACTCCAGTGTAATACTGAGCTTTTTGTCCCTCACTCCAGTGTAATACTGAGCTGTTTGTCCCTCACTCCAGTGTAATACTGAGCTGTTTGTCGCTCACTCCAGTGTAATACTGAACAGTTTGTCCCTCACTCCAGTGTAATACTGAGCTTTTTGTCCCTCACTCCAGTGTAATTCTGAGCTGTTTGTTCCTCACTCCAGTGTAATTCTGAGCTGTTTGTTCCTCACTCCAGTGTAATACTGAGCTGTATGACCCTCACTGCAGAGTAATACTGAGCTGTTTGTCCCTCACTCCAGTGCAATACTGAGCTGTTTCACCCTCACTCCAGTGTAATACTGAGCTGTTTGTCCCTCACTCCAGTGTAATTCTGAGCTGTTTGTTCCTCACTCCAGTGTAATACTGAGCTGTATGACCCTCACTGCAGAGTAATACTGAGCTGTTTGTCCCTCACTCCAGTGCAATACTGAGCTGTTTCACCGTCACTCCAGTGTAATACTGAACAGTTTGTCCCTCACTCTAGTGCAATACTGAGCTGTTTCACCGTCACTCCAGTGTAATACTGAGCTGTTTGTCCCTCACTCCAGTGTAAGACTGAGCTGTTTCACCCTCACTCCAGTGTAATACTGAGCTGTTTGTCCCTCACTCCAGTGTAATACTGAGCGGTTTCACCCTCACTCCAGTGTAATACTGAACAGTTTGTCCCTCACTGCAGTGCAATACTGAGCTGTTTCACCGTCACTCCAGTGTAATACTGAGCCATTTGTCCCTCGCTCCAGTGTAATACTGAGCTGTTTCACCCTCACTCCAGTATTATACTGAGCTCTTTGTCCCTCACTCCAGTGTATTACTGAGCTGTTTGTCCCTCACTCCAGTGTAATACTGAGCTGTTTGTCCCTCACTCCAGTGTAATACTGAGCTATTTGTCCCTCACTCCAGTGTAATACTGAGCTGTTTATCCCTCACCCCAGTGTAATACTGAGCTGTTTGTCGCTCACTCCAGTGTAAGACTGAGCTGTTTGTCCCTCACTCCAGTGTAATACTGAGCTGTTTGTCCCTCACTCCAGTGTAATACTGAGCTGTTTGTTCCTCACTCCAGTGTTATACTGAGCTGTTTGTCCCTCACTCAAGTGATATACTGAGCTGTTTATCCCTCACCCCAGGGTAATACTGAGCTGTTTGTTCCTCACCCCAGTGTAATACTGAGCTGTTTGTCGTTCACTCCAGTGTAATACTGAGCTGTTTGTCCCTCACTCCAGTGTAATACTGAGCTTTTTGTCCCTCACTCCAGTGTAATACTGAGCTGTTTGTCCCTCACTCCAGTGTAATACTGAGCTGTTTGTCGCTCACTCCAGTGTAATACTGAACAGTTTGTCCCTCACTCCAGTGTAATACTGAGCTGTTTGTCCCTCACTCCAGTGTAATACTGAGCTGTTTGTCCCTCACTCCAGTGTAATTCTGAGCTGTTTGTTCCTCACTCCAGTGTAATACTGAGCTGTATGACCCTCACTGCAGAGTAATACTGAGCTGTTTGTCCCTCACTCCAGTGCAATACTGAGCTGTTTCACTGTCACTCCAGTGTAATACTGAACAGTTTGTCCCTCACTCTAGTGCAATACTGAGCTGTTTCACCGTCACTCCAGTGTAATACTGAGCTGTTTGTCCCTCACTCCAGTGTAAGACTGAGCTGTTTCACCCTCACTCCAGTGTAATACTGAGCTGTTTGTCCCTCACTCCAGTGTAATACTGAGCGGTTTCACCCTCACTCCAGTGTAATACTGAGCTGTTTGTCCCTCACTCCAGTGTAAGACTGAGCTGTTTCACCCTCACTCCAGTGTAATACTGAGCTGTTTGTTCCTCACTCCAGTGTAATACTGAGCTGTTTGTCCCTCACTCCAGTGTAATACTGAGCTCTTTGTCCCTCACTCCAGTGTAATACTGAGCTGTTTGTCCCTCACTCCAGTGCAATACTGAGCTGTTTCACCCTCACTCCATTGTAATACTGAGCTGTTTGTCCCTCAGTCCAGTGTAATACTGAGCTGTTTGTTCCTCACTCCCGTGTAATACTGAACAGTTTGTCCCTCACTCCAGTGTAATACTGAGCTGTTTGTCCCTCACTCCAGTGTAATACTGAGCTGTTTCACCCTCACTCCAGTGTAATACTGATCTGTTTGCCCCTCACTCCAGTGTAATACTGAGCTGTTTGTCCCTCACTCCAGTGCAATACTGAGCTGTTTCACCCTCACTCCATTGTAATACTGAGCAGTTTGACCCTCACTCCCGTGTAATACTGATCTGTTTGCCCCTCACTCCAGTGTAATACTGAGCTGTTTGTCCCTCACTCCAGTGTAATACTGAGCTGTTTGTCCCTCACTCTAGTGTAATACTGAGCTGTTTGTCCCTCACTCCAGTGTAATACTGAGCTGTTTGTCCCTCACTCCAGTGTAATACTGAGCTGTTTGTCCCTCACACCAGTGTAATACTGAGCTGTTTGTCCCTCACTCCAGTGTAATACTGAGCTGTTAGTCCCTCACTCCAGTGTAATACTGAGCTGTTTTACCCTCACTCCAGTGTAATACTGAGCTGTTTGTCCCTCACTCCAGTGTAATACTGAGCTGTTTGTCCCTCACTCCAGTGTAATACTGAGCTGTTTGTCCCTCACTCCATTGTAATACTGAGCTGTTAGTCCCTCACTCCAGTGTAATACTGAGCTGTTTTACCCTCACTCCAGTGTAATACTGAGCTGTTTGTCCCTCACTCCAGTGTAATACTGAGCTGTTTTTCCCTCACTCCAGTGTAATACTGAGCTGTTTGTCCCTCACTCCATTGTAATACTGAGCTGTTTATCCCTCACTCCAGTGTAACACTGAGCTGTTTCACCCTCACTCCTGTGTAATACTGAGCAGTTTGTCCCTCACTCCAGTGAAATACTGAACTGTTTGTCCCTCACTCCAGTGTAATACTGAGCTATTTGTCCATCACTCCAGTGTAATACTGAACAGTTTGTCCCTCACTCCAGCGTAATATTGAGCTTTTTGTCCCTCACTCTAGTGTAATACTGAGCTGTTTCACCCTCACTCCGGTGTAATACTGAGCTGTTTGTCCCTCACTCCAGTGCAATACTGAGCTGTTTCACCCTCACTCCAGTGTGATACTGAGAAGTTTGTCCCTCACTCCGGTGTAATACTGAGCTGTTTGTCCCTCACTCCAGTGCAATACTGAGCTGTTTGTCCCTCACTCCAGTGTAATACTGAGCTGTTTCACCCTCACTCCGGTGTAATACTGAGCTGTTTGTCCCTCACTCCAGTGCAATACTGAGCTGTTTGTCCCTCACTCCAGTGTAATACTGAGCTGTTTGTCTCTCACTCCAGTGTAATACTGAGCTGTTTCACCCTCACTCCAGTGTAATACTGAGCTCTTTGTCCCTCACTCCAGTGTAATACTGAGCTCTTTGTCCCTCACTCCAGTATAATACTGAGCTCTTTGTCCCTCACTCCAGTGTAATACTGAGCTGTTTCACCCTCACTCCAGTGTAATACTGAGCTGTTTGTCCCTCACTCCAGTGTAAGACTGAGCTGTTTCACCCTCACTCCAGTGTAATACTGAGCTGTTTGTCGCTCATTCCAGTGTAATACTGAACAGTTTGTCCCTCACTCCAGTGTAATACTGAGCTGTTTGTCCCTCACTCCAGTGTAATACTGAGCTGTTTGTCCCTCACTCCAGTGTAATTCTGAGCTGTTTGTTCCTCACTCCAGTGTAATACTGAGCTGTATGACCCTCACTGCAGAGTAATACTGAACTGTTTGTCCCTCACTCCATTGCAATACTGAGCTGTTTCACCGTCACTCCAGTGTAATACTGAACAGTTTGTCCCTCACTCCAGTGCAAGACTGAGCAGTTTCACCGTCACTCCAGTGTAATACTGAGCTGTTTGTCCCTCACTCCAGTGTAAGACTGAGCTGTTTCACCCTCACTCCAGTGTAATACTGAGCTGTTTGTCCCTCACTCCAGTGTAATACTGAGCTGTTTTACCCTCACTCCAGTGTAATACTGAGCTGTTTGTCCCTCACTCCAGTGTAAGACTGAGCTGTTTCACCCTCACTCCAGTGTAATACTGAGCTGTTTGTTCCTCACTCCAGTGTAATACTGAGCTGTTTGTCCCTCACTCCAGTGTAATACTGAGCTCTTTGTCCCTCACTCCAGTGTAATACTGAGCTGTTTGTCCCTCACTCCAGTGCAATACTGAGCTGTTTCACCCTCACTCCATTGTAATACTGAGCTGTTTGTCCCTCAGTCCAGTGTAATACTGAGCTGTTTGTTCCTCACTCCCGTGTAATACTGAACAGTTTGTCCCTCACTCCAGTGTAATACTGAGCTCTTTGTCCCTCACTCCAGTGTAATACTGAGCTGTTTCACCCTCACTCCGGTGTAATACTGAACAGTTTGTCCCTCACTCCAGTGCAATAGTGAGCTGTTTCACCGTCACTCCAGTGTAATACTGAGCTGTTTGTCCCTCGCTCCAGTGTAATACTGAGCTGTTTCACCCTCACTCCAGTGTAATACTGAGCTCTTTGTCCCTCACTCCAGTGTAATACTGAGCTGTTTGTCCCTCACTCCAGTGTAATACTGAGCTGTTTGTTCCTCACTCCAGTGTTATACTGAGCTGTTTGTCCCTCACTCCAGTGATATACTGAGCTGTTTATCCCTCACCCCAGTGTAATACTGAGCTGTTTGTCGTTCACTCCAGTGTAATACTGAGCTGTTTGTCCCTCACTCCAGTGTAATACTGAGCTGTTTGTCCCTCACTCCAATGTAATACTGAGCTTTTTGTCCCTCACTCCAGTGTAATACTGAGCTGTTTGTCCCTCACTCCAGTGTAATACTGAGCTGTTTGTCGCTCATTCCAGTGTAATACTGAACAGTTTGTCCCTCACTCCAGTGTAATACTGAGCTGTTTGTCCCTCACTCCAGTGTAATACTGAGCTGTTTGTCCCTCACTCCAGTGTAATTCTGAGCTGTTTGTTCCTCACTCCAGTGTAATACTGAGCTGTTTGACCCTCACTGCAGAGTAATACTGAGCTGTTTGTCCCTCACTCCAGTGCAATACTGAGCTGTTTCACCGTCACTCCAGTGTAATACTGAACAGTTTGTCCCTCACTCCAGTGCAATACTGAGCTGTTTCACCGTCACTCCAGTGTAATACTGAGCTGTTTGTCCCTCACTCCAGTGTAAGACTGAGCTGTTTCACCCTCACTCCAGTGTAATACTGAGCTGTTTGTCCCTCACTCCAGTGTAATACTGAGCTGTTTCACCCTCACTCCAGTGTAATACTGAGCTGTTTGTCCCTCACTCCAGTGTAAGACTGAGCTGTTTCACCCTCACTCCAGTGTAATACTGAGCTGTTTGTTCCTCACTCCAGTGTAATACTGAGCTGTTTGTCCCTCACTCCAGTGTAATACTGAGCTCTTTGTCCCTCACTCCAGTGTAATACTGAGCTGTTTGTCCCTCACTCCAGTGCAATACTGAGCTGTTTCACCCTCACTCCATTGTAATACTGAGCTGTTTGTCCCTCAGTCCAGTGTAATACTGAGCTGTTTGTTCCTCACTCCCGTGTAATACTGAACAGTTTGTCCCTCACTCCAGTGTAATACTGAGCTCTTTGTCCCTCACTCCAGTGTAATACTGAGCTGTTTCACCCTCACTCCGGTGTAATACTGAACAGTTTGTCCCTCACTCCAGTGCAATACTGAGCTGTTTCACCGTCACTCCAGTGTAATACTGAGCTGTTTGTCCCTCGCTCCAGTGTAATACTGAGCTGTTTCACCCTCACTCCAGTGTAATACTGAGCTCTTTGTCCCTCAATCCAGTGTAATACTGAGCTGTTTGTCCCTCACTCCAGTGTAATACTGAGCTGTTTGTTCCTCACTCCAGTGTAATACTGAGCTATTTGTCCCTCACTCCAGTGTAATACTGAGCTGTTTATCCCTCACCCCAGTGTAATACTGAGCTGTTTGTCGATCACTCCAGTGTAATACTGAGCTGTTTGTCCCTCACTCCAGTGTAATACTGAGCTGTTTGTCCCTCACTCCAGTGTAATACTGAGCTGTTTGTTCCTCACTCCAGTGTTATACTGAGCTGTTTGTCCCTCACTCCAGTGATATACTGAGCTGTTTATCCCTCACCCCAGTGTAATGCTGAGCTGTTTGTCGTTCACTCCAGTGTAATACTGAGCTTTTTGTCCCTCACTCCAGTGTAATACTGAGCTGTTTGTCCCTCACTCCAGTGTAATACTGAGCTGTTTGTCGCTCACTCCAGTGTAATACTGAACAGTTTGTCCCTCACTCCAGTGTAATACTGAGCTGTTTGTCCCTCACTCCAGTGTAATACTGAGCTGTTTGTCCCTCACTCCAGTGTAATTCTGAGCTGTTTGTTCCTCACTCAAGTGTAATACTGAGCTGTTTGACACTCACTGCAGAGTAATACTGAGCTGTTTGTCCCTCACTCCAGTGCAATACTGAGCTGTTTCACCGTCACTCCAGTGTAATACTGAACAGTTTGTCCCTCACTCCAGTGCAATACTGAGCTGTTTCACCGTCACTCCAGTGTAATACTGAGCTGTTTGTCCCTCACTCCAGTGTAAGAATGAGCTGTTTCACCCTCCCTCCAGTGTAATACTGAGCTGTTTGTCCCTCACTCCAGTGTAATACTGAGCTGTTTCACCCTCACTCCAGTGTAATACTGAGCTGTTTGTCCCTCACTCCAGTGTAAGACTGAGCTGTTTCACCCTCACTCCAGTGTAATACTGAGCTGTTTGTTGCTCACTCCAGTGTAATACTGAACAGTTTGTCCCTCACTCCAGTGTAATACTGAGCTGTTTGTCCCTCACTCCAGTGTAATACTGAGCTGTTTGTCCCTCACTCCAGTGTAATTCTGAGCTGTTTGTTCCTCACTCCAGTGTAATACTGAGCTGTATGACCCTCACTGCAGAGTAATACTGAGCTGTTTGTCCCTCACTCCAGTGCAATACTGAGCTGTTTCACCGTCACTCCAGTGTAATACTGAACAGTTTGTCCCTCACTCCAGTGCAATACTGAGCAGTTTCACCGTCACTCCAGTGTAATACTGAGCTGTTTGTCCCTCACTCCAGTGTAAGACTGAGCTGTTTCACCCTCACTCCAGTGTAATACTGAGCTGTTTGTCCCTCACTCCAGTGTAATACTGAGCTGTTTCACCCTCACTCCAGTGTAATACTGAGCTGTTTGTCCCTCACTCCAGTGTAAGACTGAGCTGTTTCACCCTCACTCCAGTGTAATACTGAGCTGTTTGTTCCTCACTCCAGTGTAATACTGAGCTGTTTGTCCCTCACTCCAGTGTAATACTGAGCTCTTTGTCCCTCACTCCAGTGTAATACTGAGCTGTTTGTCCCTCACTCCAGTGCAATACTGAGCTGTTTCACCCTCACTCCATTGTAATACTGAGCTCTTTGTCCCTCACTCCAGTGTAATACTGAGCTGTTTGTTCCTCACTCCCGTGTAATACTGAACAGTTTGTCCCTCACTCCAGTGTAATACTGAGCTGTTTGTCCCTCACTCCAGTGTAATACTGAGCTGTTTCACCCTCACTCCAGTGTAATACTGATCTGTTTGCCCCTCACTCCAGTGTAATACTGAGCTGTTTGTCCCTCACTCCAGTGCAATACTGAGCTGTTTCACCCTCACTCCATTGTAATACTGAGCTGTTTGACCCTCACTCCCGTGTAATACTGATCTGTTTGCCCCTCACTCCAGTGTAATACTGAGCTGTTTGTCCCTCACTCCAGAGTAATACTGAGCTGTTTGTCCCTCACTCCAGTGTAATACTGAGCTGTTTGTCCCTCACTCCAGTGTAATACTGAGCTGTTTGTCCCTCACTCCAGTGTAATACTGAGCTTTTTGTCCCTCACACCAGTGTAATACTGAGCTGTTTGTCCCTCACTCCAGTGTAATACTGAGCTGTTAGTCCCTCACTCCAGTGTAATACTGAGCTGTTTTACCCTCACTCCAGTGTAATACTGAGCTGTTTGTCCCTCACTCCAGTGTAATACTGAGCTGTTTGTCCCTCACTCCAGTGTAATACTGAGCTGTTTGTCCCTCACTCCATTGTAATACTGAGCTGTTAGTCCCTCACTCCAGTGTAATACTGAGCTGTTTTACCCTCACTCCAGTGTAATACTGAGCTGTTTGTCCCTCACTCCAGTGTAATACTGAGCTGTTTGTCCCTCACTCCATTGTAATACTGAGCTGTTTATCCCTCACTCCAGTGTAACACTGAGCTGTTTCACCCTCACTCCTGTGTAATACTGAGCAGTTTGTCCCTCACTCCAGTGAAATACTGAGCTGTTTGTCCCTCACTCCAGTGTAATACTGAGCTGTTTGTCCATCACTCCAGTGTAATACTGAACAGTTTGTCCCTCACTCCAGCGTAATATTGAGCTTTTTGTCCCTCACTGTAGTGTAATACTGAGCTGTTTCACCCTCACTCCGGTGTAATACAGAGCTGTTTGTCCCTCACTCCAGTGCAATACTGAGCTGTTTCACCCTCACTCCAGTGTGATACTGAGAAGTTTGTCCCTCACTCCGGTGTAATACTGAGCTGTTTGTCCCTCACTCCAGTGCAATACTGAGCTGTTTGTCCCTCACTCCAGTGTAATACTGAGCTGTTTCACCCTCACTTCGGTGTAATACTGAGCTGTTTCACCCTCACTCCAGTGTGATACTGAGAAGTTTGTCCCTCACTCCGGTGTAATACTGAGCTGTTTGTCCCTCACTCCAGTGTAATACTGAGCTGTTTGTCCCTCACTCCAGTGCAATACTGAGCTGTTTCACCCTAACTCCATTGTAATACTGAGCTGTTTGTCCCTCAGTCCAGTGTAATACTGAGCTGTTTGTTCCTCACTCCCGTGTAATACTGAACAGTTTGTCCCTCACTCCAGTGTAATACTGAGCTCTTTGTCCCTCACTCCAGTGTAATACTGAGCTGTTTCACCCTCACTCCGGTGTAATACTGAACAGTTTGTCCCTCACTCCAGTGCAATACTGAGCTGTTTCACCGTCACTCCAGTGTAATACTGAGCTGTTTGTCCCTCGCTCCAGTGTAATACTGAGCTGTTTCACCCTAACTCCAGTGTAATACTGAGCTCTTTGTCCCTCAATCCAGTGTAATACTGAGCTGTTTGTCCCTCACGCCAGTGTAATACTGAGCTGTTTGTTCCTCACTCCAGTGTAATACTGAGCTATTTGTCCCTCACTCCAGTGTAATACTGAGCTGTTTATCCCTCACCCCAGTGTAATACTGAGCTGTTTGTCGCTCACTCCAGTGTAATACTGAGCTGTTTGTCCCTCACTCCAGTGTAATACTGAGCTGTTTGTCCCTCACTCCAGTGTAATACTGAGCTGTTTGTTCCTCACTCCAGTGTTATACTGAGCTGTTTGTCCCTCACTCCAGTGATATACTGAGCTGTTTATCCCTCACCCCAGTGTAATGCTGAGCTGTTTGTCGTTCACTCCAGTGTAATACTGAGCTGTTTGTCCCTCACTCCAGTGTAATACTGAGCTGTTTGTCCCTCACTCCAGTGTAATACTGAGCTTTTTGTCCCTCACTCCAGTGTAATACTGAGCTGTTTGTCCCTCACTCCAGTGCAATACTGAGCTGTTTCACCGTCACTCCAGTGTAATACTGAGCTGTTTGTCCCTCACTCCAGTGTAAGAATGAGCTGTTTCACCCTCACTCCAGTGTAATACTGAGCTGTTTGTCCCTCACTCCAGTGTAATACTGAGCTGTTTCACCCTCACTCCAGTGTAATACTGAGCTGTTTGTCCCTCACTCCAGTGTAAGACTGAGCTGTTTCACCCTCACTCCAGTGTAATACTGAGCTGTTTGTCGCTCACTCCAGTGTAATACTGAACAGTTTGTCCCTCACTCCAGTGTAATACTGAGCTGTTTGTCCCTCACTCCAGTGTAATACTGAGCTGTTTGTCCCTCACTCCAGTGTAATTCTGAGCTGTTTGTTCCTCACTCCAGTGTAATACTGAGCTGTATGACCCTCACTGCAGAGTAATACTGAGCTGTTTGTCCCTCACTCCAGTGCAATACTGAGCTGTTTCACCGTCACTCCAGTGTAATACTGAACAGTTTGTCCCTCACTCCAGTGCAATACTGAGCAGTTTCACCGTCACTCCAGTGTAATACTGAGCTGTTTGTCCCTCACTCCAGTGTAAGACTGAGCTGTTTCACCCTCACTCCAGTGTAATACTGAGCTGTTTGTCCCTCACTCCAGTGTAATACTGAGCTGTTTCACCCTCACTCCAGTGTAATACTGAGCTGTTTGTCCCTCACTCCAGTGTAAGACTGAGCTGTTTCACCCTCACTCCAGTGTAATACTGAGCTGTTTGTTCCTCACTCCAGTGTAATACTGAGCTGTTTGTCCCTCACTCCAGTGTAATACTGAGCTCTTTGTCCCTCACTCCAGTGTAATACTGAGTTGTTTGTCCCTCACTCCAGTGCAATACTGAGCTGTTTCACCCTCACTCCATTGTAATACTGAGCTCTTTGTCCCTCACTCCAGTGTAATACTGAGCTGTTTGTTCCTCACTCCCGTGTAATACTGAACAGTTTGTCCCTCACTCCAGTGTAATACTGAGCTGTTTGTCCCTCACTCCAGTGTAATACTGAGCTGTTTCACCCTCACTCCAGTGTAATACTGATCTGTTTGCCCCTCACTCCAGTGTAATACTGAGCTGTTTGTCCCTCACTCCAGTGCAATACTGAGCTGTTTCACCCTCACTCCATTGTAATACTGAGCTGTTTGACCCTCACTCCCGTGTAATACTGATCTGTTTGCCCCTCACTCCAGTGTAATACTGAGCTGTTTGTCCCTCACTCCAGTGTAATACTGAGCTGTTTGTCCCTCACTCCAGTGTAATACTGAGCTGTTTGTCCCTCACTCCAGTGTAATACTGAGCTGTTTGTCCCTCACTCCAGTGTAATACTGAGCTGTTTGTCCCTCACACCAGTGTAATACTGAGCTGTTTGTCCCTCACTCCAGTGTAATACTGAGCTGTTAGTCCCTCACTCCAGTGTAATACTGAGCTGTTTTACCCTCACTCCAGTGTAATACTGAGCTGTTTGTCCCTCACTCCAGTGTAATACTGAGCTGTTTGTCCCTCACTCCAGTGTAATACTGAGCTGTTTGTCCCTCACTCCATTGTAAGACTGAGCTGTTAGTCCCTCACTCCAGTGTAATACTGAGCTGTTTTACCCTCACTCCAGTGTAATACTGAGCTGTTTGTCCCTCACTCCAGTGTAATACTGAGCTGTTTTTCCCTCACTCCAGTGTAATACTGAGCTGTTTGTCCCTCACTCCATTGTAATACTGAGCTGTTTATCCCTCACTCCAGTGTAACACTGAGCTGTTTCACCCTCACTCCTGTGTAATACTGCGCAGTTTGTCCCTCACTCCAGTGAAATACTGAGCTGTTTGTCCCTCACTCCAGTGTAATACTGAGCTGTTTGTCCATCACTCCAGTGTAATACTGAACAGTTTGTCCCTCACTCCAGCGTAATATTGAGCTTTTTGTCCCTCACTGTAGTGTAATACTGAGCTGTTTCACCCTCACTCCGGTGTAATACAGAGCTGTTTGTCCCTCACTCCAGTGCAATACTGAGCTGTTTCACCCTCACTCCAGTGTGATACTGAGAAGTTTGTCCCTCACTCCGGTGTAATACTGAGCTGTTTGTCCCTCACTCCAGTGCAATACTGAGCTGTTTGTCCCTCACTCCAGTGTAATACTGAGCTGTTTCACCCTCACTCCGGTGTAATACTGAGCTGTTTCACCCTCACTCCAGTGTGATACTGATAAGTTTGTCCCTCACTCCGGTGTAATACTGAGCTGTTTGTCCCTCACTCCAGTGCAATACTGAGCTGTTTGTCCCTCACTCCAGTGTAATGCTGAGCTGTTTGTCCCTCACTCCAGTGTAATACTGAGCTGTTTCACCCTCACTCCAGAGTAATACTGAGCTCTTTGTCCCTCACTCCAGTGTAATACTGAGCTCTTTGTCCCTCACTCCAGTGTAATACTGAGCTGTTTCACCCTCACTGCGGTGTAATACTGAACAGTTTGTCCCTCACTCCAGTGCACTACTGAGCTGTTTCACCGTCACTCCAGTGTAATACTGAGCTGTTTGTCCCTCGCTCCAGTGTAATACTGAGCTGTTTCACCCTCACTCCAGTGTAATACTGAGCTCTTTGTCCCTCACTCCAGTGTAATACTGAGCTGTTTGTCCCTCACTCTAGTGTAATACTGAGCTGTTTGTTCCTCACTCCAGTGTAATACTGAGCTATTTGTCCCTCACTCCAGTGTAATACTGAGCTGTTTATCCCTCACCCCAGTGTAATACTGAGCTGTTTGTCGCTCACTCCAGTGTAATACTGAGCTGTTTGTCCCTCACTCCAGTGTAATACTGAGCTGTTTGTCCCTCACTCCAGTGTAATACTGAGCTGTTTGTTCCTCACTCCAGTGTTATACTGAGCTGTTTGTCCCTCACTCCAGTGATATACTGAGCTGTTTATCCCTCACCCCAGTGTAATACTGAGCTGTTTATCCCTCACCCCAGTGTAATACTGAGCTGTTTGTCGTTCACTCCAGTGTAATACTGAGCTGTTTGTCCCTCACTCCAGTGTAATACTGAGCTGTTTGTCCCTCACTCCAGTGTAATACTGAGCTTTTTGTCCCTCACTCCAGTGTAATACTGAGCTGTTTGTCCCTCACTCCAGTGTAATACTGAGCTGTTTGTCGCTCACTCCAGTGTAATACTGAACAGTTTGTCCCTCACTCCAGTGTAATACTGAGCTGTTTGTCCCTCACTCCAGTGTAATACTGAGCTGTTTGTCCCTCACTCCAGTGTAATTCTGAGCTATTTGTTCCTCACTCCAGTGTAATACTGAGCTGTTTGACCCTCACTGCAGAGTAATACTGAGCTGTTTGTCCCTCACTCCAGTGCAATACTGAGCTGTTTCACCGTCACTCCAGTGTAATACTGAACAGTTTGTCCCTCACTCCAGTGCAATACTGAGCTGTTTCACCGTCACTCCAGTGTAATACTGAGCTGTTTGTCCCTCACTCCAGTGTAAGACTGAGCTGTTTCACCCTCACTCCAGTGTAATACTGAGCTGTTTGTCCCTCACTCCAGTGTAATACTGAGCTGTTTCACCCTCACTCCAGTGTAATACTGAGCTGTTTGTCCCTCACTCCAGTGTAAGACTGAGCTGTTTCACCCTCACTCCAGTGTAATACTGAGCTGTATGACCCTCACTGCAGAGTAATACTGAGCTGTTTGTTCCTCACTCCAGTGTAATACTGAGCTGTTTGTCCCTCACTCCAGTGTAATACTGAGCTCTTTGTCCCTCACTCCAGTGTAATACTGAGCTGTTTGTCCCTCACTCCAGTGTAATACTGAGCTGTTTGTCCCTCACTCCAGTGTAATACTGAGCTGTTTGTCCCTCACTCCAGTGTAATACTGAGCTGTTTGTTCCTCACCCCAGTGTAATACTGAGCTGTTTGTCGCTCACTCCAGTGTAATACTGAGCTGTTTGTCCCTCACTCCAGTGTAATACTGAGCTTTTTGTCCCTTACTCCAGTGAAATACTGAGCTGTTTGTCCCTCACTCCAGTGTAATACTGAGCTGTTTGTCCCTCACTCCAGTGTAATACTGAGCTTTTTGTCCCTCACTCCAGTGTAATACTGAGCTGTTTGTCCCTCACTCCAGTGTAATACTGAGCAGTTTGACCCTCACCCCAGTGTAATACTGAGCTGTTTGTCCCTCACTCCAGTGTAATACTGAGCTTTTTGTCCCTCACTCCAGTGTAATACTGAGCTGTTTGTCCCTCACTCCAGTGTAATACTGAGCCATTTGTCCCTCACTCCAGTGTAATACTGAGCTGTTTCACCGTCACTCCAGTGTAATACTGAGCTGTTTCACCGTCACTCCAGTGTAATACTGAGCTGTTTGTCGCTCACTCCAGTGTAATACTGAGCTGTTTGTCCCTCTCTCCAGTGTAATACTGAGCTGTTTGTCCCTCACTCCAGTGTAATACTGAGCTGTTTGTCCCTCACTCCAGTGTAATACTGAGCTGTTTCACCCTCACTCCAGTGTAATACTGAGCTGTTTGTCCCTCACTCCAGTGTAATACTGAGCTGTTTGTCCCTCACTCCAGTGTAATACTGAGCTGTTTGTCCCTCACCCCAGTGTAATACTGAACTGTTTGTCCCTCACTACAGTGTAATACTGAGCTGTTTGTCCCTCACCCCAGTGTAATACTGAGCTGTTTGTCCCTCACTCCAGTGTAATACTGAGCTGTTTTTCCCTCACTCCAGTATAATACTGAGCTGTTTGTCACTCACTCCAGTGTAATACTGAGCTGTTTGTCCCTCACTCCAGTGTAATACTGAGCTGTTTGTCCCTCACTCCAGTGTAATACTGAGCTTTTTGTCCCTCACTCCAGTGAAATACTGAGCTGTTTGTCCCTCACTCCAGTGTAATACTGAGCAGTTTGTCCCTCACTCCAGTGTAATACTGAGCTTTTTGTCCCTCAGTCCAGTGTAATACTGAGCTGTTTGTCCCTCACTCCAGTGTAATACTGAGCTGTTTGTCCCTCACTCCAGTGTAATACTGAGCAGTTTGACCCTCACCCCAGTGTAATACTGAGCTGTTTGTCCCTCATTCCAGTGTAATACTGAGCTTTTTGTCCCTCACTCCAGTGTAATACTGAGCTGTTTGTCCCTCACTCCAGTGTAATACTGAGCCATTTGTCCCTCACTCCAGTGTAATACTGAGCTGTTTCACCGTCACTCCAGTGTAATACTGAGCTGTTTGTCGCTCACTCCAGTGTAATACTGAGCTGTTTGTCCCTCTCTCCAGTGTAATACTGAGCTGTTTGTCCCTCACTCCAGTGTAATACTGAGCTGTTTGTCCCTCACTCCAGTGTAATACTGAGCTGTTTCACCCTCACTCCAGTGTAATACTGAGCTGTTTGTCCCTCACTCCAGTGTAATACTGAGCTGTTTGTCCCTCACTCCAGTGTAATACTGAGCTGTTTGTCCCTCACTCCAGTGTAATACTGAACTGTTTGTCCCTCACTACAGTGTAATACTGAGCTGTTTGTCCCTCACTCCAGTGTAATACTGAGCTGTTTTTCCCTCACTCCAGTGTAATACTGAGCTGTTTGTCCCTCACTCCAGTGTAATACTGAGCTGTTTGTCACTCACTCCAGTGTAATACTGAGCTGTTTGTCCCTCACTCCAGTGTATTATTGAGCTGTTTGACCCTCACTCCAGTGTAATACTGAGCTGTTTGACCATCACTCTAGTGTAATACTGAGCTGTTCTTCATCGATTCCGACTCCAGTGTAATTTGCGTCATTTAAGGATCTCACCCGCTGCAAGGCTGGCTGACATTTCTGAAGCCTTGCCCTACCCCGAGTAAATTTGCACAGCAACACCACCTTCATTGAACTCTCCAATTGCAGCCTCTCACTATCCATATGGCCTGAAACCTAAATGCAGGAAAATCCGAATCGATCACTTTTCATTGGCACAAATGGACGAAATCTTGCAGCTGTCGTCACCAGTGGAATCTCCCACTGACAACTGCGGGAACAGGAGATGTTGCCGCTGGCCAACATCAGGCCATCTCCCGCTGCCGATAAACACATCAAGTGCGGGGATCTCACCTAATCTGGCTGATGCCTTGTATTTGTCCTGATTTCATCCTGCAGTCTGTTATAAAGATTAATGAGAAGGAAATATTCTGCATTCCAAGTACAGGAATCTTTATCATCTTCCAACTCCGCATGTATGTGGTAACTGGACACGGCAGACTCCCCCTTACCTGTTTTTCGGTTTTTAATTGTATAGCATTCCTACAGTGCAGAAGGAGACCATTTGGCCCATCGAGTCTGCACCGACCCTCTGAAAGAGCACCCTTCCTACGCTCAATCCCTGTGCTACCCCGCTGGTCACAGGCTTCCAATCACAAAAACAAACCTCCATTTGCCTCCGAATATCCAGCCAATTCTGGATCCAGTTTGCCAAATTGTTTTGGATCCGATGAGCGCTAATCGTTTGGAGAAGGTGGTGGTGAGCTGATGCCTTGAACCGCTGCTGTGCACCTAGTGTAGGTACACCCACAGTGCCATTAGGGAGGGAATTCCAGGATTTTGACCGGGTGACAGTGAAGGAACAGCAATACATTTGCAAGTCAGGATGGTGAGGGACTTGAAGGGGATCTTGCAAGTGGTGGTGTTCCTGTGCATCGGCTACCCTTGTCCTTCCAGGTGGTAAAGGTCATGGGCTTAGAAGGCTGTAAAGAGGTCAGGAGCTGAGTGACCCTGGCAGATCCTGGTTGATCCTTGGATGGTTTAGCACACTGGGCTAAATCGCTGGCTTTTAAAGCAGACCAAGGCAGGCCAGCAGCACGGTTTGATTCCCCTACCAGCCTCCCCGAACAGGCGCTGGAATGTGGAGACTAGGGGCTTTTCACAGTAACTTCATTGAAGTCTGCTTGTGACAATAAGCGATTTTCATTTCATTTCATTCATTTAATCCCTAACTGAGCATCAGGGAGCAGAGAAGCTGTGTAAGTGCTGTTTGATAGCGCAGCTGACAACAGCTTTCATCACTTTGCTGATGACTGAATTGAGGCTGTTGGGTAATAAGTGGCCGGGTTGGATTTGACCTGCTTTAGCCTTGCTGACCAGATGCCAGCGTTGTAGCTGTATTGGAACAGCTTGACCCAGGGTACAGCTAGATCTGGAGTTTTCAGTTCTATTGCGAGGATGTTATCAGGGCCCAAAGCCATTGCAGTATCCACTTCCTTCACACATTTCTCATGTGAAGTGAGCTGAACTGGCTGAAGACTGGCATCTGTGGGGCTGGGGACCTCTGGAGGAGGACGAGATGGATCATCCACTTTGCACTTCTGGCTGTAGATGGATGAAAATGCCTCGCTCTCTTTTGCACTGATATGCTGGCCTCCTCCGTCACTGAGGATGTGATATTTGTTAAATTTGCCCTTCCTGCTAATTGTTTAATTGTCCACCACCATTCACAACCGGATGCGGCAGGACTGCAGATCTGGAGCTAGATTCTCCGTTCCTGTGGCTAAGTGCTGGCTCGAAGGGCGAATTCGCGGGAGGTTCATGTGAAAGAATTGGCACAAACCCCTCACCGATTCCGGTACCGGTGAGGGGCTAGCACCGGCACCAACTGAAGCTCCTGCCTCCCGCACCGAAAACGACCGGATAATGGTCGGGTCCTGGGCCACGCATGTGCGTGGCTAACGACCTACAGCGGCCGTGCCATACAACATGGCACCAGCCGTGCGCGGACCCAAACCGCCAACCACGACCCCACAGCCCACCCCCTGGCCACCCCCAACCAGTCCCCTCAGCCCTCGCAGATGTTCCCCCCCCCCAACCCCCCCCCCCCCCCCCCCAGCCAGCGGCATGGATCCTGCCAAGTGTGGCAGCGCTGGGCGCAGTCCGCAGTCGCCACGCAGGTTCACGATTTGTGTGACCACACGTGTCCCACGCCGGCGGGAACTCGGCCCATCGAGGGCGGGGCATCACAGGTGGGCCGGCCGATGAGGTGCCAACGGCATTGCGACTGCGCGCGGTGCGTGTCACAATGATGCCATTTCGGAGGGGGGAGCGGAGCATGGCTGACTGGCGTCAAACCAGCGCTGGCCCCAATTTCGGTATCGGAGCCCATTCTCCGGCCAATCACCGAACATGATTCTGGTGTCAGGTAACAGAGAATCCCCTCCCTGATCCGTTGGCTATGGAATTGCTTGACTCTGTCTATCACTTGCCGCTTTCATTGTTTGGCATGCAAGTAGCCCTGTGTTGTAGCTTTACCAGGTTGTCACCTCACCCCCCCGCACTCTTCATTGAACCAAGCTAAATGCCTCGACTTGATGGGAGATAGAGGGATGCGTAGGGCGTACCATCTGCATTGTGGCAGAGCGGTTGCTGGGGACTTCATGGATGCCCCATTTTGAACTTTGATAAAGGTACGGCAATATTGTCTAGAATTCAGTGCCTGAAAGGGTGGTAGAAGCAGATTGGACAATTACATTCAAAAGAGACTTGAAGAGGAAATACGTTGCAGGGTGAGCGTGCAGGAGCTAGGGATTGGGACTAATTGGAATGTCAAAGAGCCAGCACAGGCATGATGGGCTGGATGGTCTCTTTCCGTGCTGTAAGATTCTATCACTTTAACTGAGTTTGGATGTCTGAAAGGCTGGGCCTACACAACCCTGTCTATTTGGACGCAGTCAGAATACCTAGCTATGCAATATGGAGAAAGCAGCAAAGGGGAGGTGGGAAGACTTAGAGTTCCAGAGCTGAAAAATAACTTGTGAAGAAGCTGAAATTAGGAGCAGATGATCCTGTGTGGAACGCACTCGTGTAGAGACATCAATTATTTCTCCTATATTACGCTTAGCAACCTTTTTTTAATGGCATTCATTTTACAAGCAGCCGAGACCCTGACTGAACCGTCATTTGTTGTCTGACTCGGACCTCAGTGAAGGGATTGAGTGGCAGAGTGTGGAGAGCTGGGCTGTTGTACATAGCAGCTTACACTCAGACTGGAGAAGTGGGACTCTTTTCTCAAGGAAGGAAAAGGCTGAGGGAGCGACGTAATGGTACTTCAGATTTTTGAGCGTGTAGGTGCAAGGAAGATGTTTCCATTTGTGAAGGGAAATCCAAATCTCAGGTCCATGAATATAAGCTAATCATCAATAGATCCAAATTGAAATTCCGAAGAAACCATGTTGAAACTCTCTATCGCAGGGAGTGCCTGAGGTGAATGGCGTAGATACATTTCAGGGGAAGCTAGATAAACACATGACAGAGGAAGGAATAAAAGGATGCAGTGAGATGGAAAAAGAGTTAGAGTAGACCCACATGGAGGATAAAACCTGACAGGGATCATTCAGGCCAAGTGGTCTGTTTCTGTACCGTCAATCATAGAATCCCTACAGTACAGAAGGAGGGCATTCAGCCCATTGAGCCTGCGCCTACCCTCCAAAAGAGAGCTCTATCCCCGTAACGCCACCAAACCTTTGGACATTTAGGGGCAATTTATCATGGCCAATCCACTTACCCGTCACATCGTTAGACAGTGGGAGGAAACCGGAGCACCCGGAGGAAACCCATGCAGACACAGGTAAAGAGTGCAAACTCCACACAGGCAGTCACCCAAGGTCAGAATTGAACCCGGATCCCTGGAGCTGTGAGGCAGCAGTGCTAACCACTGTGCCAAAGTGCCGCCCAATGAAACTTCCTGACCACTCCAGGTGGGTTGGTGACCCTGATGGGGCTCCCAGAGGAATCTTACACAGACACAGGGAGAAAGGACAAACTCCACCCAAACAGTCACTCGAGGTCGGAATCGGACCCGGGTCCCTGGTGCTGTGAGGCAGCCGTGCTTCACAATGAGGGGTGGCTTACCAGACCCCCTTCCCTTAACTCTTCCTGCTTCTCTTCAGATCCATTCTGTTATGATTTCAGTGCTCTCAGTGCCTCCAGTCCTAGTAGTTGGGGCTCTTTAAGCGATGTACTGTGCAATTATTATTCTTCCTTTCCAAATGTGGGGCGAGATTCTCCGACCCCCCGCCGGGTCGGAGAATCGCCGGGGGCTGGCGTGAATCCCGCCCCCGCCGGTTGCCGAATTCTCCGGCACCGGATATTCGGCGGGGGCAGGAATCGCGCCGCGCCAGTCGGCGGGCCCCCCCCGGCGATTCTCCGGCCCGGATGGGCCGAAGTCCCGCTGCTAAAATGCCTGTCCCGCCGGCGTAGATTAAACCACCTACCTTACCGGTGGGACAAGGCGGCGCGGGCGGGTTCCGGGGTCCTGGGGGGGGGGCGCGGGGCGATCTGGCCCCGGGGGGGTGCCCCCACGGTGGCCTGGCCCGCGATCGGGGCCCACCGATCCGCGGGCGGGCCTGTGCCGTGGGGGCACTCTTTCCCTTCCGCCTTCGCCACGGTCTCCACCATGGCGGAGGCAGAAGAGACTCTCCCCACTGCGCATGCGCAGGAATTCCGTCAGCGGCCGCTGACGCTCCCGCGCATGTGCCGCCCGGAGATGTCATTTCCGCGCCAGCTGGCGGGGCACCAAAGGCCTTTTCCGCCAGCTGGCGGGGCGGAAATTAGTCCGGCGCGGGCCTAGCCCCTTAAGGTTGGGGCTCGGCCCCCCAAGGTGCGGAGCATTCCGCACCTTTGGGGCGGCGCGATGCCCGAATGCTTTGTGCCGTTTTGGGCGCCAGTTGGCGGACATCGCGCCCGTACCGGAGAATTTCGCCCGTGGTTGCGTTTTCAAACACTTGCCGCAGAAAACAAATCTTTCCCCTGGTTCGCAGTTTTTTTTTTAAATCCACAAGAAATCAGCATTTTCTACTTCAGTTTACTCCTTGCATGATCCACTTCTACTCCCAACATTCATCAGTGAGTGGAACTCACTATCAGGTGCAATGGATGAGACAATGGCGCAGATGCGTTTAAGGGCAATCTACGTCAAGACATGAGGGAGAAAGGAGTAGAACAGTATAGATGGCGGAGAGTGCTGAACATGGACCACTTTAGCTGAATGCCCTGTATCTGTGCTCTCACTCCTGTGGAAATAAAATGGGGAGTTGTTCAGTCGCATCTTCCTCAAAGTCTAAACTCTGGATGATTGAACAATAGAAACACTGCATCATCAGCTGATGTCCTGATAACATGGCATTAACTGTGTTGTGTCTCCACCAAGCTAAGTGTTCTCATGTTTCCTTGCAGGCCTAAAAACCATTGTGGGTGCATTGATACAATCTGTGAGGAAGCTAGCAGATGTCATGATTCTGACTGTGTTCTGCTTAAGTGTCTTTGCACTCATTGGACTTCAGCTATTCATGGGGAACTTGCGTCAGAAATGTGTGCGAGATTGGCGAATAGTCGACAATATCATGCTGAATGATACAGGGAACATTACCTGGCCTTGGAACAGTACATTCGAAGAATTCATTAATAACAAAGGTAAGCCTGAGATCATATAACTGCTTGATATGTACTTAAAATCCTCTAACGCCTCTATGCTACGATCTCAGTTGGTGTTATAACTGGGTGGGAAGATCTCAGAATGGAACCCTTGCTCAAAAGACCATAACATATGCTTTAGACCTTTATTTCCAGAATGTAAGAGGAGAGCAGGAGAGGAATTTAGAAAATAAATCTTATTCTTCTTTGCCTTTTCGTTGGGAACTTGCCTGAAGAGACAAGGTCATGCAAGGTGCGAGACACCACCAAGAAAAGAATGGAGCAGAATTCAAGCCCCAAAGGCAACATTTTGGCCAAACCCATCCATAAGTTTTCATCCACCTCTCTTCTCAAATTATTGTTGGACCCAGCTTCTGACACGTTTTCAGGTAGAATGTTCCAGCTGGTGCCAGCTCTCTGAGTGAAGAAAGTCTGTAGCTAATGATGAGGTGACACCAAGCTTACATTTTATAACAATAATAATCTTTATTATTGTCGCATCTGATATGAAGCATCTTCCAAAGGTTTAATTTAATGGAGTAAGTCATGGCAGGAGAGCTTAAATCATGGTGTGCTCCTCGTGCTCCATGTGGGAAGCTGAGAAAATTTCCAGTGCTCAGGGCCAGCATGTGTGCAGGAAATGTTTGCCACTGCAGCTCCTGGAAGCCTGGGTTTTGCAGCTGGAGCGTTGGCTGGGGACACTGTGTAGCATCCGGGAGGCAGAGAGAGGAATGGCCTCCAGTCTCAGGGAAAAGCAGCAGCCAAACTTGTTGCATCACGATTGGCTTTGCTGCAGAGTGGAGGAGTAAAAAATGTGGGAATGTAATAGTTATAGGGGAATCAACTGTAAGGGTAACAGAAAGGCATTTCTGTGGCCGCAAACAAGACTCCAGGATGTGTGTTGCCTCCCTGGTGCTATGGTCAAGATGTCTCGGAGCGGTTACAGGACATTCTGAATGGGGGGGGGGGGGGGTGTTGAACAGCCAGTGGTTGTGGTACACATTGTACAAACAACATAGGTAAAAAAAAGGGTATGAGGTCCTACAAATAAAATATAGGGAGTTAGAAAGTAAGTTGAAAAGTAGGATCTCCAAGGTAATGATCTCAGGATAACTACCAGTGCTAGTTAGAGTAGAAATAGCAGGATATATCAGGTAAACATGTGGCTGAAGAGATGGTGCAAGGAGGAGGGTTTCAGATTAAAGGGACTGGTTTAGGGTGAGGTGCGATCAATATACACTGGATAGGTTACACTTGGGCAGGACCAGGATTAATGTCCTCAGGCAGGTATTTGCTAGTTTAGTTGAGGAGGGTTTAAACGAGAACGACAGGGGATGGGAACCTAAGCAGAGCGACAAGGGAAAGAGAAACAAGGACAGTAATAAAATAAAGAACAGTAAAATGTAAAAATGGTAGACAGGATAATCAATTGCAAGAGGTAAATATGGTCACAGTAAAAAGAAAAATTAGGATGATTAAAATGGCAAAAAGGCAAGCCTAAAGGCTTTCTATGTTAATGCATGAAGCATTCAGAATAAATTACATGAACTGATGGTGCAATCGAGTTACATGGATATGATTTCATAGTCATTATGGAGACATGGTTACAAGGAGATCAAAACTGGGAACTTCATATTCAGGGATATTTGACTTTTCGGAAAAACAGGAGGGTAGGAAAAGGACGTGGGGTAGCGCTGTTAATAAGAGATGAAATGAGGACCGTTGTGAGAGACGATCTAGACTCGGGTGATGCAGAGTCCATTCGGATGGAGGTAAAAAACAGCAAGGGAAAGAAGACATTGGTAGGATTAGTGTGTAAACTCCTAAACAATAGCCACACTGTGGGAAAGGATATAAATCAACCAATAATAGGAGCATATAAAAAGAATGGGCAATGATTATGGTGACTTTAATCTTCATGTTGATTGGGTTAATCTAGTTGTAAAGGATATCTATGACAACAAAGTCATAGAGTGCATTATGGACAGTTTCCTGGAGCAATTTGTGTGTCATGGAGTCAACCAGGGAATAGGCTATCCTGGATCTGGTAATGGGTAATGAGGCAGGTTTAATAAATGACCTTGAGTAAAAGATCCCCTCGGAAGTAGTGATCATAACATGTTGAACTTAATATTCAGTTTGAGAGTGAGAAACTTGGGTTGGAAACAACTGTGTTTAACTTAAACATAGGGAATTACACAGAAATGAGGATAGAGTTTTAGTTTGAGTGGGCCAGGCAGACAGATTAGCAGGAAAGACGGCAAACAAGCTGTGGCAGACATTTAAGGAGGTAATTTATGGCTCTCAGTAAAAATATATCCCAGTAAGTAGAAATGATTCTAAGAGAGGGATAAACCAACCATGGTTAATCAAGGAAGTTGAGGAGAGAATTAAATGAAACAAAAAAGCATATAAGGAGGCAACTGTCAGTCATAGCCCGGAAAACTGGGATAAATTCTGAATCCAGAAACCGAGAACTAAGAAGAAGTAAAGAGAGAAAATAAACTACTCGGGAAAACTAGCGAGGAATATAAAAGCTGAAAATAAGAGTTTCTTTATATATATGAAAAGGAAGAGAGAGGTCAAGGGAACATAATCCCCTTAGAAAATGAACCTGGGGAGATAGTTACGGGGAATAGTTACAAATGACAGAATAGGTACAGATATTTTGCATCAGTCTTTATGGTGGAAGATACTTCAAACATCCCAATTAAATACCACCACTATCACTAGAGAAGTAGTATTAGACAAAATAATGGGGCTAAAGGCCGATAGGTCTCCTGGCCCTGATGGCTTGCTTCCTAGGATCCTAAAATATGTAGCTGCAGAGATAGTGGATGCATTGGTTATAATTTCCCACAAATCCTTGGATTCTAGGGAAGTACCATAGAGTTGGAAAACTGCCAACTTGACACCCCTATTCAAAAAAGGAGGGAGGCAAAAAACAGGTGCGTGTCGGCCAATTAGCCTAACATCTATAGTTGTAAAGGTGTTAGAATCAATTATTGAGGAAGTAATAACAGCACATAATCTGATCAAACAGAGTGAGCACGGCTTCATGAAAGGGAAAAAAGCAAATTACTGCGGATGCTGGAATCTGAAACGAAAGAGAAAATGCTGGAAAATCTCAGCAGGTCTGGTAGAATCTGTAGGGAGAGAAAAGAGCTAACGTTTCGAGTCCAATGACTCTTTGTCGAAGCTTTGACAAAGCATTTTTCCCAGCATTTTCCAACATTTTCTCTTTGGTTCATGAAAGAGAAATCATGTCTGACTAATTTCTTCGTTTTTTGAAGAAGTTTCAACCAGAGTGGATAAAGGGGGAGAAGTAGACGTGTTGTATTTGGACTTCCAGAAGGCGTTCGATGAGGTACCTCACAAAAGGTTAAAGCGTAAGAAAAGAGCCCATGTTGTTGGAGGTGGTATATTGACATGGGTAGAGAATTGGCTAATGGGCAGGAAACAGCGAGTGGGGATAAAAGTTACTTTTTCACATTGGCAACCTATAACCAATGGGGTTCCACAGGGATCAGTGCTGGGACAGCAACTATTTACAATATATATTAAGAACTTGGAGAAAGGAAGCAAATCTACAGTCGCAAAACAGTTGTGAGAGGGATGCAAACAGTTTGCAAAGAGATACTGATAGGTTAAGTCAGTGGGCAAAAAGCTTGCAAATGGAGTATAATGTGGGAAAATTTTGTTCATTTTGGAAGGGAGAACAAAAGAACAGAGTATTGCATTAATGGAGAAAAACTGCAGAAAGCTGCAACACAAAGGGACAAAACACAGAAAGCTAGTACACAGATGCAGCAGGTAATCAGGAAGGTTATTGGAATGGTGGCCCTTATTTTAAGGCGGTTGGAGTATAAGAGTCGTGAAGTCTTGCTGCAACTGTACAAGGTACTGGTGAGACCACATCTGGAGCACTGTAAACAGTTTGGGTCCCGTTATTTAAGGAAAGATAATGGGCGCCATTTTATGGCCACTCTGCGCCCGAAAAGCAGCTCACCGCGGCGCAATATGGGCGTCAGCAGCCGGGAGACCCCGCTCCTGAGATCTACCCGGATCGCAACGCCTAACTCCATCTTGCGAGACGTTGCGTTGTAAATCCTGTCCATTGTGGGCGGGGTCACTTTTAACATATTTGCATATTAAAGCGAGACAGCTAGTCTCACGTTAATTTGCAGATTCCCGAGTTACCCAAGACATAGGAATCTATCTCCTTCACCTCGGAGACCTCAAGTGGGTGCTGTTCAGTACTGGTCTCCACAAACGGGAACCAGGTGGAACAGCACTCGTGGAGGTCTCCCAGGGGACCAGAGACCCCCAGGTGCATGCCCTCTGGGCAGGGTGCTCCTCAGCCAAGCACATACACCAAATGTCTGAACCTGCGGTTCCTCTCATACTGGGATTACCATTGCAACAACACATCTATCACCAGTAGGGTAAAACTAACCTGTCTCATAATGGTCTAAACACAGCTCTCGTTCCCTATTAGTGGGTGAACAATCCAACACTTGGTGAATTCTGCTTCACAATGATAGGACGAGCCGACATACAAGGATCAAGAAACAATGTCGCTATGAACGCTTGGCCGCTGATAGCCAGTTATCACTGTGGTAACTTTTCTGACACCTCCTGCTTAAAACCCAACAAGATCAGAAGGATCGTGAGGCCCCGCTTTCACAGTCTGTACCCATACTGAAAATCAAGATCAAGCGAGCATTGGCCCTTCTGTCCTCCCTGTTCTCGTCCTAGGGCACCTGAGTTACGGTGTGACAGGTGTACCGCCCCAGTCAAACTCCCACCTGTCACTGTCCCCTGAGCAGGAGCCGTTCTAAGCTGACCCAGTTTTTGTACGATAATATATTGCAGGTGTAGTAATGATACCCTGAAATGATTTGTGTTGTTTAGTGGAGTAAATGCGATAAGATCCTGCACTAATTGTGGGGTCTTGCACAGGGTAGTTGGAAACACAGGGATTTGAACATTGTAGCTCTGTAATATCCTGCTCTACAACTCTCTGAGATCTCTGCGTTACTCAATTTCTGGCGTCTTGATCCTCCCTCACTCCACCGCCATTCATGGCCATGCCTTCAGCTACTAGACACTAAGCTCCACAATTCATGCCCAGCCCCTCTGCCACTCTACTCCCCCCCCCCCCCCGCTCCCCCTTCCCCCCACCCCCCCTCCTCCCCCCCCAGGCCCCTTTCAAAGCACTCCTTTAAAAACCTACTCTCTATCTCCCATTCCTGAAATTCCCTTATCTGGCTCAGTGTCAAATTATATCGAATAACACTCCTGTAGGCAACACCTTGGGATGTTTAACTCTGTCAAAGGCTTTTAAATGTCAGATTGTAACATCCTCCACATCATCCCCGTGAAATTCATCACATGGGCACAGAATATCACAAGTGTCAGATCCCTAACCCTTACCAACTGTACTGACTGCGAGAGGGTTTTACAAAACTTTCCCTCAATTTGTTAAACAAAAATCTTCATTGTCGACTGTGGAACCCCTGATTGTGTTGAGCGCAAAACCCACCATATCCCCAAACCCCAACCTCCACACGAATAAAACCATATGGGAGACATCACAGGTATCTGGGTTTTGCAAACAGGTAAATCTAAATATGGGATATGAGAATTGCTCCCGATGAATTCTTGGCGTAAATGCACAAAAAAATTATTTTTTCCACATTTCTGATTATCCTTCCCACACACCCGGCATCCCACCCCCATGCCCATCTGTTCCTGATGGACCCACAGCACATGGATACTTCATCTAAATGTTGATATTGCAAAAGCAAACAGCATGCTTGACTGAAATTAAATTCTATATTTACAGAGGATTTTCTTGCAGCAACCACAAGATAGTTAAGCTGAAATAAATGTCATATGTTCTCTGTACTCTGGTTGCCCTGTGTACCCACCCCTGTTATCTTTCACGTTCATATCCTCGTTCTTCCTACAAGTGTTATATTACCTTTTGTAATATATGTTACTCATTTGCTTCTTACCAAGATGACCTTAAACTCAATGTTGATTAACAGTCGTAGTCTTCCAATTAAAGGAAATAATTTATTGAGTAACTTTAAAAAATAAACTGTGAATTTGTTCTCTCTCCAATACTTATACTAGGTATTAAATAAACAAGATTGAATTAGAATAAACTATGATTAACTACACCTGCACTCTGAACTATCTCCCTCTACCTCTGGTCACTAGTCACTACACACACAAAGAGGCAGGAACTCAGCTTGAGTCTCTTTTATACCCATTTCTAGTGCTGCCATCCAGTGATCACTTAGCTGTTATGTCTATACATTAACCCTTTGTATACATACAGATATGCAGATCACTACAACAAGGGTCCAAGGAATCACAGTACATGCAAAGGCCCATCGAACGTGCCTTCCCAAACAGACTTTATTTGTTTTTTTTAGATGTTTTATGATTATTTAATGTTGGATCATGTATGTTGAAAAGGCCATTGATTCCAGAGCGAGGCGAGGGGAGAATCAGAGCTCAGAATTTGACAGCTTCGCTTAAGTGAGCTTGCAATGGAAAATAGAGTTTAGAGAGAAGGGGCAGGATTCTCCGCGAACCGTCGGGACGAACCACTCCGGCGGCGAGGAGTGGCGTGAACCACTCCGGCGTCAGGCCGCCCCCAAGGTGCGGAATCCTCCGCACCTTCAGGGGCTAGGCCAGCGCGGGAGTGTTTGGCGCACGGCAGCTGCCACGGAAGGGGCCAACCGGCGCCGAAGGGACTCCGCTGGCCGGCGCGAGTTGGCGCATGCGCGTGAGCGCCAGCGTGTGCTGGCGTAGCGCATGCGCGGTGGGGCTCTTCTCCGCACCGGCCATGGCGGAGGTTGACAGCGGCCGGTGCGGAGGGAAAGAGTATACCCACGGCACAGGCCCGCCCGCGGATCGGTGGGCCCCGATCGCATACCAGGCCACCGTGGGGGCACCCCCGGAGCCAGATCCCCCACGTCTCCCGCACCCCACCCCACCCCCACCGAGGACTCTGCAGGCCGCCCGTGGAGCCAGGTCCCGCCAGTAAAGACCTGCTGTGATTTACGCCGGCGGGACCCGCCAAAAACGGGAGGCCACTCGGCCCATCGCGGGCCAGAGAATCACCGGGGGGGCCGCTGCCTGCAGCTGCCAACCGGCGCGCCACGATTCCCGCCCCCACCAAAACCCCGCCGCCGGAGAATTCGGCAGCCAGTGGGGGCGGTATCCACGCCGCCCCCCGGCGATTCTCCGACCCTGCGGTTCCCACCTCCTAGCGCCCAGCCCAGAAAAATAAGCATTTCTTTCAGTTGCCCTTCGCCCAAGAACCTTCACGATTCTTAGAAATAAGAGACAAAACTGATCAAAGAAAATTAAGAAAACACACGATTGTTCTGGTATCTTAGTGGGAACACCAAGGATTCCCCTCCTCAAGGGGAGGGGATGGCATGGTAGTATTGTCAGTGGGGTGGGGTGGCAGTATTGTCAGTGGGGATGGCATGGTAGTATTGGCAGAGGAAATGGCACAGTAGTATTGTCACTGGGGGTGGCATGGTAGATTTGTCACTGAGGATGGCGTGGTAGTATTGTCACTGGGGGTGGCATGGTAGTATTGTCACTGGGGGTGGCATGGTAGTATTGTCACTGGGGATGGCATGGTAGTATTGTCAGTGGGGATGGCATGGTAGTATTGTCATTGAGGATGGCATGGTAGTATTGTCACTGAGGATGTCATGGTAGTATAGTCACTGGGGATGGCATGGTAGTATTGTCACTGAGGATGTCATGGTAGTATTATCACTGAGGATGTCATGGTAGTATAGTCACTGGGGATGGCATGGTAGTATTATTGTCAGTGGGGATGGCATGGTAGTATTGTCACTGAGGATGGCATGGCAGTATTGTCACTGAGGATGGCATGGTAGAATTGTCATTGAGGATGGCATGGTAGTATTGTCATTGAGGATGTCATGGTAGTATTATCACTGAGGATGGCATGGCAGTATTGTCATTGAGGATGGGATGGTAGTATTGCCACTGATGATGTCATGGCAGTATTGTCACTGAGGATGGCATGGTAGAATTGTCATTGAGGATGGCATGGTAGTATTGTCATTGAGGATGTCATGGTAGTATTATCACTGAGGATGGCACGGCAGTATTGTCATTGAGGATGGGATGGTAGTATTGTCACTGAGGATGTCATGGTAGTATTGTCACTGAGGATGGCAAGGCAGTATTTTCATTGAGGATGGCATGGTAGAATTGTCACTGGGGATGGCATGGTAGAATTGTCACTGGGGGTGGCATGGTAGAATTGTCATTGAGGATGGCATGGTAGAATTGTCACTGGGGATGGCATGGTAGTATTGTCACTGAGGATGCCATGGTAGTATTGTCATTGAGGATGGCATGGTAGAATTGTCATTGAGGATGGCATGGTAGAATTGTCATTGAGGATGGCATGGTAGAATTGTCACTGGGGATGGCATGGTAGTATTGTCACTGAGGGTGTCATGGTGCTATTGTTATTGAGGATGGCATGGCAGTATTGTCACTGAGGATGTCATGGTGGTATTGTTATTGAGGATGGCATGGTAGTATTGTCACTGAGGATGCCACGGCAGTATAGTCACTGGGGATGGCATGGTAGTATTGTCACTGAGGATGGCATGGCAGTATTGTCACTGAGGATGGCAAGGCAGTATTTTCATTGAGGATGGCATGGTAGAATTGTCACTGGGGATGGCATGGTAGAATTGTCACTGGGGGTGGCATGGTAGAATTGTCATTGAGGATGGCATGGTAGAATTGTCACTGGGGATGGCACAGTAGTATTGTCACTGAGGATGTCATGGTGGTATTGTCATTGAGGATGGCATGGTAGTATTGTCACTGGGGATGGCATGGTAGTATTGTCACTGGTGATGGCATGGTAGTATTGTCATTGAGGATGTCATGGTAGTATAGTCACTGGGGATGGCATGCTAGTATTGTCATTGAGGATGGCATGGTAGTATTGTCACTGAGGATGTCATGGTAGTATTATCACTGAGGATGTCATGGTAGTATAGTCACTGGGGATGGCATGGCAGTATTGTCATTGAGTATGGCATGGCAGTATTGTCATTGAGGATGGCATGGCAGTATTGTCATTGAGGATGGCATGGTAGTATTTTCACTGAGGATGGCATGGTAGTATTGTCATTGAGGATGGCATGGTAGAATTGTCATTGAGGATGACATGGTAGTATTGTCATTGAGGATGTCATGGTAATAGTATCACTGAGGATGGCATGGCAGTATTGTCACTGAGGATGGCATGGCAGTATTGTCATTGAGGATGGCATGGTAGAATTGTCATTGAGGATGACATGGTAGTATTGTCATTGAGGATGTCATGGTAATAGTATCACTGAGGATGGCATGGCAGTATTGTCATTGAGGATGGCATGGTCGTATTGTCACTGAGGATGTCATGGTAGTATTATCACTGAGGATGTCATGGTGGTATTGTCATTGAGGATGGCATGGTAGAATTGTCACTGGGGATGGCACGGTAGTATTGTCACTGAGGATGTCATGGTGGTATTGTTATTGAGGATGGCATGGTAGTATTGTCACTGAGGATGTCATGGTGGTATTGTTATTGAGGATGGCATGGCAGTATTGTCACTGAGGATGGCATGGTAGTATTGTCATTGAGGATGTCATGGTAGTATTATCACTGAGGATGGCATGGCAGTATTGTCATTGAGGATGGCATGGTAGTATTATCACTGAGGATGCCATGGTAGTATTGACATTGAGGATGGCATGGCAGTATTGTCATTGAGGATATCATGGTAGTATTATCACTGAGGATGGCATGGCAGTATTGTCATTGAGGATGGCATGGTAGTACTATCACTGAGGATGCCATGGTAGTATTGACATTGAGATTGGCATGGTAGTATTATCACTGAGGATGGCATGGCAGTATTGTCATTGAGGATGGCATGGTAGAATTGTCACTGAGGATGTCATGGTAGTATTATCACTGAGGATGCCATGGTAGTATTGTCATTGAGGAGGGCATGGTAGTATTGTCACTGAGGATGTCATGGAAGTATTATCACTGAGGATGCCATGGCAGTATTGTCATAGAGGATGGCATGGTAGAATTGTCACTGGGGATGGCATGGTAGAATTGTCATTGGGGGTGGCATGGTAGAATTGTCATTGAGGATGGCATGGTATAATTGTCACTGGGGATGGCATGGTAGTATTGTCACTGAGGATGCCATGGTAGTATTGTCATTGAGGATGGCATGGTAGTATTGCCACTGAGGATGGCATGGCAGTATTGTCATTGAGGATGGCATGGTAGTATTGTCATTGAGGATGGCATGGTAGTATTGTCACTGAGGATGTCATGGTGGCATTGTCATTGAGGATGGCATGGTAGTATTGTCACCGAGGATGGCATGGCAGTATTGTCACTGAGGATGGCAAGGCAGTATTGTCATTGAGGATGGCATGGTAGAATTGTCACTGGGGATGGCATGGTAGAATTGTCACTGGGGGTGGCATGGTAGAATTGTTATTGAGGATGGCATGGTAGAATTGTCACTGGGGATGGCATGGTAGAATTGTCACTGAGGATGGCATGGTAGAATTGTCACTGAGATGGCATGGTAGTATTGTCACTGAGGATGGCATGGTAGTATTGTCACTGAGGATGCCATGGCAGTATTGTCATTGAGGATGGCATGGCAGTATTGTCACTGAGGATGCCATGGCAGTATTGTCATTGAGGATGGCATGGTAGAATTGTCACTGAGGATGCCATGGCAGTATTGTCACTGAGGATGCCATGGCATTATTGTCATTGAGGATGGCATGGTAGTATTGTCACTGAGGATGTCATGGTGGTATTGTCACTGGTGATGGCATGGTAGTATTGCCACTGAGGATGCCATGGCAGTATTGTCATTGAGGATGTCATGGTGGTATTGTCATTGAGGATGCCATGGTAGTATTGTCACTGGTGATGGCATGGTCGTATTGTCACTGAGGATGGCATGGTAGTATTGCCATTGAGGATGGCATGGCAGTATTGTCATTGAGGATGCCATGGCAGTATTGTCATTGAGGATGGCATGGTAGTATTGTCACTGTGGATGGCATGGTAGAATTGTCACTGGGGTGGCATGGTAGAATTGTCATTGAGGATGGCATGGTAGAATTGTCACTGGGGATGGCATGGTAGTATTGTCACTGAGGATGTCATGGTAGTATTGTCACTGAGGATGCCATGGCAGTATTGTCATTGAGGATGGTATGGTAGAATTGTCACTGGGGATGGCATGGTAGAATTGTCACTGGGGTGGCATGGTAGAATTGTCATTGAGGATGGCATGGTAGAATTGTCACTGGGGATGGCATGGTAGTATTGTCACTGAGGATGTCATGGTAGTATTGTCACTGGGGATGGCATGGTAGAATTGTCATTGAGGATGGCATGGTAGAATTGTCACTGGGGATGGCATGGTAGTATTGTCACTGAGGATGTCATGGTAGTATTGTCACTGAGGATGGCATGGCAGTATTGTCATTGAGGATGGCATGGTAGAATTGTCACTGGGGATGGCATGGTAGAATTGTCACTGGGGTGGCATGGTAGAATTGTCATTGAGGATGGCATGGTAGAATTGTCACTGGGGATGGCATGGTAGTATTGTCACTGAGGATGTCATGGTAGTATTGTCACTGAGGATGCCATGGCAGTATTGTCATTGAGGATGGCATGGTAGTATTGTCATTGAGGATGGCATGGCAGTATTGTCACTGAGGATGGCATGGTGGTATTGTCACTGAGGATGGCATGGCAATATTGTCACTGAGGATGTCATGGTAGTATTATCACTGAGGATGGCATGGCAGTATTGTCATTGAGGATGGCATGGTAGAATTGTCATTGAGGATGACATGGTAGTATTGTCACTGAGGATGTCATGGTAGTATTGTCACTGAGGATGCCATGGCAGTATTGTCATTGAGGATGGCATGGTCGTATTGTCACTGAGGATGTCATGGTAGTATTGTCACTGAGGATGCCATGGCAGTATTGTCATTGAGGATGGCATGGTAGAATTGTCACTGGGGATGGCACGGTAGTATTATCACTGAGGATGCCATGGCAGTATTGTCATTGAGGATGGCATGGTAGAATTGTCACTGGGGATGGCACGGTAGTATTGTCACTGAGGATGTCATGGTGGTATTGTTATTGAGGATGGCATGGCAGTATTGTCACTGAGGATGTTATGGTGGTATTGTCATTGAGGATGGCATGGTAGTATTGTCATTGAGGATGGCATGGTAGTATTGTCACTGAGGATGTCATGGTAGTATTGTCACTGAGGATGTCTTGGTGGTATTGTCATTGAGGATAGCATGGTAGTATTGTCACTGAGGATGGCATGGCAGTATTGTCATTGAGGATGGCATGGTAGAATTGTCACTGGGGATGGCACGGTAGTATTGTCACTGAGGATGTCATGGTGGTATTGTTATTGAGGATGGCATGGTAGTATTGTCACTGAGGATGTTATGGTGGTATTGTCATTGAGGATGGCATGGTAGTATTTTCACTGAGGATGGCATGGCAGTATTGTCATTGAGGATGGCATGGTAGTATTGTCACTGAGGATGCCACGGCAGTAAAGTCACTGGGGATGGCATGGTAGTATTGTCACTGAGGATGGCATGGTAGTATTATCACTGAGGATGTCATGGTAGTATAGTCACTGGGGATGGCATGGTAGTATTGTCACTGAGGATGGCATGGCAGTATTGTCACTGAGGATGGCAAGGCAGTATTTTCATTGAGGATGGCATAGTAGAATTGTCACTGGGGATGGCATGATAGTATTGTCACTGGGGATGGCATGGTAGTATTGTCACTGTGGATGGCATGGTAGAATTGTCACTGGGGATGGCATGGTAGTATTATCACTGAGGATGGCATGGCAGTATTGTCATTGAGGATGGCATGGCATTATTGTCACTGGGGATGGCATGGTAGTATTGTCACTGAGGATGGCATGGTAGAATTGTCACTGGGGATGGCATGGTAGTATTATCACTGAGGATGGCATGGTAGTATTGTCACTGAGGATGTCATGGTAGAATTGTCATTGAGGATGTTATGGCGGTATTGTCATTGAGGATGGCATGGTAGTATTGTCACTGAGGATGTCATGGTGGTATTGTCACTGGAGGTGGCAATGTAGAATTGTCATTGAGGATGGCATGGTAGAATTGTCACTGGGGATGGCATGGTAGTATTGTCACTGAGGATGGCATGGTAGAATTGTCACTGGGGATGGCATGGTAGAATTGTCACTGGGGGTGGCATGGTAGAATTGTCATTGAGGATGGCATGGTAGAATTGTCACTGGGGATGGCATGGTAGAATTGTCACTGGGGATGGCATGGTAGTATTGTCACTGAGGATGCCATGGCAGTACTGTCATTGAGGATGGCATGGTAGTATTGCCACTGAGGATGCCATGGCATTATTGTCATTGAGGATGGCATGGTAGAATTGTCACTGAGAATGGCATGGCAGTATTGTCATTAAGGATGGCATGGCATTATTGTCACTGAGGATGGCATGGTAGTATTGTTATTGAGGATGGCATGGCAGTATTGTCATTGAGGATGGCATGGCATTATTGTCACTGAGGATGGCGTGGTAGTATTGTTATTGAGGATGGCATGGCAGTATTCTCAGTGAGGATGGCATGGCAGTATTGTCATTGAGGATGGCATGGCAGTATTGTCACTGAGGATGGCGTGGTAGTATTGTTATTGAGGATGGCATGGCATTATTGTCATTGATGATGGCATGGCAGTATTGTCATTGAGGATGGCATGGCATTATTGTCACTGAGGATGGCATGGCAGTATTGTCATTGAGGATGACGTGGTACTATTGTCACTAGACTAGTATCCAGAGACCCAGGTTAACACTCTGGGGACATGGGTTCAAATCGCGTCACTGTAGATGGTAAAATTTGAATTAAGAAAAAACCTGGAACTATAAGTCTAATGATGACGATGAACTCATTGTCCATTGTTGGAAAAACACATCAGGTTCACCAATGACCTTTAGGGATGGATATCTGCCATCCTTACCTGGTCTGGCCTACATGTGGGGCAGGATTCTCCGCAATCGGCGCGATGTCCGCCGACGGCGCCAAAAACGGCGCGAATCAGTCCGGCATCGCGCCGCCCCAAAGGTGCGGAATTCTCCACATCTTGACCGGCTGAGCCCTCACCTTGAGGGGCTAGGCCCGCGCCGGACTGATTTCCGCCCCGCCAGCTGGCGGGAATGGCCTTTGGTGCCCCGCCAGCTGGCGCGGAAATGACTTTGCCATGCGGCGCATGCGCGGGAACATCAGCGGCCGCTCACGGCATCCCCGCGCATGCGCAGTGGAGGGGGGTCTCTTCTGCCTCCGCCATAGTGGAGACCATGGCGAAGGCGGAAGGAAAAGTGTGCCCCCCCAGCACAGGCCCACCCGCGGATCGGTGGGCCCCGATCGCGGGCCAGGCCACCGTGGGGGCACCCCCCGGGGCCAGATCGCTCCCCCAGGACCCCGGAGCCTGCCCACGCCGCCTTGTCCCACCGGTAAGAGAGGTGGTTTGATTCTCGCCGGCGGGACAGGCATTCCAGCAGCGGGACTTCGGCCCATCGCGGGCCGGAGAATCGCCGGGGGGGGGGGGGCCCGCCAACCGACGCGGCGTGATTCCCACCCCTGCCAAATATCCGGTGCCGGGGAATTCGGCAACCGGTGGGGGCGGGATTCACACCAGCCCCTGGCGATTCTCCGACCCGGCGGGGGTCGGAGAATCCCGCCTGTGATTCCAGATCCACAGCAATGTGGTTGAGTCTTAATTGCCTCCTCAAAAGCACGTAGGGATGGCCAATAAATATAGTGCCGTTCAGCCCATTGAGTCTGCGCTAGCCCTTAGAGCACCCTACTTAAGCCCATGCCTCCTCCCTATCCCCATAACCCAGTAACACTCCCTAACCTTTTGGACACTAAGGAGCAATTTAGCATGGCCATCCACCTAACGTGCACATCTTTGGACTGTGGGAGAAAACCAGAGCACCTGGAGGAAACCCACGCAGACACGGGGAGAAAGTGCAAACTCCACACAGTAAATTTGCAGATGACACTAAAGTCGGTGGAGTTGTGGACAGTGCGGAAGGATGTTACAAGTTACAGAGGGACATAGATAAGCTGCAGCGCTGAGTTTAATGCAAAAAAGTGTGAGGTGATTCATTTTGGAAGGAATAACAGGAAGACCGAGTACTGGGCTAATGGTAAGATTCTTGGCAGTGTGGATGAGCAGAGAAATCCATGTACATAGATCCCTGAAAGTTGCCACCCAGGTTGAGAGGGTTGTTAAGAAGGCGTACGGTGTGTTAGCTTTTATTGGTAGAGGGATTGAGTTTCAGAACCATGAGGTCATGTTGCAGCTGTACAAAACTCTGGTGCGGCCGCATTTGGAGTATTGCGTGCAATTCTGGTCGCCGCATTATAGGAAGGATGTGGAAGCACTGGAAAGGGTGCAGAGGAGGTTTACCAGAATGTTGCCTGGTATGGAGGGAAGATCTTATGAGGAAAGGCTGAGAGACTTGAGGCTGTTTTCGTTAGAGAGAAGAAGGTTAAGAGGTGACTTAATTGAGGCATACAAGATGATCAGAGGATTGGATAGGGTGGACAGTGAGAGCCTTTTTCCTCAGATGGTGATGTCTAGCACGAGGGACATAGCTTTAAATTGAGGGGAGATAGATATAGGACAGATGTCAGAGGTAGGTTCTTTACTCAGAGAGTAGTAAGGGTGTGGAATGCCCTAACTGCAACAGTAGTGGACTCGCCAACACTAAGGACATTCAAATGGTCATTGGATAGACATATGGACGATAAGGGAATAATGTAGGTGGGCTTTAGAGTGGTTTCACAGGTCGGCACACATCGAGGGCCGAAGGGCCTGTACTGCGCTGTAATGTTCTATGTTCAATGTTCCTCAGGTGATTCACCTGATGAAGGAGTAGTGCTCCGAAAGCTAGTGATTCCAAACAAACCCGTTGGACTTTAACCTGGTGTTGTAAGACTTCTTACTGTGCCCACCCCAGTTCAATGCCCCCATCCCCACATCATGGTCACACAGACAGTCACCTGAGGTTGCAATTGAACCCGGGTCCCTGGAGCTGTGAGGCAGCAGTGCTAGCCACTGTGCCACCATGCCGCCCAATGAAACCTCCTGAACACTCCAGGTGGGTTTGTGACCCTGATAGGGCTCCGAAGATCAGTGGCATCAATAATGGGAGTCTTGACTCGCTACAGAAGACATTTAACCACATTACCAGCACCTATAGAATTATAGCATTTTGGAGCAATGGGATCTTTGCCAACTTCATTGAAATGTCAAGTGTTGTAACGGTGAAGAATTTGCATTTCCTGCCAAGGTTAGAATTTTCCAAATGTTGCAAAGGTCACTTACCCAGAAAATGGCCTGGGAAGGTGGAAGGTGCTGAGATAGCCCCAACCCTCCTAATCTCCCCCATCACCCGACAGGCCCCCAATAAAATCGGCACGGGAAGAATCATTTTTTACATCCAGCTTCCCAGAAAGAGAAAAAAATAATCAAGAGAAATGACCAGTACTGGTCTGAACTGGTTTTGTATATCTTAAAGTGAAACTCCAGTTCAGATAGGTAGTAGTTATTTCCTGAGATTTACTGGGCTGGATTCTCCGTCAGCGGGATCCTCGCTTCGCCGGCAGCGCACTCACGCCCGCGGATTTTCCGACGGCGTGGGGGTGCCCACAATGGGAAACCCCATTGGCCGGCTGGCGGGATGGAGAATCCCGCCCACTATGTTTTCCCTCCTGGCTTAAAGCTGCCTGTAACATGCTCGAGGGGCTGAATGGCCCACCCCGAAGGAAAAGTACCAGCAAACCTGGGATTGAAGGGTACCAGCAAAACATGTTTGAACTGGAGAGTAAATGTTTATATCTGTGCCTGTGCATCTGTATGTTTGTTTATATGTGTGTGTGCTTCTGTGTGTGTCTGTGTTTGCGTGTGTGTGTATGAGAGTGTGTGTGTGTGTATGGATTTGTGTGTTTCTGTCTGTGTGTGTGTGTGAGAGTTTATCTGTGTGTGTGACAGAGTACAACTGTGTGTGTGTATGAAAGTGTATCTGTGTATCTCTGTGTGTTTCTGTCTGTATATGTGTGTGTGTGACGTGTTAGCATCTGTGTCTATTTCTCTGTGTGAAGGAAAAAATAAATAGTTGATCTGGATACAGAGCAGCACTGTGATTAATATTTGAATCCAGTGCAGCACTGTGATTAATATTTGGATCCAGTGCAGCACTGTGATTAATACTTGGATCCAGTGCAGCACTGTGATTAATATTTGGATCCAGTGCAGCACTGTGATTAATATCTGGATCCAGTGCAGCACTGTGATTAATATTTGGATACAGTGCAGCACTGTGATTAATATCTGGATCCAGTGCAGCACTGTGATTAATATTTGGATCCAGTGCAGCACCGTGATTAATATTTGGATCCAGTGCAGCACTGTGATTAATATTTGGATACAGTGCAGCACTGTGATTAATATCTGGATCCAGTGCAACACCGTGATTAATATTTGGGATCCAGTGCAGCACTGTGATTAATATTTGGATCCAGTGCAGCACCATGATTAATATTTGGATCCAATGCAGCACTGATTAATATTTGGATCCAGTGCAGCACTGTGATTAATATTTGGATCCAGTGCAACACCATGATTAATATTTGGGATCCAGTGCAGCACTGTGATTAATATTTGGATCCAGTGCAGCACCATGATTAATATTTGGATCCAATGCAGCACTGTGATTAATATTTGGATCCAGTGCAGCACTGTGATTAATATTTGGATCCAGTGCAGCACTGTGATTAATATTTGGGATCCAGTGCAGCACTGTGATTAATATTTGGGACCCAGTGCAGCACTGTGATTAATATTTGGATCCCGTGCAGCACCGTGATTAATATTTAGATCCAGTGCAGCACTGTGGTTAATATTTGGATCCAGTGCAGCACAGTGATTAATATTTGGATCCAGTGCAGCACCCTGATTAATATTTAGATCCAGTGCCGCACCGTGATTTATATTTGTATCCAGTGCAGCACTGTGATTAATATTTGGATCCAGTGCAGCACTGTGATTAATATTTGGATCCAGTGCCGCACTGTGATTACTAGTCTGACATGTAACAACAGCAATAATGGAAATCATAATAAGCCAGTATTTACTTCAACAAACTTCCCATGTACAGATCATTAAAAAGCAAATTGAATCGCACTGGGTTTTTTTCTTAATATCAGAGGAGCAGTCCACCTTTGCCAAATAGCATTGATTTCAGCTGAATAATTGCAGAAGAATGCGACTTTAATCAGAGCACAAAAATAAATGCACTGATCCACACAGACTGGCAGCAGATGATGCATACACATCCATCAGTAAAGCTGTATGATAAATCAAATGGATTACGGCTTACATTGGAATTTAATCAAAATGCCCCTAATCTGTTTCTATAGCTGATCATGTCTTACATGCTCAACATGGAAAGATATCACAATATTGTGATTCTCCCAATATTGCCAAATACTGTCAATCCTATCAGGATTTTCCTGAATAAAGGCCTCGCGTTCAAGGGCAAAATTCTTAGAGCCTTGTTATCCAGTCCTCTACTGATGACAATGTTGGCATATTTTTATTGAAAAGTTGGAGGGGAGAGTACAGATGGTTTCATATCAGTTCAACACATACAGAAGCCATCAAGGACATAGCTCTGGCTGAGAAAAAAAAAGTGTTGGCAGAATTGTGGTCAAACAACATGCCTTAGGCGCTAATGAAGCAAGTCCCTTGAATACCTCCAGAAGATATTGTGGGAAAGATTGAAGCTAGTTATCATTGAATCTCTTCTGGGTCAATAACGTGACCATATTTCCCCATTACCCTCCTCACTCACATTTTTCTCCAGTAGCTGTTTTGTAATAGCCAGGAGCTCAAGATGGTGGCTGTGTTTGACCTTTGCCTGGGCAGTATATGCTGCCTACCCCTGTGGATATTTAGAGTTATCTATGTAATGTGGGGCTGGGCCAGGAAGAGTGTGGCCTGCTGTCTCTCACAAAGCATGGGCGTTTTGTGTTCATTTCCTGGTGCTAGCCATGTTATAGTGGGATAATAGAGTGGGGGTCAGTTTTGCCCAGTTGGCTGGACTGCTGGTTTGTGATGCGGAGCGAGGACAGCAGCATGGGTTCAATCCCCGTATCGGCTGAGGGTATTCATGAAGGCCCCGCATTCTCAACCTTGCCCCTCACCTGACCCCTCACCACCAGTCAGATCTCCCCCTCAAAGGGGAAAGCAGCCTAGGGTTATCTGGAACTCTGGAAACTTTACTTTACTTAGTGGAGTAATGAATGCCCAAACTCTGGGTTAGTAGTCCACCATTATCAACACTTTAATTGTAGCCACCATATTGATGGTGAGAGCCTCTCTTAAACTGGCAATACGAGAGAATCTTACATAAACTCATTAAGCAACCTTGCTTTAATGTTCAAAACAGCCACTGCTGTTCCAATCTTTGTAGTCGCCTTCAGCCCGACTGCACTCCTAAACCCTGTTTCCCCCTTCACCTGGCCTTTAGTGCATCAGAGATTTTAATGGCTACACCATTGGTGGCTGGGCCGTCCACTGCCCAGGCTGTATAGCCCTGGAATTCCTGACATCCACCTCTCTCTGCTCCTTTTAAGAATTCCTTTAAACCTTCCTCACTGGCGAAGATTTCAACTACTGTCCTATCATGAAATAATGGGGCTCAGTGTCAAATCCTGTCTGACAACACTTCTAGGAAGGGCACGTTTTATGTATGATATTGTTGCTGTCAACGGCTCAAATTTGAGATCTAAAGACAAGCCAAAGGTTGATTTGACATTTTGTGCTCACTGGCAAACAAGTAACATTGTAGACTAATACCATTTTAAATTGTTTTAACATTTAGGCAACCACTATTATGTTGAGGGCAAAAAGGATGCCTTACTCTGTGGAAACAACTCAGATACTGGGTAAGTAGAATGTTGTGGTCATCTATTTATCGGCAAGGCAACATGCAAACTGTAACTGGTCCCAATGTTTCTGTTAACATTCAATTGTTGTATGCGGCCTATTTTCTTTGAGTGCACAGTCCCATTAAGTTCATTTGCTTGGCTGAAGGTAGGCATTATTTATCAAAAAGCAAGGCTAGCACGGTACCGAGACATCTAACATGAGACTTGGTTGATAAGACTTTGTTCAGAATACTGACTGAGGCCTAGGTTGTAGTTGCAGCCCTCTCATTATTTGTTATGTGTTTCTCCAGATCTCTCTCGCTCTCTCAGTAGTAGTTTTTTCTCCTGAAAGGCGCCTGTTTATCTGATCAAGGAAGGGTTGAGCAGACCTCATATGAAATAATTTTCAAAACAGCAGCCGCCCTAGCTAGTGTTGCTATGGTGACGGCAGCTACATTTATCCCTGCAATGTTTATGGCCGACTGAAGGATGGAATAAAATAAACAGATTCTTATCGCGGCCACCTCAGATTGTCTTTGTGTCGAAAAGGATATTTAGTTTCTGGAGTCTTGATTTTTGCATTGGTACTTTTCTGCTTTTTAAAAAGTTTGAATAGATAGTGGGCGGGAATGGGCCGCTGGGAGTACGGATTCTGGCCCCCTACAGGGGGCCAGCACAGCGCTGAAGCGGTTCACGCAGCTCCAGCCTCCCATCCCGGCGTGAACTGTGCGCCGCGGGATCCGCGCATGCGCAGTGGCGTGGCGCCAACCCGCGCATGCGCCGTGGCCTCCCTCAACGTGCCGGCGTGCAGAGTTCCTGCCGGCTGCGACCAGGTGTGGACAGCGCTGGTGGGACTCTGCCTTCTTAGAGCGGCAGCTCGGCCCATCCGGGCCGGAGAATCGGCAGCCAAACGCGCCAGTGCCAATGGCGCCGATTCTCCGCTGCGCGGAGAATTGCGTGCCGGCGTCGGGGTGGCGTTGCGCGGTTGCGGGGATTCTCTGGCGCAGGGCTGGGAGAATCCCGCTCAGAATCTTTCCAAAGCTAGTTGCCCCTTTTGTTGATTTTAAGCCTCCACCTTCATTTAGATCATAGCTGATTTGAACCTCCACTCCATTTAACTGCCTTAGCTCCAAATCCCATTGATGCCGATAAAAATCTGTGACCCCCCAGTCTTGGAAGCTCTCCCACAGCCTTTTGGGAAGAGAGTTTCAGAATTCTCATCACCCTCTGTGTGAAAAACTTCCCCCAAAGACTTAGCTCAAACTTTGTGATTTCCGCCCCTTTGTTCTGGGTTTCTCCTGCCGAGGAAATGGGTTTTCTACCTTGAATCCCTTTAATGGTTCAAATCCCTTCAACGTGATCAGCCCTTAACCCAGCTGGTGCTGCATCGCCCCCTGACCCTTTCACTGGTTGAATCTGCGCAGTGCCCCTTCCATGATGACTGTATAATGGAGCAGTTGCTGGCGCTTTCTGTCACAGTACCTGCCATGGTGTCCGCGAGCCACCTGGATGAAAGAGGTGTACATTCTCACCTGAACATTGGGAAGACCAAACCAAAGGGCTCGATCCGTCGTCGAGTGGCCCAGCAGCCCGGACACACCCATAACCATCATCACAGCTTCCAAAGTCAGATCGGCCTTCCTGAAAGTGAACCTCAGAAGGCGATGTGCCTGGACGGGATCCCTGGTCGTGCACTCAGAGCCGGCCCGGACCAGCTGGCAAATGTGTTTCCGGACATCTTTAACCTGTCCCTACTCCACTCCAAGCTCCCCACCTGCTTCAAGAAGATCACCATCATCGGTGCCAAAGAAGAACCAGGCAACGTGACTCAATGACTACCGTCCGGTGGCCCTGACTTCAGTCGTAATGAAGTGCTTCGAGAGGTTGATCATGAAGCGTATCACCTCCATACTCCCAGGACGCCTAGATCCACTGCAATTTGCATACTGCCGCAACCGGTCCACAGCAGACACAATCTCCCTGGCCCTACACTCATCCCCAGAGCATCTCGATAATAAAGACTCCTACATCAGACTCATATTTATTGACTACAGCTCCGCCTTCAACACTATAATCCCAGCCAAGCTCATATCAAAGCTCCAAAACCTAGGACTTGGCTCCTCACTCTGCAACTGGATCCTCGACTTTCTGACCCACAGACCACAATCAGTAAGAAGAAACAACAACACCTCCTCCACAGTAGTTCTCAATACCGGGGCCCCGCAAGGCTGCATACTTAGCCCCCTACTATACTCCCTGTACACACATGGTGCGGGCAGGCTCCGGGGTCCTGGGGGGGGGGGGGCGCGAGGCAATGAAGCCCCGGGGGGTGCACCCACGGTGGCCTGGCCCGCGATCGGGGCCCACCGATCCTCGGGGGAGCCTGTGCCATGGGGGCACTCTTTTTCTTCCGCCTTCGCACAGCCAATTATCACTCTGTAACAACCCACAGCCAATTATCACACTGTAACATCCCACAGCCAATTATCACATTGTAACATCCCACAGCCGATTATCACACTGTAATATCCCACAGCCAATTATGACACTGTAACATCCCACAGCCAATTATCAAACTGTAACATCCCACGGACAATTATCAAACTGTAACATCCCACAGCCAATTATCACACTGTAACATCCCACAGCCAATTATCACACTGTAATATCCCACAGCCAATTATCACACTGTAATATCCCACAGCCAATTATCACACTGTAACATCCCACAGCCAATTATCACACTGTAATATCCCACAGCCAATTATCACACTGTAACATCTCACAGCCAATTATCACACTGTAACATCCCACAGCCATTAGCACACTGTAACATCCCACAGTCATTAGCACACTGTAACATCCCACAGCCAATTATCACACTGTAACATTCCACAGCCAATTATCACACTGTAACGTCCCACAGCCAATTATCACACTGTAACATCCCACAGACAATTATCACACTGTAACATCCCACAGACAATTATCACACTGTAACATCCCACTGTAACATTCCACAGCCAATTATCACACTGTTACATCCCATGGCCAATTATCACACTGTAACGTCCCACAGCCAATTATCACACTGTAACATCCCACAGACAATTATCACACTGTAATATCCCACAGCCAATTATCACACTGTAACATCTCACAGCCAATTATCCCACTGTAACATCCCACAGCCAATTATCACACTGTAACATTCCACAGCCAATTATCACACTGTAACGTCCCACAGCCAATTATCACACTGTAACATCCCACAGACAATTATCACACTGTAATATCCCACAGCCAATTATCACACTGTAACATCTCACAGCCAATTATCACACTGTAACATCCCACAGCCATTAGCACACTGTAACATCCCACAGTCATTAGCACACTGTAACATCCCACAGCCAATTATCACACTGTAACATTCCACAGCCAATTATCACACTGTAACGTCCCACAGCCAATTATCACACTGTAACATCCCACAGACAATTATCACACTGTAACATCCCACAGACAATTATCACACTGTAACATCCCACTGTAACATTCCACAGCCAATTATCACACTGTTACATCCCACAGCCAATTATCACACTGTAACATCCCACAGACAATTATCACACTGTAACATCCCACTGTAACATTCCACAGCCAATTATCACACTGTTACATCCCATGGCCAATTATCACACTGTAATATCCTACAGCCAATTTTGACACTGTAATATTCTACAGCCAATTATCACACTGTAACATCCCACAGCCAATTATCACACTGTACCATCCTCAGACAATTGTCACACTGTGACATCCCACAGCCAATTATCACACTGTAACATCCCACAGCCATTATCACACTGTGATATCCCACAGTCATTTATCACACTGTAACATCCCACAGCAATTTATCACACTGCGATATCCCACAGTCATTTATCACACTGTACCATCCTCAGACAATTGTCACACTGACATCCCACAGCCAATTATCACACTGTAACATTCCACAGCCATTATCACACTGTGATATCCCACAGTCATTTATCATACTGTAACATCCCACAGACATTTATCACACTGTAACATTCCACAGCCAATTATCACACTGTAACATCCCACAGCCAATTATCACACTGTAACATACCACAGCCAATTATCACACTGTAACATCCCACAGCCAATTATCACACTGTAACATACCACAGCCAATTATCACACTGTAATATCCCACAGCCAATTATCACACTGTAACATCTCACAGCTAATTATCACACTGTAACATCCCACAGCCAATTATCACACTGTAACTTCCCACAACCAATTATCACACTGTAACATTCCACAGCCAATTATCACACTGTAATATCCCACAGTCAATTATCACACTGTAACTTCCCACAGCCAATTATCACACTGTAATATCCCACAGCCAATTATCACACTGTAACATCCCACAGTCAACTATCACACTGTACCATCCCCTGACAATTGTCACACTGTGACATTCCACAGCCATTAGCACACTAACGTCCCACAGCCAATTATCACACTGTAACATTCCACAGCCAATTATCACACTGTAACATCCCACAGACAATTATCACACTGTAACATCCCACAGCCATTATCACACGGTAACATTCCACAGCCATTATCACACTGTGACATCCCACAGCCAATTATCACACTGTGTATCCCACAGCCAATTATCACACTGTAACATCCCACAGACAATTATCACACTCTAACATCCCACAGCCATTAGCACACTGTAACATCCCACAGTCATTAGCACACTGTAACATCCCACAGCCAATTATCACACTGTAACATTCCACAGCCAATCATCACACTGTAACGTCCCACAGCCAATTATCACACTGTAACATCCCACAGACAATTATCACACTGTAACATCCCACTGTAACATTCCACAGCCAATTATCACACTGTTACATCCCATGGCCAATTATCACACTGTAATATCCTACAGCCAATTTTGACACTGTAATATTCTACAGCCAATTATCACACTGTAACATCCCACAGCCAATTATCACACTGTACCATCCTCAGACAATTGTCACACTGTGACATCCCACAGCCAATTATCACACTGTAACATCCCACAGCCATTATCACACTGTGATATCCCACAGTCATTTATCACACTGTAACATCCCACAGCAATTTATCACACTGCGATATCCCACAGTCATTTACACACTGTAACATCCCACAGCCAATTATCACACTGCGATATCCCACAGTCATTTATCACACTGTACCATCCTCAGACAATTGTCACACTGACATCCCACAGCCAATTATCACACTGTAACATTCCACAGCCATTATCACACTGTGATATCCCACAGTCATTTATCACACTGTAACATCCCACAGACATTTATCACACTGTAACATTCCACAGCCAATTATCACACTGTAACATCCCACAGCCAATTATCGCACTGTAACATACCACAGCCAATTATCACACTGTAACATCCCACAGCCAATTATCACACTGTAACATACCACAGCCAATTATCACACTGTAACATACCACAGCCAATTATCACACTGTAACATCCCACAGCCAATTATCGCACTGTAACATACCACAGCCAATTATCACACTGTAACATCCCCCAGCCAATTATCACACTGTAACATTTCACAGCCAATTATCACACTGTAACATTCCACAGCCAATTATCACACTGTAACATCCCACAGCCAATTATCACATGGTAACATCCCACAGCCAATCATCACACTGTGACTTCCCACAGACAATTATCACACTGTAATATCCCACAGCCAATTATCACACTGTAATATCCCACTGCCAATTATCACACTGTAACATCTCACAGCCAATTATCGCACTGTAACATCCCACAGACAATTATCACACTGTGACATCCCACAGCCAATTATCAAACTGTGACTTCCCACAGACAATTATCACACTGTAACATCTCACAGCCAATTATCACACTGTAATAACCCACAACCAATTATTACACTGTAACATGTCACAGCCAATTATCACACTGTAACATGTCACAGACAATTATCACACTGCGATATCCCACAGTCATTTATCACGCTGTAACATCCCACTGCCAATTATCACGCTGCGATATCCCACAGTCATTTATCACACTGTACCATCCTCAGATAATTGTCACACTGTGACATCCCACATCCAATTATCACACTGTAACATCCCACAGCCATTATCACACTGTAATATCCCACAGCCAATTACCACACTGTAATATCCCACAGCCAATTATCACACTGTAACATCCCACAGCCAATTTTCAGACTCTAACATCCCACCGCCATTTATCACACTAATATCCCACAGCCAATTATCACACTGTAACATCCCACAGCCAATCATCACACTGTGACATCCCACAGACAATTATCACACTGTAACATCCCACAGCCAATTATCACACTGTAATATCCCACTGCCAATTATCACACTGTAACATCTCACAGCCAATTATCGCACTGTAACATCCCACAGACAATTATCACACTGTGACATCCCACAGCCAATTATCAAACTGTGACTTCCCACAGACAATTATCACACTGTAACATCTCACTGCCAATTATCACACTGTAATAACCCACAACCAATTATTACACTGTAAGATTTCACAGCCAATTATCACACTGTAACATTCCACAGACAATGATCACACCGTAACATCCCACAGTCATTTATCACACTGTACCATCCCCATACACTTGTCACACTGTGACATTCCACAGCCATGATCACACTGTAACATCCCACAGCCATTATCTCACTGTGATATCCCACAGTCATTTATCATACTGTAACATCCCACAGCCAATTATCACACTGTAACATTCCACAGTCATTTATCTACTGTAACATTCCACAGCCAATTATCGCACTGTAACATCCAACAGTCATTTATCACACTGTGACATCTCACAGTCATTATCACACTCTAACATCCCACAGCCAATTATTACACAGTGACATCCCACAGTCATTTATCACACTGTAAAATCCCACAGCCAATTATCACACTGTAACATCCCACAGTCATTTATCACACTGTGACATCCCATGGTCAATTATCACACTGTAATACCCTACAGCCAATTTTGACACTGTAATATTCTACAGCCAATTTTCACATTGTAATATCCCACAGCCAGTTATCACACTGTAACATCTCACAGTCAATTATCACACTGTGACATCCCACAGCCAATTATCACACAGTAAACTCTTAACAGCTGAGAGTAGGTGCGGAGCAACAATGTGTGGGAGGGTGCGAGTTGACAGCCAGTGATCTGTTGGTGGTGGTTTGGGAATTTGAGGGGTGGCAGGCGGCACTGATCATAGAATCATAGAATTTACAGTGCAGAAGGAGGTGCTTCGGCCCATCGAGTGTGCACTGGCCTTTGGAAAGAGCACCCTACTTAAGCCCACGGCCCCACCCTATCCTCTTAACCCAGTAACCCCACCTAATCTTTTTTTTTGAACACTAAGGGCAATTTTAACATGGCCAATGCTCCAAAACTACACATCTTTGGACTGTGGGAGTAAACTGGAGCATCCGGAGGAAACCCACGCAGACACGGGAGAGTGTGCAGACTCAGCACAGACAGTGACCCAAGCCGGGAATCGAACCTGGGATCCTGGATCGGTGAAGCAACAGTGCTAACCATTGTGCTGCCAGGACAGAGGTGGTAACTTTCCCTTGCAGCTCGGTGGAGGTTGTAGGTATTCCTTTGACATTAGACAGTGGTCCTCCTGGTCATGCTGCCCGCACTGACAGCCACTGCCACTGCATCCCAGGCACCATTGCTGACCTGCTGCTGGGCCTCCGACCCCCTCAGCCCCTCAGCAGAACAGGATATCCCGTCTCCCACCCACCGTGACAAGAAGCCTGGCCAGGTCGGCATCACCAAAGTGAGGAGCAGGTCTGTGTGCTGCCATGCTTGTGTGTTGCCTGGGAGTGAGTGATAGGGGAGCGTTTAAAAGCAGATCCCCCTTGTTAGCGGCGAGACACTGAGGCGTCAGTCTGGCGAATCAGGCGGCGAGAAGTTCGTGGGGGCTCATTGCCAGCACTAAGTGCCGATGAATACGGGCCGCAAGCAGCCAACGCGACAGTCGAGGAACACCCCGATAAACACGCCCAAAATTACACTTCGAAATGTTTCCGTTGAATCCCACCCACATGTATCAGGTGTAACAAGTTATAGATTTAAAGTCCATCTCTCTGTCTTAGAGGCAGCGAGCATTGAAGCAAATTAACCCTCCTCATCCCTTCCTCCATCCTTTTGTCTTCTGCCTCTGATCCATTGAGCAATGATTATAAAAGCAAGAATTCTACGGCGCGTAGAACATCCCAAAGCCTGTCCACCATCTACAAGGCACACGTCAGGAGTGTAATAGAATATTCACCACTTGGCTGGATGATTGCAGCTCCAACACTCAAGAAGCTCAACAGCATGCAGGACAAAGCAGCTAGCTTGATTGGCACCCCATCCCCTCCTTAAACATTCACCAACGCATAATGTCAACCACGTGTACCATCTACAAGAGGCCCTGCAGCAACTCACTAAAGCTCCTTAGGCAACACCTTCCAAACCCACGACCACTACTTTCTCGGAGGACAAGAGCAGCAGGTACATAGGAACACCGAGGTTCCCCTCCAATTCTGACTTGGAAATATATCGTCAGTCCTTCACTGTCGCTAGGTCAAAATCCTGGAACTCCCTCTCGAATGCTGCAGACCATCTGGTGTAGGGTACACTCACAGTGCTGTTAAAGAAGGTGGCTCCCTGCCATGTTTAAAGGACAATTCAGGATGGGCAATAAATGGTGGCCTAACCCATGAAAGAGCAACATTCCCGCTTGTCTGAACATTGGTTCAGTGGATTCAAAAATCTCTCTCTGACCCACCACTCCCAAACTTGCCTACTCTCTGGAACTGCTTTCTCTTCATTCACTCGCCACCTTAAAAACCCACCTTTTAATAATAATAATCTTTATTATTGTCACAAGTAGGCTTACATTATCACTGCAATGAAGTTACTGTGAAAATCCCCTCGTCGCCACATTCTGGCACCTGTTCGGGTACACTGAGGGAGAATTCAGAATGTCCAATTCACCGAACAAGCACGTCCTTCGGGACTTGTGGGAGGAAACCGGAGCACCCGGAGGAAGCCACGCAGGCACGGGGAGAACATGCAGACTCCGTATGATGTGTTAGGCAGGTTGGTTCGATGTGGACTGCACTCGATGCAGGGAAGTTAGAAACAGACGTCTAACACAGGAGAAGATCCAACACTGTTTTATTCAACTAGATGAACTGCTGTACATATTCAGCTGTGGATCAACACTACACTGATCTGACTAGTGACCTTGCAGTAACCTGACCAGACTTACTAGCTACCGCATGGTGTTTGTGCTTGCTAGCTCGTGGACTCTGACTGTCTCAGCAGCTGGGTCCCGAGCAAGCGGGAAACCTAGTGCCCTCTGGCTTTATAGTTGTAGTGACCTGTCTGGTGATTGGCTGTGCTGTGTTGTGTGCTTACTGGTCATCCTATGTGTCAATCACTGCCTGTCTGCATCTCATTATATACATGAGTGGATATTATGACACCATACAGACAGTGACCCAAGCGGGAATTGAATCCGGGTCCCTGGCGCTGCGAAGCAACAGTGCTAACCACTGTGCTACTGATTGAGTTTTCAGTTGCCTCTCTTGGACCTTACACTGGACCAGTGTTCTCAGCAATCCTATTGTGGCCAGGTCAGCTTATTCGACACATGATACAACATATATGCAAAGAATGAGGTGAACCTTGTAACAATCCACCAGAGCTGAATTGGGATTCAGGGCTTAGGAACACCCCGATAAACTCTCCCAAAATGACACTGTGAAATGTTTCCGTTGAATCGCACCCACATGTATCAGGTGTAACATGTTATAGATTTAAAGTCCATCTCTCTGTCTTAGAGGCAGCCAGCACTGAAGCAAATTAACCCTCCTCACCCCTTCCTCCATCCTTTTGTCTTCTGCGTCTGGTCCATTGAGCAATGATTGAGATGAATGTGAACAATAATGCACTGGGACAAGAAAGAATATCTTTCGTGGCAGCAGCTGATCATCGCACAGCATTCGGTCATATTTCAGCTGTTAAAATATTTCAATACTTCCTTCAATGAGGGGGGACCACACCATGTACTAGAATGGAGCAACGCTACAATTTGTTAATGTTATCAATACTCTTACATACAGGGTTTTCATTTTAATTTTAATGTGGGGCCGGCACTGTGTCCTCAGTCGATTGGGCTGCCGCAGGGTCTTAAAGTCCATCTGAATTTTAATTTCTCACCTGAGGAACAGCACTCTTCACTGTGGTTGGGGCGGCATGGTGGCACAGTGGTTAGCACTGCTGCCTCACAACACCAGGGACCTGGGTTCAATTCCGGCTGTGTGGAGTCTGCACGTTCTCCCCGTGTCTGCGTGGGTTTCCTCCAGGTGCTCCAGATTCCTCCCACAGTCCAAAGATGTGCAGGTTAGGTGGATTGGCCATGCTAAATTGTTCCTTAGTGTCTAAAGGTGTGCAGGTTAGATGGGGTTACGGCAATAGGGTGGGGAACGTGGGCCTACATAGGGTGCTATTTCAGAGGATTGGTGCAGAGCCAGTGGGCTGAATGACCATATTCTACACTGTAGGGATTCTCTGGTTTGCCACATACGGCTAATAGCAAGTGTATTGGGCAGCACTGAACTGGGGTCCACTCCTTTACCTTGCTGTGTATCTTTTTCACTCCACCTTCTCTGCCTTTTAGGTACAAAGTAGATGGAAACTGTCTTTGAGCGTATGTTTTCCCCCTCTTTCACAGAAAGTGTCCTCCTACGTTTGTATGTTTGAAGGCTGGAAGGAACCCCGATTACAATTACACCAGTTTTGATAACTTTGGATGGGCCTTCCTCTCCCTCTTTCGCCTAATGACGCAGGACTACTGGGAGAATCTGTATCACCAGGTTAGTGACAGCACAACCAATCTGTGTGACAAATGCGTCACAACACAGCAGCCCAGTTCTACACAGCAAGACTGGTGTCTTGAATATTTGCTGAATTGAAGGCATCATTTTAACCCTGTATTGGGCTACCTTTTCTGCCTGCTTTACCATTTCTACTTCTTCAGAGAGTCTGGAAGTGACAACATTGTTGTTCCAGCAGCTATAACCAGCTTTGTGTAAGTTGGGCTGAGAGTGAGCCTACAGTTAGAAACTGCACCCTTACCATTTATAAGGTCAAGGGCAGCAGGCAGCACATGGCGAAAATAACCCCTAAATTCCAAACCAATGAACTACAATTAGAAAGAAAAACAGAAAATGCTGGAAAAGCTCAGTAGGCCTGGCAGCATCTGTGGAGAGAGAAACAGAGGTGACGTTTCAAGTCTGATATGACCCCCGATGTGACCCTTTGGAAATGAGGAGTGGGAAAAATGTGATGTTGAACAGGGTGAGAAGGGACACACAGTTCCTTCTGTAGTTCATAAACCAATCCATGTTAAGAACTTTTGGATTTTCTGTTGCAGCCTGTTGTCAAGTGATTTTAGGCTGTTGCAGTTGAAACAAATTGGCGTGTGAAAATGAACAAACTTGCAAAATGTGTTACTTTTTAAAAATTATGTCAAGTCTTTCCAAAGCGCCATGCATTTCAATAACTGTGACGCTGAGTGAGGCACACTTTTCCAAGTCCACTTAAATGCTATCTTTTCTGTGTTGCCCTGTCAATTATCCTTTGATTATAGCTGCCTCAATGACTGAAATCAAGCCGAAATAATTCTTTAACTGGCCGAGGAGCACTTTCAGTCAGATGGCATGAGCTGGAAATGCCAACCGCCTCACAAGGACCTCGATTAAGAGCTTTTAAGAAGGCCATTTGTGCCCACAAACAGTTGTATATACACTGTGTGAACTTCCATCCATTCAGGAACACCAGCCTCCCGTATTGGCCTGACAGGTCCATTGTCTACCCAGTGGCCAAGATGCTTAGAGTTCAGTGAAGTGTCCACATAATGCAGCAGGGCATCAACCCTTCAGATCTTGTAACAAAGGGGCACTCAAAGAATGTGGGATGAATTGAGGTTGACGATAGAGATGCTTTGACAAAGGGTCTCGGATCGTGTTTTCGGGATCCTTAAGGGGGAGGGGGAGCAGCCCCAAGTCGTAGTCCACATAGATACCAACGACATAGGTCGGAAAAGGGATAGGGATGTAAGGCAGGAATTCAGGGAGCTAGGTGGAAACTTAGATCTAGGACAAACAGAGTTATTATCGCTGGGTTGTTACCCGTGCCACGTGATAGCGAGGCGAGGAATAGGGAGAGAGAGGAGTTGAACACGTGGCTACAGGGATGGTGCAGGAGGGAGGGTTTCAGATTTCTGGATAATTGGGGCTCATTCTGGGGTCGGTGGGACCTCTACAAACGTGATGGTCTACACCTGGACCAGAGGGGTACCAATATCCTGGGGGGGAAATTTGATAATGCTCTTCGGGAGGGTTTAAACTAGTTCAGCAGGGGCTTGGGAACCTGAATTGTAGCTCCAGAATACAGGAGGTTGTGAGTAGTGAGGTCATGAGTAAGGTTTCAAGTTGCAGGAGTGTACTGGCGGGCAGGAAAGTGGTTTAAAGTGTGTCTTCTACAATGCCAGGAGCATCAAGAATAAGGTGGGTGAACTTGCGGCATGGGTTGGTACCTGGGACTTCGATGTTGTGCCCATTTCGGAGACATGGATAGAGCAGGGACAGGAATGGTTGTTGCAGGTGCCGGGGTTTAGATATTTCAGTAAGCTCAGGGAAGGTGATAAAAGAGGGGGAGGGGTGGCATTGTTAGTCAAGGACAGTATTATGGTGGCAGTAAGGACGTTTGATGAGGACTCGTCTACTGAGGTAGTATGGGCTGAGGTTAGAAACAGGAAAGGAGAGGTCACCCTGTTAGGGGTTTTCTATAGGCCTCCGAAAAGTTCCAGAGATGTAGAGGAAAGGATTGCAAAGATGATTCTGGATAGGAGCGAAAGCAACAGGGTAGTTGTTATGGGGGGCTTTAACTTTCCAAATATTGACTGGAAACACTATAGTTCAAGTACTTTAGATGGGTCCGTTTTTGTCCAATGTGTGCAGGAGGGTTTCCTGACACAGTATGTAGATAGGCCAACGAGAGGCGAGGCCATATTGGATTTGGTACTGGGTAATGAACCAGGACAGATGTAAGATTTGGAGGTAGGTGAGCACTTTGGTGATAGTGATCACAATTCGATTACGTTTACTTTAGTGATGGAAAGGGCAAGGGCAAGAGTTATATCTGGGGAAAGGCAATTATGATGCGATGAGGCAAGACTTAGGATGCATCGGATGGAGAGGAAAACTGCAGGGGATGGGCACAATGGAAATGTGGAGCTTGTTCAAGGAACAGCTACTGCGTGTCCTTGATAAGTATGTACCTGGCAGGCAGCGAGGAAGTGGTCGAGCGAGGGAACCGTGGTTTACTAAAGCAGTCAAAACACTTGTCAAGAGGAAGAAGGAGGCATATGTAAAGATGAGACATGAAGGTTCAGTTAGGGCGCTCGAGAGTTATAAGTTAGCTAGGAAGGACCTAAAGAGAGAGCTAAGACGAGCCAGGAGGGGACATGAGAAGTCTTTGGCAGGTAGGATCAAGGATAACCCTAAAGCTTTCTATAGATATGTCAGGAATAAAAGAATGACTAGGGTAAGAGTAGGGCCAGTCGAGGACAGTAGTGGGAAGTTGTGCATGGAGTCCGAGGAGATAGGAGAGGTGCTAAATGAATATTTTTCGTCAGTATTCACACAGGAAAAAGACAATGATGTCGAGGAGAATACTGAGATTCAGGCTACTAGACTAGAAGGGCTTGAGGTTCATAAGGAGGAGGTGTTAGCAATTCTGGAAAGTGTGACAATAGATAGGTCCCCTGGGCCAGGTGGGATTTATCCTAGGATTCTCTGGGAAGCTAGGGAGGAGATTGCTGAGCCTTTGGCTTTGATCTTTAAGTCATCTTTGTCTACAGGAATAGTGCCAGAAGACTGGTGGATAGCAAATGTTGTCCCCTTGTTCAAGAAGTGGAGTAGAGACAACCTCGGTAACTATGCGCCTTACTTCTGTTGTGGGCAAATTCTTGAAAAGGTTTATAAGAGATAGGATGTATAATCATCTGGAAAGGAATAATTTGATTAGAGATAGTCAACATGGTTTTGTGCAGGGTAGGTCGTGCCTCACAAACCTTATGAGTTCTTTGAGAAGGTGACCAAACAGGTGGATGAGGGTAAAGCAGTTGATGTGGTGTAAATGGATTTCAGTGAAGCGTTTGATAAGGTTCCCCACGGTAGGCTACTGCAGAAAATACGGAGGCATGGGATTCAGGGTGATTTAGCAGTTTGGATCAGAAATTGTCTAGCTGGAAGAAGACAAAGGGTGGTGGTTGATGGGAAATGTTCAGACTGGAGTCCAGTTACTAGTGGTGTACCACAAGGATCTGTTTTGGGGCCACTGCTGTCTGTCATTTTTATAAATGACCTGGAGGAGGGCGTAGAAGGATGGGTGAGTAAATTTGCAGATGACACTAAAGTTGGTGGAGTTGTGGACAGTGCGGTAGGATGTTACAAGTTACAGAGACATGGATAAGCTGCAGCGCTGGGCTGAGAGGTGGCAAATGGAGTTTAATGCAGAAAAGTGTGAGGTGATTCATTTTGGAAGGAATAACAGGAAGACAGAGTACTGGACTAATGGTAAGATTCTTGGCAGTGTGGATGAGCAGAGAGATCTCGGTGTCCATGTACATAGATCCCTGAAAGTTGCCACTCAAGTTGAGAGGGTTGTTAAGAGGGCGTATGGTGTGTTAGCTTTTATTGGTAGAGGGATTGAGTTTCGGAGCCATGAGGTCATGTTGCAGCTGTACAAAACTCTGATGCGGCCGCACTTGGAGTATTGCGTGCAATTCTGGTCGCCGCATTATAGGAAAGATGTGGAAGCATTGGAAAGGGTGCAGAGGAGATTTACCAGAATGTTGCCTGGTATGGAGGGAAGATGTTATGAGGGAAGGCTGAGGGACTTGAGGCTGTTTTCGTTCGAGAGAAGAAGGTTAAGAGGTGACTTAATTGAGGCATACAAGATGATCAGAGGATTAGATAGGGTGGACACTGAGAGCCTTTTTCCTCGGATGGTGTGTCTAGCACGAGGGGACATAGCTTTAAATTGAGGGGAGATAGATATAGGACAGATGTCAGAGGTAGGTTCTTTACTCAGAGAGTAGTAAGGGCATGGAACAGTAATGAACTCACCAACACTAAGGGCATTTAAATGGTCATTGGAAAGACATATGGACGATAAGGGAATAGCGTCGATGGGCTTTAGATTGGTTTCACAGGTCGGCGCAACATCGAGGGCCGAAGGGCCTGTACTGCGCTGTAATGTTCTATGTTCTATGTCACCCTGACTCGAAACGTTAGCTTCCTTCCGAAAAATGAAAATGAAATGAAAATCGCTTATTGTCACAAGTAGGCTTCAAATGAAGTTACTGTGAAAAGCCCCTAGTCGCCACATTCCGGCGCCTGTTCGGGGAGGCTGGTACGGGCTTCTCTCCCCACAGGTGCTGTCAGACATGCTTTGTGTCCAGTATTTTCTGTTTTTGTTTAACTATTTGCCTGCGTGGTTCTGCCTTCTCTGCCGCTTTTCTATTCCTTCATGGGAAGTGAGTGTTGTTGGCAGGACCCACCCCCAATTGCCCTTCAGAAGTTGCTAGTGAGACACTTTTCTGAAGCGCTGCTATCCATGTGGTGTGGGTACACCCACACTGCTGTTAGGGAGGGAGTTCCAGGATTTTGACCCAGCAATACTGAATGAACGGCAATAGAGGTGCTGTTTGAAAAAGCCTTGGTGAGTTGCTGCACTGCGTTTTGTAGCTGGTCCACACACTGTGCTTGGGTTTGAGGGATTGAGTGCCCCAGGTAGTAGATGGGGTGCCAAATAGGCGGCTTTTTCCTGGATAGTGTCGAGCTTCTTAAGCACTGTAGAAGCCCCAATCATCCAGGCAAATGGAGAGTATTCCATCGTACTCCGGACCTGTGCCTTGTAGATGATGGACAGGCTTTGGGGAGTCAGGAGGTGTGTTACTGTTCACAGGATTACTAGTCTCTGATCTGCTCTTGGAGCCACAGTATTTATATGACTGGTCCAGTTCAGTTTCAGGTTAATGGGAACCCCCAGGATGTTGTTAGTTGGGGATTCAGTGAAGTGAACGGCAAGGAAAGATGATTAGAATCTCTCTTGTCGGAGGCAATCATTACCTGGCACTTGTGTGGTTTCTTTCTTCTTTCCATTCCTGGCTCTAAAATTTCAGTCCTCAAAGAAGATTATTGTGCTCCAAATATATTTACCAGAGCATCATCTTAATATGAGAGCTCGATCGTGTAAGAAATGAAATCAGAAAATAATGTTTTCCCAGAAAAGATTGTGAAAATCAGCAACGTGCTTTGCCACAAAATGCTGGGAACATCTTTAAGGGTAAGAGTATCAATGAATTGGGAGACAAGCAAGAAAATGGAGTTGAAATTCAGATCAGCTGCTACCTAACGTCAATGGTGGAACTGGCTTGAGGGGCTGAATGGCCCCTCCTGATCCTATGAGAGAAATTAAATGCCTCAAACCTTCCACAGATCATGACCTTGCACTTTGAGAGACCAGCAGGTATGTGAATGGGAGTTCCATCCATTTATGTTGGCTTCCCATTGTGCAGAAAAGCCAACTCTTTAAGTCCAGGGCTTCCAGCCCCAATGGCACCATTCTGACAGTTAATGATTAACCTCATTGTAAACCCACAACCAGGATTCCAGTTCAATAAAAGAATAGGCAGGAAGACATTCATTTCTGTTGCACCTTTCACAAACACAGGACATACCAGAGCAATGAAGTGTAGTCACCGTACAAGGTGCAGAGGGTGCCAGGGTCGGTGCGAATGTGGAGTCGAGGTTGCAATCAGATCAGCCAGGATCGTATTGAATGGCGGGGCCGGTTCTAGGGGCCGAATGGTGGATTCGGCCCCTCAAGCCTACTCCTTGTTCATTTGTTTGTATTTTCAGGGAATGTGACGGGATAATGACCAACTAACCTATTTCAGTGATGTTGGTTCAGGGGTTCAGTAATAACCACCCAACGCCAGAGAACTTCCTTACTCTTCAAAAGGTGCCACAGGATCATTTCATCCCCCTGAGAGGGCCAAATGGGGGGGTCACAATTTAACATTCGCATGAAAGGCCGTGGGCAGGCTTCTCTGTTTGGGAGACTATGTTTTTCCCCTCAGTACTGAATCCCTTTTGGTTTATGCTGGCATTAGGATTGGTGCCCTGAAGCCATTCACTGATCCTTGCCATGTAAATTTATGCACGGCGGGGATCGCAAGGGATTCCGTTGCAAGTCCCACTATTGGGTCGCCATTTTGAGTGGGCAGCCCAGTACCGAAGTCTAGCAGCTGGCCCCCTCCCCATCCACAACACAAATACTGCCTCCCCATTCACAAGTAGGGGCATCATTCCGCATCTCCCCCCTCACCATGGGAATTGTTGAGACCGCCCCTCCCCCCCCGCCCCCAGTTGCATGCATGAGGGTGACCCAACCCCGCTCCCCCCACCCATAGATGCCCCCACCAGGGGTTCTCCATACCAGAGGCCCCCCAAACCGTAGGCAGCACAGTAGCATAGCGGTTAGCACTATGGCTTCACAGCACCAGGGTCCCAGGTTTGATTCCCGACTTGGGTCACTGACTGTGTGGAGTCTGCACGTTCTCCCCGTGTCTGCGTGGGTTTCCTCCGGGCGCTCCGGTTTCCTCCCACAAGTCCCAAAAGACGTGCTGTTATGTGAATTGGACATTCTGAATATTCACTCTGGGTACCCGGAATGTGGCAACTGGGGGATTTTCACAGCAACTTCATTGCAGTGTAAGCCTACTTGTGACAATAAAGATTATTATTATTATGACCAGAGACTCACCAGTAGAGACTTCACCATATTAGAGACCCTTCACCAGGGATCCCACTTATCAGAGATCCTCCCCCACGAGAGACCCACAAAACCAGAGACTTCCCGCTAGGACCCCCCCATATCAGAGACCCCCCCCCATATCAGAGATCCCCCATGAGAGACCACTCCCACCAGTGACCCCCCCCCCCCCACCAGAGACCCATAAGAGAGATCCCATCCCCGTAAGGGAGACCCCCCCCCCCCCCCATTCCCCCCCTCCCCCAACCCGCTCCCATCAATCACCCTTGCCTGGAAGCTAAAGAGCAATCCAAGCAGAAATAGTGAAACAAATATTGTTTTTTCACTCACCTTTCCCCTACAGCTGCTTCTTCAGGAAGATGTCCAGAAAGCAGCAGCTGTTACTTCATAGAAAATGAAAATCACACCACAAAGCTTTAAACCCCCTCAGATCCAATGATCTGCAAGGCTTTTGTTCACTTCAAAGAGAAATAGCTTTTACTAAGCTGTATATGACACCTTCCAGACAGCCAGATGTTTGAATTTCCCTTCTCACCTGAATGGATCTCAAGTATCCTGCTGTCAAACTAACTGCAATGTTTATAAACGTCTTGGAGTTAAGTGTTTCACTTCATCTTTTTCTTAACAGAAAGTACTTAACTGCTTTTGATGTGATCGAGTTGGCAGTCATAACTAGATATTTATAAATGGAGATGTGGAGAATCCGGTGTCCAGTGAGTTAATGGGATGGAAATGGGTTGACCCATTTGCATCGGAAACGGATTGGTGACGTCGGATTCTCCGCCGCATTGGGAACTCCACTACCGGTGGCAGACAGCGGAGCATCCAGCCCGGTATCTCCAATAGTGTAGCACTCCCTTTGCACTGTATTGAAATGTCAACCTTGCTTACGTGTTCAGGTCTCTAGGGTGGGGCTTGAAACAGTCTCATTTTCTTTGAACACATCAGTTTATTAATTGCAAAAAAGAACATAGTGGGGGCAAGATGAAAAGTCTGTTTGACAGTCCAATCGGGTCGTTGGAAGCATGTTTGCTTTCTAGTTGATATGAACTGGGCGTGTGGATAGGTCAGGTGACCAAAGACAGGAAGGGAAGACAAGGCAGGATGCAGTGTGATAAATTCTTGAGGAATAAGTCCAACCAGAATTGATGACTCCATCAAGAAGTAAGCTGAAAGATTTAGAAGAGGAGGTAGCGCAGTGGTATTCTCACTGGACTAGTAATCCGGAGACCCAGGATAAAGCTTTTGGGACACACCACGACAGATAGTGAAAAATTGAAAGCAATAAAAAAAATCTGGAATGAAAGGTCTAATGAGGACCATGAAAGCATTGTCGTGGAAACCCATCTGGTTCACTAATGTCCTTTCGGGAAGGAAATCCTTACCCGGTCTGGCCTACATGTGACTCCGCATCCACAATCAATGTGTTGACTCTTAAATGCCCTCTAAAATGGCCGAGCAAACCACGCAGTCTAGGTGGTTGGGAATGGGCAATAAATGTTGGTCGTGCCAGTGATACCCACATCGCATGAATGAATAAAAAACTTCACCTGTCCTTTCTCCTCACCCATTTTCCCCTTTTGTAACCTCGCCTTTCATTTTGTCCTTTCCCCTTGTGAAATGCAGATCCTGCGAACTGCGGGAAAGGCGTACATGCTCTTCTTTGTTGTTGTCATTTTCCTGGGATCCTTCTATCTCGTCAACTTGATCCTGGCTGTGGTCGCCATGGCTTACGATGAACAAAACCAAGCGACCATCGCGGAAAACGCTAAGAAAGAGAAAGAGTTCCAGCAGATGATGGAACAGCTTCGGAAACAGCAGGAACAGGCCGAGCAGGTATACCGCGTTTATGTGGCACCTAGTAACCAAGGTCCGGAGGCTCACAGGAGCATTGGCAAGCCAGACTTAACATTGGACTACATGATGAGAAGTTAAAACAGGTGGTCAAAGGCTTTCTCATGGGCTCTTGAGGAGGGGACAGGTGCAGAGAATTTAGGGAGGAAATGTCAGAGCCTCGCGACTAGACAGGCAAAAGCATAGCTGGCAGTGGTGGTGATGGGAGGAAGGGGGATGCACGAGAGGCTCCCATATTTATGGAATGTGTTCCATAGATCTCCAACAGTGCAGAAGCAGGTCATTCAGGCCATCCCTCTGAAAGAACACCCTATCTCGGCCATGAACTTTGAAAGTGGCAACACAAGTGGACAAGGTAGTCAGGAAAGCATACCAAACGCTTGCCTTCATTGGACGGAGCATCGAGAATAAAAACTGTCAAGTCATGCTCCAGTTGTATAGAATCTTGGTAAGGTCGCACTTGGAATATTGCGCACAATTCTGGTCGCCACACTACCAGAAGGATGTGGAGGCTTTGGAGAGGGTGCAGAGGAGGTTTACCAGGATGTTGCCTGGTCTGGAGGGTGTTAACTATGTGGAGAGGCTGAATAGACTCAGACTGTTTTCATTAGAAAGACGGAGGTTGAGGGGTGATCTAGTCTACAAGATTATGCGGGGCATGGATAGAGTGGATGGGCAGGCACTCTTTCCCAGGGTGGAGGGGTCAGTCACCAGGGGGCAGCATTTCAGGTGTAAGAAGGTTTGGGGCATATACCGGTGCGGGATTCTCACACACTTGGCGCGATGGCCCGATGCCGGCGCCAAGAACGGCGCGAACCACTCCGGCGTCGGGCCACCCGGAAGTTGCGGAATCCTCCGTACTTCCGGGGGGTAGGCCGGTGCTGGAGGGGTTGGCGGCGCCGCACCGACCGGCGGCGAAGGGCCGCCGTGGTCCCGCACATGCGCAGAACCACTGACGTGTTTCCTGCGCATGCGCAGGGGATTTCTTCTCTGCACCAGCCATGGCGGAGCCCTACAGAGGCCGGTGCGGGGGGGGGAAAGAGTGCCCCCACAGCACAGGCCCGCCCGCAGATCGGTGGCCCCGATCGCAGGCCAGGCCACCGTGGGGGGGGCCCCCAGGGCCCGATCCTCCCCCCCCCCCCCGAGGACTCCTGTAGACGGCCTTCTAGCCAGGTCCCGCTGGGATAGACCAGGTCCATTTCACGCCGGCGGGACTGCCCAAAGACGGGTGGCCGCTCGGCCCATCGGGGCCTGGAGAATTGCCGGGGGAGCCGCTGCCAACGGCCCCCAACAGGCGCGCCGTGATCCCCCGCCCTGCCCGAAAACCGGCGTCGAAGCGGCAGGGCGGGATTCACGCCGCCCCCGGACGATTCTCCGACCCGGCGGGAGGTCGGAGAATCCCACCCCAGATGTTAATTGGGGGGTTCTCAACCTGCAGAGTTTAGCAATGCGGCAAGTGTGCTAACACCCATATTATTCCTAAAAAAAAAAGACATCAAGGCCAATAAATGGAACATGCTGTTTCATACAAATCACTTCCTGCCATTTTCACAGCAGCTGGCCAGATTGGGCAATGAGACCTTGTCGAGAAGTTCCTCCGAGAGATCGCATTTAAGTGCAAGGAGCACCAGAGAAAGGAGCAACAGGACCAGGAGTGGAAAAGAGCTGGAAAAACTGGAAGAAGGTTTCGATGAGGAAAAGGAACTGAGGTCTGCATCAGAAAGTGGCTTGCCACGGAAGGTAATTCATCCGTTGCATGTTACACAGTCTCGATGAAAGAAAGGAACTTACCTATCCACTTGCATAGAATGATGTTGCTGCTCTTGTTTAAGGTTTTTCTTTCCTGTTGGTAATAACTGCTGCCCTCGTACTGTTAAAGAAAGCCAGGTGCAATTCATAGTAGAGGAAGATTCATCTCATTCTGCGCCGCACACTAAATAAAAGGAGGTACCCAGAGTCATTGGTCTGGATTTTGCCAGCCCCTTTGGGCATGGGTTGGGAAGGGGGAGGCTGGCAAACCTCCCCTGTATGAAGGAGTTGGGTGGCTGGTCTGATGTTGCCATTTCGCCAGCAGCAAACTTGCTGCTTCCTCTTAAATACATCTGTACAGTTAGTCTCAGCCAGCCCCAGCGAGTTCCACATTGCCACCACTCTCTGGGTGAGGATGTTCCATTCTGAATTCTCCATTGGATTTCTGGGTGACTATATTGTATTGACGTCCTCCAGTGACACTCCTCCCCACGAGAGGAAACATTCTCTCTGTGTCCGCCTTATCAAAACCTTTCAGAATTTTAAACGCCTCTATTGGGTCACCGTTCAGCCTTCTCTTTCTGCTCTAGATCGCCCCCTGCAGCAAATGGTGAGTCAGACGAAAGCCTCTTCCTCAGTACAGGAAGGGTACTGACCCTTCACAATAATGACCATTTGCATTTTAAACATTTTTTTAAAAGTCTCAAGGAACTTCATTATGGAACCGTGGTCGGAGAACGCCCGCCCACATAAGAATTAGGAGAACCAACTTAAAATTAGATCAAAATGATCAGTCCATGGGGAAGCTTTTTGTAAATTCGTTCTTAGGATGTGGGCATCGCTAGATGGTCCAGCATTTGTTGGCCAGCCCGAATTGCCCTTGAGGCTTGCTAGGCCATTTGAGAGGGGGACAGTTAAGAGTCAGTCAGATCACTGTGTGGGTCTGGGTCTGGGCCAGACCTGGTATGGCGGCAGATTTCCGTCCCTGAAGTACATTAGTGAACCAGATAGGTTTTTGCGACAATTGGCAATGCTTTCATGGCCATCGTTAAATTTAATTCCAGGTTTTCAAATTTCCCCATCTGCCTTGGGGGGATCCGAACCCAGGACCGCAGGGCATTACCCTGGGTCTCTGAATTGCTAGTGCAGTGACAGTAACATTACGCCACCCTCTCCGCCCGTGGGGGAGCTGTTCCACAGACTAGTTCAACATCAGCCTGACATAGACATTTTTATCAAATCATACCTTATAACCAATGTCGCAGACAGCACTATCCCTGGGTATGTCCTGTCCCACTGGCAGGACAGAACCCCCCCCCCCCCCGCTGCCCTGCGCAACCCCCCCCCCCCCCCCGCTGCCCCGCGCCCCCCCCCCCCCCAACCCCCCAAACCCCACATTCCCCTCAGCTGATGAATCAGTACTCCTCCATGTTGAACATCTCTTGGAGAAAGCACAGAGAGTGGCAAAGGCACAGACCATACTCTGGGTGGGGGACTGCAATGTCCATCATCAAGAGTGGCCACTACTGAACTGAGCTGGTCGAGTCCAAAAGGACATAGCTGCTCAACTGGGCCGATGGCAAGTGCAGGGAGAACCAACAAAAGGGAAAAGCATACTTGACCTCATCTTCACCAATCTAGGCAGCACGGTGGCACAGTGGTTAGCACTGCTGCCTCACGGCGCCGAGGTCGCAGGTTCGATCCTGGCTCTGGGTCACTGTCCGTGTGGAGTTTGCACATTCTCCCCGTGTTTGCGTGGGTTTTGCCCTCACAACCCAAAGATGTGCAGGCTAGGTGGATTGGCCACGCTAAATTGCCCCTTGATTGGAAAAAATGAATTGGGTACTCTCAATTTATTTTAAAAAATCTCTTCACCAATCTACCTACTGCAGATGCATCTGGCCATAACAGTATCAGTAGGAGTGGCAACCAGACAGTCTGTATCAAGACAAGATCCCGGGGTGAATTCTCCGCCGGCGGGATACTCCTAAATGCCCTCTGAAATGGCCCAGCACATCAGATCGAAGCACAAGGCATTTGCTACAGACAAAAAGAAAACAAAGAAAAATCCAGACTTAATTCCTCAGAAAAATGAACTGAAAGTGCCAACGTGCGCCTCATTTAACCGCCAGGTTTATTGAACTGACCAAAACAATATTCGGGAATTATAACACACCTTTATTTATATTTAGGGCTTTTGGCTTCCTCTTGGAGGCTTTGTTTGCAATGCACCGGGGTTAATGTGTTTGTTTCGAATTGGGTGAAGCCTTCCATCAACCTCATAGCAGCGTGCAACCTCATCTTCTCAGTCAGACTGCCCATTTCCACCTTCGACCCTGTCTCAGCACATCCGCTGCTGAAACCCGTAACCGCACTGCGCTCGCTGGCCTACATTGCCTCCTGGTCAATTAATATCTTTATTTTAAAATTTTCAGCCTTGGTTCCAAATCCTTCCATGTCCCAAATTTTTTCAAATTAATTTAGGGGATGTGGGCATTGCTGGTGGGCCCAGCATTCATTGCCCTCTATTTCGGCGGGCATGTGAGAGTCAACCACATTTCTGTGGGTTTGGAGTCACACATGTGGGCAAGACTAGGTAAGGGTGGCAGATTTCCTTCCCAAAAGGACATTAGTGAACCAGGCGGGTTTTTATTAAAATTGATAATCGTTTCATGGTCATCACCAGAATTTTTGAATGGAATTCAAATTTTGCCATCTGCCCTGATGGGATTTCCACCCAGGTCCCCAGAGCATTGCCCCGGGTCTCTGGGTTACCCAGGTCCCCAGAGCATTGCCCTGGGTCTCTGGGTTACCCAGGTCCCCAGAGCATTGCCCCGGGTCTCTGGATTACCCAGGTCCCCAGAGCATTGCCCCGGGTCTCTGGATTACCCAGGTCCCCAGAGCATCGCCCCGGGTCTCTGGATTACCCAGGTCCCCAGAGCATTGCCCCGGGTCTCTGGGTTACCCAGGTCCCCAGAGCATTGCCCCGGGTCTCTGGATTACCCAGGTCCCCAGAGCATTGCCCCGGGTCTCTGGATTACCCAGGTCCCCAGAGCATTGCCCCGAGTCTCTGGATTACCCAGGTCCCCAGAGCATTGCCCCGGGTCTCTGGATTACCCAGGTCCCCAGAGCATTGCCCCGAGTCTCTAGATTACGAGTACAGTCACACTACCACCACACCACTTGATGAGAGGGGAGGTCCTCCAACCACGCTCTCCATGCCATTCTAGTCCATGGCATTATGCAACCTCGACTGCCTGCCCATTGCTCCCTCATCGATCAGCTCAGTGTGTTGTTATGTGTGTGTGTGAACCTTTACCAACTTGGATTCTTCCCGCAGCCTCTCATGACGCCAATACTTTCAAATCGCCATCCGCTCAGGCGGAGCAGCATATTCCGCTTTCGGACCCACTCCGCGGACGCAGCCATGGAGAACATATTTTCGGATGACGAGGTCAGCGTCTTTGACGAAACCGAGAGTGTCAGGGACTCCTTGTGCCTCCCTGAGCTGTACAGAACCAACAGCATCCAGAGTCACGGGAGTCACCGATCGGTGCCAAGCACAGTCAATGTGTCACTCAGTGGGCGGAGGAAGTTGCACAGTGCCGTGGACCAGAATGGCGTGGTGAGCGTCGTTGGAGGACCTCCCATCTCACCAAGCAGCCTCCTTCTCCCACAAGTGATAGTGGGAAAGCCAATCATGGAAGACAACGTAAGCACTGACATTTCTTATAAAGCTTTTTTTTCAATTTGACAACAGAAATCAATTAGGAAGGAAACAATATTGTTACAAGGAGATTGGATGGTAAGTTTCAGTCCAAGCATTAGTGAGGTCACACATAGAGTACTGGGTGCAGTTTTGCTCTCCTTCCCTGAAAAAGACACACTTGCCCTCCCCTCGAGGGAGTGCAACGATTGGCTAGTTCCTAGGATGAGAGGCTGAGGGGACATAGAGTAGACAAGCCTACATTCAATGCAGTTTGTAAGAATGAGAGGGGATCTAATTGAATTTAAGGGTCTCAACATGGTAGACAGGTCCCTGGGGCCGAATGGGATCTATCCCAGGTTACTGCAGGAGGCAAGGGGAGAAATAGCTGGAACCTTAACAGTTATCTTCACAGGGGCTGGTTTAGCACAGTGGGCTCAACAGCTGTCTTGTAATGCAGAACAAGGCCAGCAGCACGGGTTCAATTACCGTTCCAGCCTCTCCGAACAGGCGCCGGAATGTGGCGTCTAGGGGCTTTTCACAGTAACTTCATTGAAGCCTACTTGTGACAATAAGCGATTATTATTATCCTCTTTGACCACAGGCAAGGTTCCAGAGGACTGGAGAAGCCAATGTTATTCCCTTGTTAAGAAAGGAAGCAGGGACAATCCGGAAAATTATAGGCCGGTGAGCCTGACATCAGTGGTGGGGAAGCTTTTAGAAAAGATATTGAGGGACAGGATATATGCACATTTGGAGGAAAATGGACTAGTTAGTGACAGGCAGCATGGTTTTGCACGGGGAATGTCACGTCTCACCAACTTGATCGAGTTTTTTGAAGAGGTGACAAAGAAAATTGATGAGGGAGGGGCTGTGGATGTAGTTTATATGGACTTTAGTAAGGCGTTTGACAAGGTCCCACATGGCAGACTGGTACAAAAACTAAAATCACATGGGATTCGGGACGGCTGGCTAGATGGATACAGAGCTGGCTTGTTTATAAAAGACAGAGAGTAGTGGTGGAAGGGTGTTTTTCAGAATGGAGATCTGTAGCTAGTGGTGTTCTGCAGGGATTAGTGCTGGGATCTCTGTTGTTTGTAGTATATATAAGTGATCTGGAGGAAAATGTGGATGGTCTGATTAGTAAGTTTGCGGATGACACAAAGATTGGCAGAGTTGCTGATAGTGCCGAGGATTGTCCGAGGATACAACAGGAATGGGCACAGAAATGGCAGATGGAGTTTAATCAGGACAAATGCAAGGTGATGCATTTTGGAGGATCAAATCTAGATATGAATTATACTGTAAATGGCAGAACCCTTAGAAACAGTAACATACAGAGGGATCTGGGCGTGCAGGTCCACAGTTCCCTAAAAGTGGCAACACAGGTGGCCAAGGTGATTAAGAAGGCATATGGCATGCTTGCCTTCACCAGCCAGGGCACTGAGTCCAAGAGTTGGGAAGTCATGTTACAGCTGTATAAAACCTTGGTTAGGCCACATTTGGAATATTGCATGCAGTTCTGGTCACCAGATTGTCAGAAGGACGTGGAAGCTTCAGAGAGAGTGCAAAGAAGGTTCACCAGGATGTTGCATGGTCTCAAGGGTGTTGGCTATGAGGAGAGGTTGAATAAAGTAGGATTGTTTTCACTGGAAAGACAGAGGCTGAGGGGAGACCTGATAGAGGTCTACAAAATTCCAAGAGGCATAGGCAGGGTGGATAGTCAGAGGCTTTTTCCAAGGGTGGAAGTGTCAATTACAAGGGGGCACAGGTTCAAGGTGAGAGGGGGAAAGTTTAAGGGAGATGCGCGAGGTAAAATTTCCACGCAGAGAGTGGTGGGTGCCTGGACCGCGCTGCCAGAGGATGTGTTGGAAGCAGGCACATAAGCAACATGTAAGAGGCATCTGGATTTGTCATGAATAGGGAGGAAATAGAGGTATACGGGCCGAGTAAGGGCAGAGGTTTTTCTTTAGTTAGGGAATCGCAATTGGCACAGGCTTGGAGGGCCAAAGGGCCTGTTCCTGTGCTGTACTTCTCTTTGTTCTTTGTATGGCGAGAAAAGTGATTTCTCTGAATGGAGAATCTCGAGCAAGGGGCCACACACATAAAAAGGCTTTGTCCACTTGTGTCTAAGGTGAGGAAAATTATCTTCACTTTAAGGGTCGTGACCTGGTGGAATTGTCTACCCCAGAGACCTGTGGAATTCTGAGTGATTGAATATATTCAAGACAAAAGTCTTTTTGGGTGCGCCAGGAATTAAGGTTTCTGGGGATAGTGCCAGAAGGAGGTGCTGAGGTAAATCAGCCATGAGCTTGTTGATTGGTGGAGAATGCTCAAAGGGCAGAATGGAGTACACAAACTCCAATTTCGGATATTCCTGGTACTAGTTTATCACTTCACTGAAGTTATAATTTTGAGGAAATTATGTGAATGGTATTGAGACAGGTTCTCTGGAATTTTGTGTGAAAATGCAGCTTGGGGAAGAACACGATGGTAATTGGGCAAACTATCACCTCTCATTGCCAATCTTGCAAGGACCCTCATGTGTCTGAGGTGGTTGCCAGATCATTTTGTGCTCACCTGAAATTCCCTCCCTCCCTTCTCTCTTGCTTTTCTTACTGTGATACCGCTGCACCCCAGCCCCAGTGACCATTAAGTGACTCTTGGCAGCGAGCATTCAACCTAAAAACTGCTTCGTAATCGCATCTGCCTCGATTATGGGGTGTTTCAGTCAGAGTCGATGAGGCAAAACTGTTTCCACTGGCAGAAGGGCGGATATACAGAGGACAGAGATACAAAACAACTCTGCGTAAACAAATATTTGGGACGGTGGGTAGGGGGAAATGAGACATTGAACATAGAATGGCTACAGTGCAGAAAGAGACCATTGGGTCCATCGAGTCTGCACTGACACTCCGAAAGAGCACTCTACCTCGGCCCATTCCCTGTGTGGGTTTCCTCCGGGTGCTCCGGTTTCCTCCCACAAGTCCCAAAAGACGTGTTGTTAGGTGAATTGGACATTCTGAATTCTCCCTCCGTGTACCCGAACAGGCGCCGGAGTGCGGCGACTAGGGGCTTTTCACAGGAACTTCATTGCAGTGTTTATGTAAGCCTACTTGTGGCAATAATAAAGATTATTATTAGTAGTATTATTAGTGTCCGACGGTTAGGTGGCGTTACGGGGTTACAGGGATAGGGCGGAGGAGTGGGCCTAGGTAGGGTGCTCTTTGGGAGGGTCCGGGCTGACTTGATGGACCGAATGGCCTCCTTCTGCACTATAGGATTCCATGATTCTATGATGTTTCGACTGTGATAGGAAACCGGAGCACCTGGAGGAAACCCAAGCAGACGTGGGGAGAACGTCCAAACTCCACACAAATAATCACCCAAGGCCGGAATTGAACCCAGGTCCCTGGTGCTGTGGGGCAGAAATGCTAACCACTGTCCCACCACATTTAGTTGGACATCTTAGCAGCCAAATAATTTTAACAGGCCTTTTTAATGTTTTCTTTTGAAAACACTTCCTCATCAGCTAAATAACCTTCAATATAGATGGACTGGGAGGAGCAGCATTGGGACTGGTTGTCTAGGTGATGGCAGTATTAGTGCTATGGAAACCGCTGCTCACTTCATGGAGCCACCTGCAGAATGTTCCATCATCAGGGACAGATTAGGTGGCGGGGATGCAGTGGCGAGAAGATTAAGGTTGTTGGACTGATCCAGGGTCCAAAAGATGAACGTGTTGCTAGGTAATGGAAGGTTAATAAAAGAAAAATCATCATGGGACAGCTGCATGAAGGAAGATGAAAAGAAAACCTGTGGAGTTTTGTCAATGATTAAAATGAATGCATATAGGTACTCAGTTGGAAGTTAAACAATTATGTGGTGAAAATTAAAATGGGATCATCAGAAATCCTGGCCCAGGGTGCATTCCAAATACCGCGGGATTGAAACAAATGCCCTGTGGAACATTAGAACTATTGGGAACAGGAAAAGAACCACTGGCCTTAATTATCTCTCGGTTATGTGACATGCCCTGATTAGGTCTCGAAGCCACAAGTGTTTCTTCCAGAAGGTAGAACGTGAGCAATGTTGTCAAGCGTCACATAATTGTTGATAAAGGCTGGAGTGGTCCCAGCTGTCGAGGCCGGTCTAGATTCATAAATGTTTTCAGCACGGAAGGAGGCCATTTGGCCCGTCTGGCCCACGCTGGTCAACAAAGATTTGACTTCACTAATCCCATTTTCCAGCACTTGGGCCACAGCCCTAGAAGTTAAGGCAGTGCAAGTGACTATCTAAATATTTCTAAAATGTTACCAGAGTTTCTGGTTCAACCACCCTTTCAGGCAGTGAGCTCCACACTCCCCCCTCCCTCTGGGTGAAAAGGTTTCTCCTCCAATCCCCTCTTAACCTTCTACCTCTTGCCTTAAATCTATGCCCCCTGGCTATTGACCCCTTTACTGATGGAAAAAGTGCCTTCCTATCCACCCTATCTATCCCATTCATGTCTCTCTTGTTCCCACCTCTGCCCGCCCCTTCTCCGATCCAGCGAAGCTAAAGGGCGCCATCTGCAGGTCAGATAATCTCTGGCACCTGGAGTGGGAAGCAGCCCAGCACTGTGAAACTATGAACCACCCTCCCATATCCCCCTGAAATGACAATATAATAATAATAATCTTTATTAGTGTCACAATTAGGCTTGCATTAATACTGCAATGACGTTACTGTGAAAATCCACGAAAATACATGAAAAAGAAAGACCTGCTTTTATAACGTGTCATTTGCAACCTCAGCATCCTCTAAGGCGCTTTACAGCTCCTGAAGGACTTTTTCAAATGTGGCAATTCTTGTAACACTCTCTGTGAGGGAGAAAATGGTTAAACATCCCCGTGTCAGCCTAGATTCCTGTACCCCCGTCTCTGGGGTGGGACTTGAACCAACAATCTTCTGTGTCTCAAAGGCCAGAGTGTTACCTCCATGCAATAGCTGACACCTGTATGAAGGGAACAGTCAGTGACAGCATGTCAGCAACGCGGTGGGGAAAATGAACCCCTCCATCATGTCACTTCCAGTCACTTATTGGATGTTACTGATTTGTGCTGGACTGGAATTTTGGAATGATCAGGAGCATTTATCCTCTGCTTCTATTGGCCATCTCGGGAGCTCGGTGCTGTGGTGTGTTAAGGAATGGGTTAAGAGACATTCCAATTAAATGTCTCATTTATGTTAAGTACCCAATAATTGACCCTGATATGTAAAGAAGCTTCAGGTGGCCTTGGGAGCATGTGATGTGATGATAGAGTTTTTGTACAGAGTTGTATTAGAGGAAAATAAAGGTGTTTGTGAGAAGGAGCAGAACTTTTGACTCTTTATACAACAGCAGCTAAACGTCTAACATGGTGGGGCTGTAATTGAAGTGTGGATTTATGTTTATTTTTGAACAAACATTCCACAAAAAGAACATTTATAGCAGCATGCACAATGATGCTATCAAAGGAAGATTGTATTTGTGTGACGCCTTTAACTTGGTATAATAACCAAGGTGCTTCACAGGAGAGTTGGCAAGATTTCACACCGAGCCGCAAATGGAGATATTAAGCCAGATGGGAGTTGGGTTTGAAGGAGCATTTAAACGATAAAGATAGAAAGGTCAGATTTAAGACCCTAGTTTCAGAGTTAATCAAATCACTCTCAAACAAAATATTATGATCACTCTTCCCCAGAGGCTCTTTATCAACTAGTTAGTAATTAACTAATTATATCTTGTTCTCTAGTTGGTTTAGGGAGGGAATTCCAGAGCTTAGACCCGAGGTAGCTGGAGGGCTGAGGAGGTGGGGAATGTGCAAGGGGTCAGAATTGGAGGAGGGGTGGCTCCACTAGCGCAACCGGTTGGTGCGCGGTACTTATACAGAATTGGAGGAGTGCAGAGATTGTGGTGGGTTGCAGAGGTGGAAACTGTTGCAGAGATAGAGGGGGGGGGGAGGGAGCAAAGCCAATGAAGGACTTGGAAACTGGATTTGAAGATCAGGAAAGAAGTATAAATATCTCTCAAAGTGATTAACGTACTCAGTGAATTAGCTTTGGAAGTGCAGTGATTATAGTCATAGCCAGTTTAAGGAATGGGAGGTTAATCTGGTTGAGGTAGCATTCATTGAGAGAGGAATGTTTTCAGGACACTGGGAGAATGTTTCGACTGGCCCAAGGGATCGTTACATGCAAATCCGACAGTTGAGATCTGAATTCGACAACAGGCATTGTCCTCTCTGAGTGTGCAGCAGTGCAGTCTAGATTATTCTTTTTCCCAATTAAGGGGCAATTTAGCGTGGCCAATCTACCTACCCTGCACATCTTTAGGTTGTGGGGTAAAACGCACACAGACACGGGGAGAATGTGCAAACTCCACATGGACAGTGACCCAGGGCCACTATACACGGACAGTGATCCAGGGTCAGGATCGTACCCAGGTCCTCAACGCTGTGAGGCAGCAATGCTAACCACTGCGCCACCGAGCCGCCCCACAGTCCAAGCTTTGTGTGGAACTCAAACCATGGCGCGCGATTCTCCACTCCCACGCTGGTTGCGAGAATCGCCTGGGCCGCCAGAATTTCCGGGGACGCCGGTCCAACGCCCTCCCGCGATTCTCCCAAGCGGCGGGAACAGCCCGGTCGAGTTTCGCGGGCCGCAAGCCGGAGAATCGCCCGAGACACCCAAAATGGCGATTCTCCGGCAGCCCCGCTATTCTGAGGCCCGGATGGGCCGAGCGGCCAGGCCAAAACGGCGGGTTCCCCCCCGGCGCCGTCCACACCTGGTCGCTGCAGTCGTGGGCGGTGCGTGAACGCTGGGGGGGCGGCCTGTGGGGGGGGGCGAGGGGGGATCCGGCACCGGGCTTCACCTGGAATGTGGGGTGGCCCGCGATCGGTGCCCACCGATCGTCGGGCTGTCCTCTCTGAAGGAGGACCTCCTTCCTTCCGCAGCCCCGCAAGATCCGTCCCCCAGCTTCTTGCGGGGCGGATTTAGAGAGGACGGCAACCACGCATGCGCGGATGGCGCCCGTTATGCGGCGCCGGCCGCGTCATCTATGCGGCGCCGCATTTACACGGGCGACAAGGCCTGGCGCATGTAGATGATGCGGCCCCGATCCTGGCCCATTGTCAGGGCCTGAATCGGTCGGGACCGGGGCCGTTCCGCGCCCTCGTGAACCTCGACGGCGTTCACGGCGGCGTGGCCACTTCGGCGTGGGAGTGGAGAATCCCGCCCCATGAGCTTAGTTGGACATGACATCGATTGAATCTCGTCCTTTTTACATACCAAAATAAGCTTCTCCAATCTGTTTTTAAACCTGTTGTTCGTTTATCCTCATATCTGTTTATTCTTTCCTCATTAATTTCTCGGTCATCCTTTGCTGAATCCTAAAAAATCCTCCCAATCCTCGGGCTCTTTTTGTCAACATTATAAGTCTCTTTATTCTAGTACTGTCTCAAATCTAAATGGACTACTCTTCCCATTTGGATTTTTATTCTTCAAGGAATTTATATTCATCATGAATTATGTGTTAACTGCCATCCATCGCATCTTTTAATCTGGTTTCTCGATTTTCCTTAGCCAACTCATCACTTATATCTACATAGTTTGCTTCGTTCAGATTTAAGACCCTAGTTTCAGAGTTAACCAAATCACTCTCAAACAAAATATTATGATCACTCTTCCCCAGATATTTTTGCAACTAGTTATTAATTAACTAATCTCATTATATAATACTAGAATCAAGCTAGCTTCTTCTCTAGTTGGTTCCTTGACATATTGGCTTGGAATACATTCCATTAATAAAAATGTTAGATTTAAATGAACTTTCTTTAACACCACACCTGACAGATGTCACCTACAACAGTGCCTCCTTCTGTGCTCTGCTGGGACTGCAGTTGTGTTCATGGTTCTAGAGTGAGATCATGAATGCACAATCTTTTGACTCAGAGGCGACAACGTTACCTCCTGAGCCATGGCTGACACTACAAGAGAGACATTGTAAACCTACCACATTTACTGAAATGCCATGAGCAAGTCTGTTACTGGTACAGACTCTCAGACAAGAGAAACAGCAGAAACAAGAGATTTGGCATAGGCTTCCTTAGCCCCCATCAATAGTATTGTTAGACTATCATTGCAACACCAGCTACAATTCTTACCTCTGCATGACAATTGATTTCAATCAACAACAACAACTTGCATTTAGATAGTGCCTTTAATGCAGTAAAATGTCCCTAGGCACTTCATTGGAGCACTATCAAACAAAACTTGACACCAAGCCATGTAAGGACACATTCGGACAAGAACTTGGTCGCAAAGATAGTCTCCAAGAAGGGTCTGAAATGAGGAAATATGTGCAGAGAGGAAAACAGGTTTAACAAGGGACTTCCAGAGGTTAGGACCCAGGCAGTTGAAGGCACAGCCACCAATTGTGGAGTGATTAAAATCAAGGCTGGACAAGAAGCTAGAATTGGAGGAACGCAGCTATCATGGAGGGTTGTGGTCCAGGAGGGGGTGCTATGGTGATTGGGAGGGGTGGGGCCATGGAGAGAACTGAAAAGACAAATGTGAATTTTAAAATAAAGGTATTGCTGGACAGCGTGCTGGAGGGTTGCAGGGTAGGGGTGGGGTGATGGCCGGGGTGGGGTGATGGCAGGGTGCCAGGGGTGGTGGGGTGCAGGGGGGTGGTGGAGTGGTGCAGGGTTTCGTAGGGATTTCATCTTCATGTCGATTGAGGTCTTGGAAGGTGTGATCGTTCTCACCAAACCAGCCTTTGTATTTCCTGATCTTCTGCCCAATGGTTTCTTCACAGCTTGAGATGATGGCTGTAATCAGCTCTTTCCATTTTCTTCGACGCCATAGGAATGGAGACTTTGGAGAAGACATTATTAGAAATTCATGCTTAGCTCTTGAAGCTGCTCAACGTTGATCTTTTTTCAGAGCCGTTTCTCCTCTTCCATTGTTTCTGGTGGAGTTTGACGGACATAGAGGAGCGGATAAACCGGTGGTCTGCCCAGCAGTCACCTGCACTGGTCATCGCTTTGGTGTTGAGAGCATCCTTTTTATCTCGAGACCAGACAATGATGCAGTCAATCATGTGCCAGGGCTTTGAACGTGGATATCTCCAGGAAGTCTTGAACTTGCATTTTTGATGGAACAGTATGTTAGTGATGATGAGCTGGTGCTCTACGCTGTTGGTGTTGCAATTCACAACTCTTGCCTTTCCAATGGTTCCTTTCCAAAGTTGGGAATCCTTTCCAACCCTGGCGTTGGAGTCCCCGAGGAGGAAGACCTTAACTTCCTAGGAATGTTGGAGAGCATGTTGTCCAGGGCAGAGTAGAAACCTTCTTTGGACCAATTGGCATCAAGGGTTGGGGCATAGGCACTCATGATTGTTGCCTGCTGGTTCTTGGCATGTTGTAGACAACGGGTCATGATCCGCTGGTTGATGCTCCTTCACAAAACCTGGAATTGACATCTTGGGTAGAATGGCCTGGTTTTGTGTCAGATTATCCTGTGATCCTATACCCTGGGATTGGCGTAGATCAGAAATGTTCAAGTCTTTGGTGTGCTAATCCGAACTAATTCCCTTGTATAATCAGTCTGTTTGAGACAAACAGTTCTCCTGAAGAAGGAAATCCCATCTTGTGAACTGGTTATACCTCATTCTGCGACCCCTCTACCTTGCGTGAGATTGGCAATTTGCTGCCTGGGAAACCGTATCTTATCTCCCCCCCCCCCCCCCAGTCTCGGCGTCAAGGGCTTGCAACAATAATATGAAAACAAATTAGGTTGCACGTGGGTTGGAAACATTCTGTATTCTCTGTAGGGCTTGTGCTAAGTAAGGGAATCCAACTGATAATCAGGTTTTTTATAGAATGTGGAAAACGCCAGATTAAAGGTAGAAAATAATCATTTGGTCCAAAGGCAGGCCAAGTACAATCTGGAATGTTCCGCTGCTGGAATTTTCGAATGGAACGGTCGGTGCCAAAACTCCACGAAACCCGAAAGCAATGAAGCAAAATAAGACCTTCCAAAACATTATTCGCCTTTCATATCTTCAGCATTCGCACAACATTTCAGCCTCTGCTGCAGTAACATTGAGACTGGTTGTTACCCACAGAGCATTTGATCATTTCCAGCTTTATTTACCTCTTTGGTCAGAATCAAAAATAATTCAACTCCATTTCGAGGGATCATTCATTTCTTGCCAGTCAGGTAGCACATGTCAGATTTTTGAAGGGCGAGTTGAAGGTAGCGAACAAAACACACAGTAATATGTGATTGTTTAAAAACATATTCTTAATTCAAAAATACCTCCTGTTGACTTTCGAGGAATCCTTGGGGGAAATAATATTTGAAAGGAAAGTTTTCTTTCTGAGTTAAGAAATAGCTTGAGCTAAAATGGAACCCATCTAGCGTTGCAGATTACCGCTCAGGCGGTGATGAAATGAAATAGCACAGAGGAGACCATTTAGCCGACTGTGTACTGTGCTGTACCCATTGTTACCAAGGCCGTCCCTTTGGCTCTGACTGATTCAGTTTTATACAGTAGATGCTACCAAGCAGCAGCCTGTTTTTTCCTGGAACTATCCTTCCAGTGCTTCAAAATGCCATGATTTAGTTGCACGCATAAAAACAAGCTCAGACACATGTGGGATTACTTGCTCTCTGGCTCCAGACTGAGAAAAGAGATATCGATTCATTGCTTAAATAGCTCATTAAGAATGTCTGTGATACCAGATACAAATAGCATTTCATCCTCGTGGGACTGACCAGTTAGACTGCACGTACATGATTTCTTCCCGGCCTGACGCGCTTAATGGAGTAAGAGGAGATATGGACGTGCTTCTGATCTGGTGTCCTGCCCGATGGATTTGGGCAGCAGTTCGCTGAGCTCCACTTGGTTTGCTGCTTCGGGGGGGAGGAAGTTGCAGAACTGTCCAGTGATGTATTTCATCAGGAGAAATGCTGTTGGGGTTCTCTGGGGCTTAATGGATAAGTGCACTTCCTGGAGGGGAGCTGGGCAGTGCAGTAACCAGCAGAATTCCTGAGCTTCAGTCCCTACTGAATCAGCTAACCCAATGGTAGTTGGCGTGCTGCCGAGGATTTGCGACAATTGTGCCACCAGGAGGCAGGGTTGAGCTGATCTGTGATGCCCCGTGGGGTCGAATAGTCCTTCTGGCATCATAAAATTTACAGTGCAGAAGGAGGCCATTCACCCCATTGAGTCTGCAGTGGCCCTTGGAAAGAGCATCCTGCTTAAGCCCACGCCTCCGCCCACTGACACAATCTAACCTTTTGGACACTAAGGGGCAATTTATCACAGCCAATCCACCTAACCTGCACATTTTTGGACTGTGGGAGGAAACAGGAGTGCCGGGAGGAAACCCATGTCGACACGGGGAGAAAGTGCAAACTCCACACAGACAGTCACCCGAGGCCGGAATTGAACCTGGGACCCTGGAGCTGTGAGGCAGCAGTGCTAACCACTATGCCATTGTGCTGCCCATCCCTGCTTCGGCTCACACGGGAAGAATAGAATTGTAGCCCAGCATAGATTAGCATCTTCAATATATCGAGTGGTGCTTCACATAGAGTGAATTATTCACGAGTAGATTTATCGTTAAGTTGTTGGAACAATCAACTTGTGCACAGTAATCTCACACAAGTAGCAGATGAATCTATTATTGTGCTATTGGCAGGGTCGGGATGAATTTTCAAAGCATACCTACTGAAACTATCAGATATTGTTTTGGTTTAATGCTCCATCCATGGGATAGCATCTCTGTTGGTGGGCGCTCCCTCAGTACTGTATTGAAGTGACAAGCTACATTGTGTGTGTATATTGTGAAGGTGGGCTTGAGCCTACAACTGAAACAAACGGACAACTCAATGATTCCTTCTTCAGCGATCACTCACTAGCGAGTATGGTTGTCCACCTAAGAAACTCCGTGTTACTGGTCATGGGTTCTGTGGGTCCTTGCGTGGCTGATGAGCCCAATCCGAGAACCGCATCTTCAACTACACACTTGGCAGGTGTTTCCAAAGGTGCGATTGTTGCTTCGATTCAACATCGTTGGTATTCCTTTCTCAGGCTCCTTTTCTGGGCCTCCTCTTCATAGAATTTACATTCGTAGAATTTACAGTGCAGAAGGAGGCAATTCGGCCCATCGAGTCTGCACCGGCTCTTGGAAAGAGCACCCTACCCAACCGCACACCTCCACCCTATCCCCGTAACCCAGCAACCCCACCCAACACTAAGGGCAATTTTGGACACTAAGGGCAATTTAGCATGGCCAATCCACCTAACCTGCACATCTTTGGACTGTGGGAGGAAACCGTAGCACCCGGAGGAAACCCACGCACACACGGGGAGGGCGTGCAGACTCCGCACAGACAGTGACCCAAGCCAGAATCGAACCTGGGACCCTGGAGCTGTGAAGCAATTGTGCTATCCACTGTGCTACCGTGCTGCCCCACACAGCCGGTGACCAAGCCGGGAATCGAACCTGGGACCTGGAGTTGTGAAGCAACTGTGCTAACCACTATGCTACCGTGCTGCCCATGGTATTGTGTCAGTGTCAGTGTCCCTTGCTGTCAGGTGTCAGGAAGAATTGTGGTCCTACAATCAGGAGGTTCTTCCAAATGGGACTCTTCTGAGCAAGGGTCTCCCAGGCATTGACGTTGACATTGTATTTCTTGAGGTAAGCCTTCAGGGTATTTTTGAAGCACTTCCTTTGTCCTCCTCCTGTTCGTCAGCCTTCCTTGAGCTGAACAAAGATTTGCTTTGGCAGTTGGGTCTCTGACATCCTAAGCACATGTGGAGTTGGTTTCGGATGACCATGGCCTCGATGCTTGTGCTGTTGGCTCCTTCAAGAACACTGATGTTAGTAGGCCGGTCCTCACACCTGGTGTGGAGAATACATCTTAGACTGCATTGCTGGTAACTCTCTAGGGCCTTGGGGTGATGTCTGTACATAGTCAAAGTTTCTGAGCTATACAGAAGAGTTGGGAAGACGACTGCCTTGGACACGAGGATCTTGATATCAGCACGAATGTTGCTGATGTCAAAGATTCACGTCCTTAGACTCCCGAAGGAAGCACTCGTGGATTGGACATGACGTTGGATCTCCACATCGATACCAGTCTTAGATGAGAGGAGCCCCCAGGTATGGGAAATGTTCGACGTTTGGTAGGATTTCTCTGTTGATCTTGAAAGAGGGAGAGACCGGATCTTGCCCTGGGCGGGGTGGTAAAGGACTTGAGTTGCTTGAGTTGATGCTGAGACTGAGTTTTTTGGTGTGCCTCCAGGAAGGTGTTAAGCACAGCTTGGAGATTCTCTTCTGAGAGAGCGGAGATGGTGATGTCATCCTCATACTCAAGCTCCTCGAACAATGTCAGTGTCGCTCTCTTCTTGGATTTCATCCGGTTAAGGTTGAAAAGTTTTCCATCCACCTTGTAGATGAAATTGACAGCACTGGGAAGCTTGTTCTTGACAAGGGGAAGGATGGTGGCAATGGAGATGGAGAAAAGAGTGGGGGGTGATACCCATCCCTGTTTGACTCCAGTCTTGACCTCAAAGGTGTCTGTCTTGTTTCCACCGGGTGAGGTCTGTCGTTGACACCTCTGGGCGTCAGGGTGGCACAGCACCTGGGTTCCCGGGCTTGATTCTGACCTCGGGGGACTGTCTGTGTGGGAGTTGCACTTTCTCCCCATGTCTGCGTGGGTTTCCTCCGGGCGCTCCAGTTTTGTCCCATAGTCCAAAGATATCCAGGTTAGGTGAATTGGCCACGCTAAATTGCCCAAACGATTAGGTGGGGTTTCGGGGCTAGGAGTGGGGGATCGGGCCTGGGTAGGGTGCTCGATCAGAACAAGGGGGGCCAGTGCAGACTCGATGGGCCGAGTGGCCTCTTTCTGCACTGTAGGGATTCTATGACTTCCAGATCTCACTGACCAGTCCACTTTGCCAATCGCCGCAGGGCACGTCTATGTGGGGGGGGGGGGGGGGGGGTTAGACGCGTGGTGTGGGACATCTCTTAATGTGGGTATTCCATTGCACATCAGCAGACACACAGTCCTTGACAGACACGGTCCTGTTCCAGTGACGAGGGAGCCTCGATGACTGGATGTCTCCCTACTGCTACAGCCTTCATCTGCCATTGCAGCGTTCCCAGACCATTGCCCTGGGTGTCTGGGTTACTAGTCCAGTGACAATACCACTACGTCACCACCTCCCCATGCTGAAACCCAGGCCCTTCGTCCCTGTCAACTGATCTTTCTCAATATCCTTCCAAATGTTTTTCTTTCAAGTATTTATCTAATCCCGCCTGAAACCTAGAATTGTATCAGTTCCCTGCACTACGGCACAGGCAGCGCATTCTAAATTCAAACAACTTGCTGCACAAGAAGGAGTTCTCCTCACACCACCTCTGGTGATTTTACAATTGTCTTAAAGCTCTGCCGTCTGGTTACCCCAGATTGAGGTTTCCCTCTGTCAGTGGAAACAGTTTCTTCTTAGTTACTTTATCAAAGCTCGTCAAAGATCTTGAACGCTTGTATTAAATCTCTGGCTCTCAGGAGAATGGCAGCAGCTTCCACATAGCTGAATCATTTAGTCCCCGGTACCATTCCAATGAATTTCCCCTCTACCCTCCCTGATGCCTTAACAGTGGTGCCCAGGATTGTACACAATACTCCATCCTGGGCCTAACCAACATTTTATAACAATTTAACACAACATTGCTGTTTGTCCACCACGTGTACGGAATTTCCCCCTCCCCCCACCCCCGCAGCAGGTTGTCCCAAGGTGGAGATGCTTCGCCATTGGCTGCTGGTGGGAACTTCCGGTCCCGCCGAGGTCTGCGGCAGATTGCACGGCTCGCCTGACCCGCAGCAGGGGGTCGACTTCGGTGAGACCGGACGATCCTGGCAGCGGGAAAGGCCGGAAAATCACAATCTCTGACCCTGTGTGCAAATCTAAACATAGAGGGCGTCTGTCCCCAGGACGCCCAGAATGTCTTACCCGATGGGACGGAGAATCGTCATCGGGGCAAAATTGGGATGGGCGCCAGGCTCTGACCTGAGCGCCATGCTCCGACCCCCATTGACGGTGTGAACAAATACCAGGCCGCACGCCTGTGGGAGCATAGAATTAATGCATATTGGTCGTAATGGCCCATTTACATCTATTTATTGAGCCAGGTTCATTATGCTCTGCCCTGCCATGATTCTCCAGTCCCCGTGGCCGGGAGTTACGTGGGCGAGGTTCACTTGTGGTCTCAGCAATCATGAACCTGAGGTGATGACCTCCTGGTGGGCCAAGGGGCTGCCCCACTGCAAAGATCAGCACGCAAGGGCAATGATGGTAGAGACCATCCCAGCCCAACACCCGCCCACCCGCAATATAAATCAACCCTAAACCCTCTGCACCCCACACATTGCACAGCTGCCCCTAACTCCCAAGTATGGGGGTGATCCACCCCGCCCCCCCTCCCAGGGACCCCTGTAATATGGGCTCCCACAGGGAACCCAGTAATGGGGGGACCTCCCCCCCCCCCCCACAGGGTACCTTGTAATGGGGAGACCCCCCCCTATTGGCACCCCAGTGATAGGAAGATCCCCCCATAGAGGCCCCTGTGATAGGAGGACATCCTATAGGGATCCCTGTGATAGGAGGACCAGTCACGGGCACCCCTGTGATAGAGGGACCTCCCCGCAGAGATCACTGTGATAGGGGGACTGGATGGCCCCCTGTGGGGTCCCCCCACAGGGACCCCTGTGATTGAAAGACCCTTCACAGGGACTCCTCTGATAGGGAGAACACGCAGAGAGAGTCCTGTGACAGGGAGACCCACCAAAGGGCCCCCCTGATACACCCCCCAAGAAAAGAGGCCCCTGTCTGGAAGCTGGAGAGCAGTCCAGAGAAGGGCTGTGGGAATCATTATAGCTTTAATACTTACCTTGCAGCTCCACATGTCCATTCCTCAAAGCAGAGCTGATGTGCGTCTGTCTGGTTCCCACAGACCCACTATCAGCTGTCCATTCATGGCTTTCATAGAACATAGAACATACAGTGGAGAAGGAGGCCATTCAGCCCATCGAGTCTGCACCGAACCACTTAAGCCCTCACTTCCACCCTATCCCCGTAACCCAATAACCCCTCCTAACCTTTTTGGTCACTAAGGGCAATTTATCATGGCCAATCCACCTAACCGGCCCATCTTTGGACTGTGGGAGGAAACCGGAGCACCCGGAGGAAACCCACGCAGACACTGGGAGAACGTACAGACTCCGCACAGACAATGACCCAGCGGGGAATCAAACCTGGGACCCTGGTGCTGTCAATCCACAGTGCTAACCACTATGCTACCGTGCTGCCCATTGTGCTACCGTGCTGCCCATGTTTGTGACTGACAGCTTGTAAGAACTACCCGCAGCTTTGATCCATTCATATCCCTTTAGGCTTCAGTGACCTAAGTGCTGAAACCCTAATGTTTGTAAACATTGACCACATCAAAGAGATGAAAGTGCACTAAGTGCATTCCAATCACTCAAGTGTGTGATTTCACTGCACTTACCTCACCGTGAGCATCCCTGTACTACAGGGGTCCCTGGGGTGGTGGGGTCACCCCATACTTGGGGGTGGGGGGGCACCCTGTACTTGAAGGTGTGGGGGTCACCCAGGCAATCGGGGGGGGGTGAGGTTGCTGTATGGTTGGGGGGGGGGGGGGGGGGGCTGGGCCAATTTGAAGTATGTAGGGTGGAGGGGAGAGCCAGGCCGATGCATGGTGTGCGGAAGGTGGCCAACCACGGGACTCCGCCATCAGCCTCCCGCTCAAGATGGCAGCCCAATAGCCAGATTCTCTGGGAATCCCTCATATTCAATGCCATGCATCGATTTGCATGATGTGGACCACTGAATTGCACCCTAGTTTCTGACCGCAAGGGGATCATAAAACTGGTGCAATTCAGCTCCGGCGGGAGAACAGTCTCCCAAATGGAAAATCCAGCCAGAAGTATAAAAGCAAAATACTGCGGATGCTGTGGATCTGAAATAAAATCAGAAGATTTTCAGCTGGCCAGGCAGCCGCTGTGGAATGAGAAACTGGGATAATGTTTCAGGTCTGTGAGCTTTTCTAAGAACAGGGAACAGTTAGAAATGGAAGAGGTTTTGAGCAAGCGAAAGGCCAGAGGTGGGTGGCAGACAAAAGGGAAGGTCGGTGATCGGGCAGAGGGCAGGAGAGGTGAAATGATGAAAGAATTGGTGGTGCGCGGTCAAAGGTAATAAGGGGACAAGTAAAGAAATGAAAGATATGCCGAGAGGAGGTGTAAATCATTGGACAGAACCCGTTTAAACACAAAATTAAGGAATCGAGAGAAACGAGAGAGAAACCAAAGCAGCAGAGAAACACGGAACAAAATGGAGGCAGAGGTTATAATCCAACAGTTTTGAACTGAATGTTGAGTCCAGAAGGTTGCAAAGTGCCCAGCTCAAGATGGAGTTGTATTGTGCTTCACTGTCTCACTGGAGCAGGTCAAGGACAGAGGGATTAGCGTGAGTGCATGACAGAGAATTAAATTGTCAGGCGATTGGAAGCCCCGGGACTGAATTGAGGTGTTTGGTAAAGTAATCACCTCAAGATTACTTTCTCTAATGCAGAGGCGGCCACATCAGGAGCAGCAAATGCAGCAGATTAAATTGAAAGGAGTCCATGTAAATCACTGCTCCACCTGGAAGGAACGTCTGGGGTCTTCAAACTGTGGTGAGAGAGGAAGTAAAAGGGCAGGCATTGCATTTTCTGCGCTTGCATGGAAAGTTGCCATCGAGAGGGGAAGGGGTGTTGGGGACAATTGAGGCGTGGCCCAGACTGTCATGAAGGGAACATTGCCATCAGATTGCTGAAGTTGCACATTTTCAAACTACTCAAACATAATGAAACGCACCATGTTTGAAGATGTTGAATGAGTGATAGAAGAAGGTGAACATTCTCCCCAGTTGATCATTGGCTGAAAGGTTAATGGCATCAATGAGAGAGAAGTTATTCCATCAAGTCAGATGCGCGGTATCCTGTTCCTGACGGCTTAAGCAGGGAGGTTACTGTGTGGTATTATACTCCAAGCTTAACATTGTTCTTTTCTTCCTCCTGAGCAGTCTTCCCCGTCGGAGAACGATTTGAGTAAGAAACATTTGCTGACAGATCACCGTGCCTCTATGGGTTACCTGGAAGAGATACATCAAAGAGAGCGGGCTGTCAGTGCAGCCAGTGTCCTTACCAATACCATGGAAGGTAAGATTAAGAGGTGTTCGGAGACAGAACCAAAAAACATTCCTTGAGATGGCGGCGGGATAGAGGAAAGTTTGCAAAGGACATTCAATCTAAGTCCTCTTCGTTTATTCTCAATTTCACAATGGGGAAGATATTCCCTCCCACGTTGAAGTAATAACATTGGTTCTACACTGCACTGTGTACAACATGGCCAGGCTGCTTCCCAATCTGTGCCTTCCCCTGTGTCCCTCTACTGGTCTGTGCCGTTACTGGGGAAGGACTTGATCTATTTCTTTTTTTCTGGTAATTATAAAATGTGCCATTACAAAAAAAGGTTCTAACGGCCAGGTACAGAATTCAGACTGGCAGGAAGGGATGAAAGGAAGGCTCGGACAGTTGCTAACATTACATCCACTAAACTCAAACATTGTCCTGCTTCAGAACTGTGTGTTCAGATTGACTCAGTTCAGAGTGACTCAGTTCAGAGTGACTCAATTCAGATTGATTCAGTTCAGATTGATACAGTTCAGATTGACTCAATTCAGATTGACTCAATTCAGATTGACACAGTTCAGAGTGATTCAGCTCAGAGTGACTCAGTTCTGAGTGATTAAGTTCAGAGTGAATCAGTTCAGAGTGATTCAGCTCAGAGTGACTCAGTTCAGAGTGACTCAGTTCAGAGTGACTCAGTTCAGAGTGATTCAGTTCAGAGTGACTCAGTTCAGAGTGACTCGGTTCAGAGTGACTCAGTTCAGATTGACACAGTTCAGATTGACTCAGTTCAGAGTGATTCAGTTCAGAGTGACTCAGTTCAGATTGACTCAATTAAGATTGATTCAGTTCAGAGTGACTCAGTTCAGAGTGACTCAGTTCAGAGTGACTCAGTTCAGAGTGACTCAATTCAGATTGATTCAGTTCAGATTGATACAGTTCAGATTGACTCAATTCAGATTGACTCAATTCAGATTGACACAGTTCAGAGTGATTCAGCTCAGAGTGACTCCGTTCTGAGTGATTAAGTTCAGAGTGAATCAGTTCAGAGTGATTCAGCTCAGAGTGACTCAGTTCAGAGTGACTCAGTTCAGAGTGACTCAGTTCAGAGTGATTCAGCTCAGAGTGACTCAGTTCAGAGTGACTCGGTTCAGAGTGACTCAGTTCAGATTGACACAGTTCAGATTGACTCAGTTCAGAGTGATTCAGTTCAGAGTGACTCAGTTCAGATTGACTCAATTAAGATTGATTCAGTTCAGAGTGACTCAGTTCAGAGTGACTCAGTTCAGATTGACTCAGTTCAGAGAGATTCAGTTCAGATTGACTCAGTTCAGAGTGATTCAGTTCAGATTGACTCAGATCAGATTGATTCAGTTCAGATTGACTCAGTTCAGATTGACTCAGTTCAGAGTGACTCGGTTCAGAGTGATTCAGTTCAGAGTGACGCAATTCAGAGTGACTCAGTTCAGGTTGACTCAGTTCAGAGTGATTCAGTTCAGAGTGACTCAGTTCAGAGTGACTCAATTCAGATTGATTCAGTTCAGATTGACTCAGTTCAGAGTGACTCGGTTCAGAGTGACTCAATTCAGATTGATTCAGTTCAGATTGACTCAGTTCAGAGTGATTCAGTTCAGAGTGACTCAGTTCAGAGTGACTCGGTTCAGAGTGACTCTGTTCACAGTGACTCAGTTCAGAGTGACTCAGTTCAGATTGACTCAGTTCAGAGTGATTCAGTTGAGAGTGACTCAGTTCAGAGTGACTCAGTTCAGATTCACTCAGTTCAGATTGACTCAGTTCAGATTGACTCAGTTCAGATTGACTCAGTTCAGAGTGACTCGGTTCAGAGTGACTCAATTCAGATTGATTCAGTTCAGATTGACTCAGTTCAGAGTGATTCAGTTCAGAGTGACTCAGTTCAGAGTGACTCGGTTCAGAGTGACTCTGTTCACAGTGACTCAGTTCAGAGTGACTCAGTTCAGATTGACTCAGTTCAGAGTGATTCAGTTGAGAGTGACTCAGTTCAGAGTGACTCAATTCAGATTCACTCAGTTCAGATTGACTCAGTTCAGATTGACTCAGTTCAGATTGACTCAGTTCAGATTGACTCGGTTCAGAGTGACTCAGTTCAGATTGACTCAGTTCAGATTGACTCAGTTCAGAGTGACTCAGTTCAGAGTGACTCAATTCAGATTCACTCAGTTCAGAGTGACTCAGTTCAGATTGACTCAGTTCAGATTGACTCAGTTCAGATTGACTCAGTTCAGAGTGACTCGGTTCAGAGTGACTCAGTTCAGATTGACTCGGTTCAGAGTGACTCGGTTCAGAGTGACTCAGTTCAGATTGACACAGTTCAGATTGACTCAGTTCAGAGTGATTCAGTTCTGAGTGACTCAGTTCAGATTGACTCAATTAAGATTGATTCAGTTCAGAGTGACTCAGTTCAGAGTGACTCAGTTCAGAGTGACTCAGTTCAGATTGACTCAGTTCAAAGTGATTCAGTTCAGATTGACTCAGTTCAGATTGATTCAGTTGAGAGTGACTCAGTTCAGAGTGACTCAATTCAGAATCACTCAGTTCAGAGTGACTCGGTTCAGAGTGACTCAGTTCAGATTGACACAGTTCAGATTGACTCAGTTCAGAGTGATTCAGTTCAGAGTGACTCAGTTCAGATTGACTCAATTAAGATTGATTCAGTTCAGAGTGACTCAGTTCAGAGTGACTCAGTTCAGAGTGACTCAGTTCAGAGTGACTCAGTTCAGATTGACTCAGTTCAGATTGACTCAGTTCAGAGAGATTCAGTTCAGATTGACTCAGTTCAGAGTGATTCAGTTCAGATTGACTCAGTTCAGATTGATTCAGTTCAGATTTACTCAGTTCAGATTGACTCAGTTCAGAGTGACTCGGTTCAGAGTGATTCAGTTCAGAGTGACTCAATTCAGAGTGACTCAATTCAGAGTGACTCAGTTCAGGTTGGCTCAGTTCAGAGTGATTCAGTTCAGAGTGACTCAGTTCAGAGTGTCGCAATTCAGATTGATTCAGTTCAGATTGACTCAGTTCAGAGTGACTCGGTTCAGAGTGACTCAATTCAGATTGATTCAGTTCAGGTTGACTCAGCTCAGAGTGATTCAGTTCAGATTGACTCAGTTCAATTTGATTCAGTTCAGATTGACTCAGTTCAGATTGACTCAGTTCAGATTGACTCAGTTCAGAGTGAGTCAGTTCAGAGTGAATCAGGTCAGATTGACTCAGTTCAGAGTGACTCAATTCAGATTGACTTAGTTCTGAGTGATTCAGTTCAGAGTGAATCAGGTCAGAGTGACTCATTTCAGATTGACTCAGTTCAGAGTGACTCGGTTCAGAGTGATTCAGTTCAGATTGATACAGTTCAGATTGACTCAATTCAGATTGACTCAATTCAGATTGACACAGTTCAGAGTGATTCAGCTCAGAGTGACTCAGTTCTGAGTGATTAAGTTCAGAGTGAATCAGTTCAGAGTGATTCAGCTCAGAGTGACTCAGTTCAGAGTGACTCAGTTCAGAGTGACTCAGTTCAGAGTGACTCAGTTCAGAGTGATTCAGCTCAGAGTGACTCAGTTCAGAGTGACTCGGTTCAGAGTGACTCAGTTCAGATTGACACAGTTCAGATTGACTCAATTCAGAGTGATTCAGTTCAGAGTGACTCAGTTCAGATTGACTCAATTAAGATTGATTCAGTTCAGAGTGACTCAGTTCAGAGTGACTCAGTTCAGAGTGACTCAGTTCAGAGTGACTCAGTTCAGATTGACTCAGTTCAGAGAGATTCAGTTCAGATTGACTCAGTTCAGAGTGATTCAGTTCAGATTGACTCAGTTCAGATTGATTCAGTTCAGATTGACTCAGTTCAGATTGACTCAGTTCAGAGTGACTCGGTTCAGAGTGATTCAGTTCAGAGTGACTCAATTCAGAGTGACTCAGTTCAGGTTGACTCAGTTCAGAGTGATTCAGTTCAGAGTGACTCAGTTCAGAGTGACTCAATTCAGATTGATTCAGTTCAGATTGACTCAGTTCAGAGTGACTCGGTTCAGAGTGACTCAATTCAGATTGATTCAGTTCAGATTGACTCAGTTCAGAGTGATTCAGTTCAGAGTGACTCAGTTCAGAGTGACTCGGTTCAGAGTGACTCTGTTCAGAGTGACTCAGTTCAGAGTGACTCAGTTCAGATTGACTCAGTTCAGAGTGATTCAGTTGAGAGTGACTCAGTTCAGAGTGACTCAATTCAGATTCACTCAGTTCAGATTGACTCAGTTCAGATTGACTCAGTTCAGATTGACTCGGTTCAGAGTGACTCGGTTCAGAGTGACTCAGTTCAGATTGACTCAGTT